>NC_057798.1:275065728-275391000 GCF_018294505.1 Triticum aestivum
CGGGAGAGAGTGAGGGGCGGTCGGGGAGGCGCGTGGCGTCGTCCGGGGCGTCGCTGGGGAGGCCAGGGAGGAAGCAGGAGGTGGCTAGGGGGGGGGGGAAGCAGGAGGTGGCCGAGGCAGCGTCGGCGAGCGCCACGCCTCGCCTCTGCTCGTCCTCCTGGCAGAGAAGGAAGAGGACAAAGGAGGAGGAGGTGGGCTGGGCCGGCTGGGGGGGGAACTGGGCCGGCTGGTGGGCTGCACGGGTGAGGCCAGGTAAGTGGGCTTCTCTCTCTTATTTTTTTTTCTCTGTTTTGTTTTAACTCTGTTTTCTATTTTGCAGGTTTGTTTTGAATTTGGTTTAGAAACCAATTCAATTTATTTTGCTTCTGACAATATTTTTAGGAGCTAAAAGAATTAAAACAATGCTCCACAAAATATTTCAGAATTATTGGACCTATATTTATTTAACAGTAGATATAAGTCCAATTCAAATAGCTATGATTTAAATTCAAAGTCCCAAAAATAAATCCTTAAAAATGTTCAATATTTTGGTTGGGACCAGAACCCTTACCAAAAATTATCAAACATTTTAAGAATAGCCATTTGGAGCAATGAATAAGATTTCTAGGGTTTTTGCCCCTCTTTTATTTAGGGTTTTGAGGCTTCCAATATTCCTCAATTTAAGTTTCAAAAATATAGACATGATGCACACATGAAGCTAGGCTAGAGCAATGCCAGAAGCTAGGGATGTGACAAGCTTTCCTTTTCTGGACGGCGGACCATTGCAGATGTTCCTTGACAGGTTTTTCCTTTGAAACGACTCGCAGACGGTGCTCAGCCAGCCCCTTGGGTACGCCCGGCATGTCAGAAGATTTCCATGCAAAGATGTCCCAGTTCTAACGGAGGAACTGGATGAGCGCTTCTTCCTATTTGGGGTCGAGTGTTGTGGAGATATTGGTCGGAGCAGCGTTGGGGTCAGTCGGGTGGATGTGAACTGGTTTTGTCTCACTGGACGACTGAAACGCTGATTCCATAGCGGGCTTCTTGGCTCGCAACAAATCACTCGGGGTCTACATATCTCTGGTGTTCCTGCCACCATCTGAGCATCGGCGATCTTTGAGCCTTTCTGAAAGCACTCTTCCGCCTTCTTGCGATTACCAGTAACGGTGATCACGCCTTTAGGGCCAGGCATCTTCAATTTGAGGTACACGTAACATGGTCGAGCCATAAAACATGCATAATCTGGCCTGCCCAAAATGGCGTGATAGGCACTTTGGAAATCCACAACCTCAAATGTCAACTTTTCTTCGCGGAAGTTTTTGGAATCACCAAAAACCACATCGAGAGCAATCTGGCCAAGTGACGCGGCCTTCTTGCCGGGAATGACTCCATAGAAACTCATGTAGCTTGTGCTGAGTCTGGACATCAGAATGCCCATCCCTTTCAGCGTCTCTGTGTACAGTATATTCAAACTACTGCCACCATCCATCAACACTTTAGTCAGTCGAGTGCCTTCAAAGACTGGGTCGACCACCAGAGCCTACCTCCCAGGGGTGGCTATGTGTGTCGGGTGATCAGACTGGTCGAATGTGATGGCCGTCTGAGACCACTTTAAATAATTGGGTGTCGCCGGAGCGACCATATTCACCTCTCGGTTTATAACTTTCAGTCGACTTTTGCTCTCAACATCAGCAAAAATCACCAGAGTGGAATTGATCTGAGGATATTCCTCATCACTATCCCCCTTGTCCTCAACTTTGTCCGACTCTTTTTCCTTATCCTTGGACTATTTCCACTGGAACTGTTGTATCAGGAGTCGACACTGTCGAGTGGTATGCTTCGGGTAAATGAAATTACCCTCTTGATCTTTCTTCATGTGGATGTGACATGGTAAATCCATGACGTCATTTCCCTCTTTATCCTTCACTTTCTTGGGGTTCCAAGGCCATTTGGGCTTTCCTTTGAACTTTCCTTGAGTCACGGCCAAGGCTTCTCCAGGAGTAGCTGGCTCAGCTTTCCGCTTTTGCTTCCGACTGGAGTTCCCTCCTCCGGTTTCCTAGGCGACTAACTTGTGCTTGCCACTCCGGAGCCGATCCTCTTCCTCACCATTGGCATATTTGGTGGCTATCTCCATCATTCAACTCAGAGACATGTCCCCGGTTCGACCGAATTTCAGGCTTAGCTCTCTGTACTTAACGCCTTCCTTGAAGGCGCAGACTGCCTGGTGATCAGATACATTCTCTACTGTGTGATGCAATGTGATCCATCTCTGGATGTAATCCCTCAAAGTCTCATTCAACTTCTGCACACAAGATTGCAGCTCTATCAGTCCTGCTGGTCGCTTGCATGTTCCTTCGAACGTTCTGACAAACACTCGGGAAAGATCTTCCCACGTGTAAATGCTGCTGGGTGTCAACTGATTCAACCATGCTCTGGCCGATCCCTCCAACATAAGAGGCAGATGCTTCATGGCCACCTCATCATTTTCGCCGCCGATCTGGACAGCCACTCGGTAGTCTTCAAGCCAAGTAGCAGGCTTAGACTCACCATTGAATTTACTGACTCCAGTCGCCAACCTGAAGTTGGGGAGAATCACCGCGGACCTGATGGCTCTACTGAAACACTCTGGTCCTGAGACATGCACTCGGCTACTGGTGGGTACATCTCTATCATGACCCTCTCTGTGAGCTCTGTTCCGGTCGACCAGACCTTGAACGATGATGGCCCTCGCATCAAAGCATGGTTCCCTGGGGTCGACCGGAATCCTTCGCCCACCACTGTGCTGGCGTCTTTCATCCTGCTATCGAGGCGCGTAGGATCCACCCCTTGGGGGAGGGGTGGGCACTCGATGTCGATCATTGCGATCGAATCGGTGATCCTACTACTCACGGTTCTTATACTGATCATGCCGGTCTCCACGCCCCTCACGCTTCGGGGGCGATCTGGGGCTATGAGCCGACTGGACTGTATTCGCAAGTATGGATCTGCTGTGAATCATGTTCTGTGACTGTGATACAGCTGAATTCTGATCTCCTGCTACACGGAGCAAATCTCTGATCTGCATCAAGCCTCAGCCAGCCTCTGACTGGGAAGGCTGAATTGACTCTGCTATACGAGCAGCAGCCGCTAGATTCTAAACCGTAGTTCGATATACCTGAGTCGATGGTGGAAAGAGCTGGCGTCGACTGTAGTCAGGAGCCCGTTGTCGCGCGCACTCGTCGAGTGCCCGCTGAAGGTTCTCTAGTCGAGTGCGCTCAGCCAAGTTGGCCAAGCGCGCGTCCTCTAAGGCGTGAGCCTCAGGGGTTTCTCCAGCAATAGGAGTGTGAAGTGCATCCATGTTCCGGCGGCGAAGTTCTTCCCTCTGCAGCGAATTAAGGGTCTCGGGAAGGTACTCTTCATGGGCGTGCGACGGATCGCCTCTGCCGTCACCTGCCATGGCGCCGAGAAAGCCGGGGGGACCGTGTGGTCCATTGACCATCAGGACCACCGCCGCTGGATCACTGCTGTCGCACTCGGATGCAGTCTCTGCGGAGCCAGTCGACAGGTCGAACATGCCGTAGAGAGATTCGTCGGGCTCAATTGCCGTGAGTTGGGCGGTGGTCGACTGGCGAGCCACCGCATGCCTCACCCACCGCTGACGCCTTGACAGACCGGAGTGCTTGCGTCGGCGGGAAGCAGGGAGGGAGGACGACACAAAAACCGGTCGATACTGGGTCGACGGTTGCCGTAGGAGGACGTCGCGGACGCACGTGCGAAAGTGCGTCGCTCCGCAGACTGGGAGCGCGTCGATGTCGAGCGGAGCCTCCCAAAGCTAGGCAGAGTGGTCGGCGATGAACGTGAGCGCACCGAGACGGATCTTGCGGCCCTCAACCAAAACTCCGCCTGAGACCATGATGAAGGAGATTGGAAAAAGATGCAACTTCTCCAATAAGTCGCTAAGACACCGGCCCCATGGTGGGCGCCAACTGTCGTGGTTTTAAGTCTGACAGTAGTGTAGGGGGGTACTAAAGGAGAGGCAAGATCCTAGCTATGGAGTAGTTGTACATGGAAGAGTTTTACGAGTTCAGGCCCTTTTCGGAGGAAGTAACAGCCCTACGTCTCGGGGCCCGGAGGCGGTCGACTGGATAATATGCGTGTGAGTTACAGGGGTTCGAACCCTTTACACTAAGGAGGGGGGTGGCTTATATAGAGTTCGCCAGACCCCTCGGCCCTTAGTTATGCAGGGTTTAAAGTACATGAAGACAGGGGGTTACTAGTAACACCCACATAAAGTGCTATGAAGACCATAAAGGCTACTTAATGACAGACTGTTGCGTGCAGAGTGACCTTAGATCTCCTGGCCGTCGAGTGGTTAGCTTCATGGTCGAGTAGTTGTCTTCATGGTCGAGTGTCCTAGAATCTGTCGAGTGGATCACCTCTAGGTCGACTGACAGGTAGTTTCTTCTAGAGATGTCCTTGGCTAGGGTAGTTTAGACAGGTCCATGACCCTACCCTAGGTACATAGCTTCATCACCATCCACTCTATATCTTTGACGTGGGCACATACAAATTCGATGGCACTCCTTATCGACCGCGCGCGCGCACACACACACATCATCCCTCTCTTCGATTCTATGGATACCTCAAGCCGATGATAGCTCCACTCTCTTCTCGTGGATCGCCCCCTCTATATATATGATATATCCAGGACTCTATTTCACACACATTGCATATGTTACATTTTTTTGATTGACCCCCTTCAAAACACTCACGAACCCACACACTATATCTCTCTACATTTGTATCTCTCTCACACAACCCCACGTAGGTGGTGTATGTACACAAGAAGAGAATAGGTGCACGTACTCATGCTTCGTGCCCAGCCACACCCGCGCGGGTAAACGGTGGAGCTCATTTCTGTACGAAATGGCAGCCCACGTGCTAATTTGAACGCGTGTAGCGGTTGTTTACCTACGGAGGTCGTGTACCATGCGTGCACGAAACAAAGTTCGACATGATGCATTGGCACATTATTTTTAGATTAAGTTATGTCGCTCAATGGCACGTAGAATATAAAACAATTTTTATGGAGAAAAAGGTAGTCCGCTCCACTATATACAATGTAGCCTGCCTACCTGGGTTTGTCTCTCTTCAGAATATCTCACAGAAGGCTGCGGTGGCCTCTCTCTCTCACCGTTGGTCACTGATCCGGCCACATCCCATCCGCTGGCAAAAAGGGAGGATGTGCATCATTTCTCCATTCGACGGTGCTGAGGCAGCACGTCCCGATCTGCGGTACACGCCGTTCTCTCTGACCAAGCTCCGGTGCGGTAGGGCCTATGCCACCTGCTCGCTGCCGCAGTATGGGCAGATTCTGCCGGCCGCTGCTCACCTAGTTACATCCCAATGACCTCCAGGTATCCCCTCCGGCCTTGCTCCACCGTCCGTCTTCCCACGTCGCTGCATGTGGAAAATCTTGCATGTGGATCTTCCATAGTTCTTTCCCCAAAACATAGCTAGTCCGGCGTACTTTCCATATTGCAATCTCGTCCTGACACCATTTTAGACAAACACAACTGTGGTGTTATCTTCCCTTAGGACAAGGAATATGCTTCTTTTTTGTCGTCGCATGTGTCATCAACTGTTATTGGCTAGTAATTGTTTCCTTTCTACCTCTTTTTTGCAAACAAGGCTATCTATTTCACCTCGTTGCTATCGCGACCTTTTGGTGAACTGCACAAATCACTTTTTTCTTAAGAATGTGTTGTGCAGTTGTACTAAAATGTCACAAAGGCAACGTCTATACATTTCAGTGCGACTACACAAAGGGAGATTGGTTTTGCTCTATCCTCCTCATCCAACTCCGAGCCTAATCTTCTCCAACTAGTTAGTCTTAAGAGAGGCTGCAAAGGTGACCGGCTTCTATTTGTGTGTTTATTGTTTCATCAGTAGTCCTCTATTATCGTAATCACACTTAATATCTTTGGAACAGGGACGCTCAACTCTATTTTAGTGGAACGGCACAAAATGATTGGAATGTTGCATGCTCTAGAGAGCTACTTTTTTCCCAACATGCCTTGTTGATTTATACAGAGCTGGGGGGACGTTGCTACCAATGAAAGCATGGATCAATTTTAGTTTAACACCTTCTCACAACTTTGTATTCAGTTGTGATGTAAATATTAGCTCCGACCTCCAGTATTAGTTTTTTATTGTTTCCGAAAGAGCATCGATGGCAAGACACACGAAACAAAAGCTTAAAGCTCATAGTATTGTACAATTTCATGTCACTGGAAAATTATTTGTGTAGTACGTCAATTATGTAAACAAATGTTGGAAGCTTGATAGCATTGCTAGAAGCCTCTTCAGCGTCCAGGTCCATGTGCCATGCACAAAATTATACTCCTTCATTCCTAAATATTTATCTCTTTACAAATTTCAAATGGGCATATTTTAGAGTGTAGATTCACTCATTTTGCTTCGTATGTAGTCACTCATTGAAATCTCTAGAAAGACAAATACTTCGGAGTATATTTAAGAACTGAGGGAGTAGTGCACAACCGCATGGGAGACTCTGCCCGGTTGTTGCGCCGCACTAATAGTGAGTAATGATCAGTCAAATCATAAGCCCCACCTTTCCCACCATAAGTTGCTCGGAAGAAGCAACCATCAATATGCTATTCTTTGAATCCGCTGATACTACTCCATCTGTCACTGTTTATAGAGCGCGCTTCAAACAAAATCTCTTGGACAAAGGCGACTAGCAATCGGCCTGAAAAATAGCATTGGTAGTTATAGCACGACATTTATTACTAGAGGAAATAATGCGTACACACGTGCATGCAGTGCTTCCACCCCGGGTACACACATGCATGCACTTACTCCACTCCGTAGTACATCGAGAGAAAGTTGTGGACTTGATTGCGGTTACCACACCCTAATTAATTGAGCATTAAACCAAACGCGTCTAAAGTCTCTTTGGTGGTGGAAATGCATTGAGAGAAATGCATCATAATGAAGTGCGCCCTGTAAACTGTGACGGAGGGAGGAGTAGTATGAAGGTGTAAAAACAAGTACGCGTATGGCCAGTCGGTCAACACACCTCCTCTTGGCATATCACTGACATGTGGGACCGGATGTGAGCAAAACATTCACAATTGATGGCAAAATGGCCAACCCGTCGTTCCTTGAGAGAGATGAGGAGCGAGAACACACATATGGGCTCGCACAGAGGCAAAGATATATTCGAGCATGGTTGATTGATATCATCATTACATGTTTGATGTTTTTTAATACTATACTATTGGGCTGCCATTTCCGACCTTCTCCCGAATAAATGTGTACTTTATCAGAGATTAAAAAAATAAGAGTACAGATGCTCCACCATGCGGTTCTAGTAGTAGTACTACTCGTACTACTAATCCTTGCACTTGGCTCTTAGCCTCTTCGTGAAGTAGAACAATGATGGTACTCCACATGTTTGGTACTACAGTGTATGCCTCTAGCAATCTGACACCGAATGAACTGATGCATGTCCACCGCCTGGGCGAGGGTAGGTTGCATTAGTCAAAAGGCATAAGCAAGCTTCACCTTGTCCTGCAAGCCTCTCCTCGTTCTGCGAGTTGACGGGACACACCAAAAAGTAGTGGTAGTCCATACTCCCTCCTTTCCGGTTAATATGGCTTAATCTTTTTTGCGGGTAAATGAGAGAGCTTTATTCATATATAAGCATTGTTAGGACGATCAGCCAAGACAATGGTCACTAGGAAGCAAGGTGACCCGCAAAAAAAGAAGTAGGAAGTGAGGTGTTTCATCAAGCCAGCTCTCGGCCACATTCAAAGTGCAGCAAGCACGGTTCGCACAAAGATGCGCCGCAAGGTTTGCTGACCTGTTTACATGCTGAATAACAAAAAAAGAGGAAATATTACCGAGCGCTCCTATTTGTAATAGGATATGAGCCAGAATTAAGCGATAATTGTGGCGAGTGTTCATGCAATCAACTTCCTTTATCACATGCGAGAACCCTCGAAGAGAACCAAATGTGTTGAAGATTGCTTTATCACATTTTTAAAATATAATAAGAGTGTAGACGCTCCTTCATCCGGTTCTTGGTAGTATAGTACATACCTCTATAGACTATTGTAGTACTACTAGTACTAGTAAACATTGCGCTTGGCTGATCGCCTCTTCAGGAAGTCGAACAATAATAGTACTAGTATAGTTTATGCTTCTGGCAATCTGACACCAAATTAACTATTGCACATCCACCGCCTAAGCGAGGGAGAGCTTGCATTAGTCAAAAGTTTCTCCTTGTCCTACGAGCCATTGCGCGCAAGCTTCTCCCGTCTGGTAAGCTTCTCCTTGTTCGGCAAGCTGACGGGACACAACAAAGTAATGCTAGTCCATACTGCCTCCTGTCCGGTTAATATGGCTTAATATCAAACGAGATAAATAAACTGTCTGTCACTGTATATTTGTAAAAATATGGTCAGTGGACTTCATAATACGCTCATTGTGCTCAATATATACATTTTGTGGTGTTTATACGGTGACTAGATCACCCTGGTTGAGTATGTGTGTGCATGCACGTGTAGGTTGAGCACTTGAGCCTGACCATGCATGTTCCGTCATGTGCTCAGACATGCATGCATTAGGGCGTCGTGAGCGTTTTTGTGTCCATGTGTGTGTGACTGTTGCATGCATGCACTGTCATGGTTCTAAGTCTGACAGTAGAATGGGGGGTAGGTATGGAGAGGCAAGATCCTAGCTATGGAGTAGTTGTACACACGAGTGTTTAACGAGTTCAGGCCCTTCTCTGAGGAAGTAATAGCCCTACATCTCGGAGCCCGGAGGCGGTCGACTGGTTTATGTGTATATGGGTTACAGGGGTGCGAACCCTTCTACCAGTGGAGGGGGGTGGCTTATATAGAGGATGCCAGGACCCCAGCCAACCCACGCAGCAGAGGGTTAAAGTACATTAAGGCCGGGCGTTACTGGTAACGCCCTACATAAAGTGTCGTCATGACCATTAAGACTACTTAATTACAGACCGTTTCGATACAGAGTAGATCCTGAACTCCTGATGGTCGAGTGAGTCTTCATGGTCGAGTGCCTTTAGGTTCGTGGAGTGTCTTCTAGCCGGTCGAGTGGAGTCTCTCTTGGTCGACTGGAAGGTAGCTTCGTCTATGGATGTCCTTGGGTATGGTATCCTAGATAGTTCCATGAGCCTACCCTAGGTACATAACACCATCATTAGCCCCCGAATGGATCGAGGTTCGAGTGAGGAACGAGTTGATGATTTTCTACGACTCATTTCCTGTGCTTTGATTATGTCGTATCTTGGATCGGCGACTTTTATTTCGGCGTTGGCGTCAACTTTTGCTTCAGTCGCCTTGATCCATTCTTGTCTTCTGTCGAGTGAACTTTTTGAACTTTAGTGAACTTCCGAGCGACGGATCGCAGGAAATATATCGTCTGACAGATTGATCTGCTGTTAGCGGATTTTGTGGGATCTGAATTTTAGGAAGCGCGCGAAGCGGGGCGAACCGCGGTACTCGGAAGGGAGAAGGTGTGGACGCCTCGATTTCTGCGCCATCTTTTTCGCCACATATCGTGCATGCGGGACTGTTTTAGGATGTGACAGGACTGCCCGGACCCACTCGTCAGCCACTCGGAAGCGTCCTTATATAAAGCGCCGGACGAGGGCTTTTTGAACAGTGCCTTCCCATTCTTCTCTCCTCCCTCTTTGCCTCCGCCCACTGCGCCTGCTCTCGCCTCCGCCTATCCACTCCTCGCGCGCTTCGCCGGCGACAATGGTGAAGGAGAAGATGGCGGCCCTAGAGCACGCGAAGAAGGCGACGGTGACGAGGAAAGCGAAGGGGAGACCGTCCAGTCGGGGCGGATCTTCGTCAAGGTCCCGCCTTCCAAAGGGTTGGGTCCAAGGGGATTGGATCCGCTCAACGATCACTGAGAAAGATCTCAATGACCTGGCCAATGAGGGACTGATCCCCCATGGGTCAGCAAGGCTTCCGGGGACCGAGTGTCAGCTGCAGCCGTAGGAGGGTGAGTGCATTCTCTTAGCCACTCATGTAGACCGTGGTTTTTCTCTGCCGCCGAGTGTTTTCTTCCGAGGGTTTCTGAATTTCTTTGGGGCGCAACTCCACCATTTCACTCCCACTTCCATCACCTATCTTGCTGCCTTTGTGTCCATGTGCGAGAACTTCCTGGGTTGTCGACCACACTGGGGTCTCTTTAAGCACATATTCACCTGTCGCTCACAGACAGTGAAAAAGGCGAGTCCGGACAATGAGAGGACTAAGGTTATCCAGATGTGCGGTGGTCTTGGGAACCAGATGAGGAATAAGAGTACTTTCCCGGCCATGACCCTTCCTGGGTCGGTCAGAGGGTGGCAGTCGACTTGGTTCTACTGCCAAGACGAGATGACGCCGGGGCAGTCGGCTGGTCTCCCTCCGTTTTCCATGGACCGAGTGGACAAACCCTCTTCTCTTAAAGTGCTTCCTGAGGAGAAAGTTCAGGTAAAAATGCTGATGGAGCGCGTAGTCCAACTCGTTAGAGACGGAGTGACGGGTATGGATCTTCTGGAGGTCTTCCTTAGGCGGCTCATCCAACCACTTCAGTACCGAGGCCATCCGATGTGGCTGTATTGTGGAACCGAAGACACCACTCGGGTCCATCCAGAGGCGGTCGACGACACCACACTGGAGAGGTGGGTGACCGCAATCACGGGGAATAAGGACAACCCTCGAGGGGCCAGGAGGATCCCACCACTCGACTGTACCTACACACCGGACACGGTATGGCCATTTATTTCCAATTGCAATCTTGCTTTATTCATTCTGCTCCGCTGTGAATTGGTCGAGTGATCTTTGTTTTGCTTTGTTGCCTGACAGGCCATCACGGAGTTATACTCGATACCTAATGGAGCGCAGACGCCGACGGAAGAGGAGGAAGGAAGTGGGGGCGAAAGCCCGGAGGAGTGGGATTCGGATGCTGATGACGATGATGAGGATGATGACTCTGATGAGGAGGAAGAGGAGGAGGAGGAAGAGGAAGTTGCACCTCCCCGCTCGGAAAGATGCTCGAAGCTTGTCCATGATCCTGCGACTGAGCGCGGTAAGGGGGTCGCAATCGCTACCCAGCCGACCAAGCGCCCTCGGACTACTTCTCCAGCGCCGACTGAGAAGGCTTCGAAGCAATCTCGAGTGGCACCGTCGAAACCTGCGAAGGTCTTCCCAAAGATGAAGATGGTGATCCCCACTATCTCAGGGTAATGGTAGTCTTGAGTTTTCCCCGTTTCATGAACTTATTCTTGGTCGACTCATGGGTCAATCGACTGACTTTTGGAACTGCAGTGCTGCTACTTCTGATACTTCGGCCAGGGCTGAAGACCACGAAATGGAGGATGCTGCTACCTCAAAACCTGGTATGACTCTTGTGATGCCGGTTTGAGTCGACTGACTTATTGTCTCTAATTTTGATTCTTTCTGCAGCTTCATCTAACATTGTTATTGACCTTCCTGATGACGACGACGAGGAACCACCAAGGCAGAGGAGGAGCAAGAAAACGTCGCCTGGCAAGGCGACTCAGGATGTGCCAGCACCCGAGACGTTGGTCGTGGAGGGAGACAATGTCACTCGGCCTACCGTAACCTTTGCGGTGCCGTTGACGAGTGCTCATCCTTCATCGTCGAGTGCTGCTCAACCCTCGCTTTTCTCAACCTACCCCGTTCCAGAAGACCAAGCTAGTGCTGCTAAAGAAGCAATACGCCAAGCGGGGGTCAGGATGGAGCAAGTGAAGGCAATACTAGAAGCCAGCCAGGCAGCCTATGATGCCAGTTCGGCTCTTCAGAGTAATGTTCAGGTCAGTCGGTCACTTCCTGTTCTATTAGGATATGATATCTGAAAACTCTTCTTTCTGAAATTCTTAGAGTTTGTCCTACACCCAATGGGTGTGTCGATTGAAATTCCGGATTAGTGGGGGCACGTTGAGTGCACCCACTGGGTGTAGTCCCCAAGGCTATGGTCGACTGCTGGCAGTCGACCATAGGCTTTATGTCTTAAGTTTTTTCCTTACTCGACTAGGTCGAATAGATTCATAGACCGGTGGGGGCACGCTGAGTGCACCCACTGGGTGTGGTGCCCGAGACTGTGGTCGACTGTTGGCAGTCGACTATAGTCTGAAGAACATCTCCCCCTTTTTTTTGTTGGTCGACTGGTCGACTCTAACTGATGAAACTAGTGGGGGCACGCTGAGTGCACCCACTGGGTGTAGTCCCCGACACTATGGTCGAATGTTTGCATTCGGCCGTAGTCTTAGAAACGCTTTGATTTTTCCTTACTCACTCGGAAGTGAATTGTCTTTGACATCTGTTGATTGGTTCTTCGTAGAAATCCTGTGACCTTGCGGCTCGTTATACTGAGTTGGAGAACTAACCCATTCAGCTCGAGCTCGATCTGAAACTGGCCCAAGAGAACTTGACGAAGGCAAAGGAGGAAGCTAAAGGTATGCTTGGTGAGGCCTTTGACGACTGCCTTTGCGTCTCACTTGTTTCCGAATCTAATCTCACTGTAACTTTGCAGACAAAGTGAGGGATGCCCTGAAGAAGCAAGAACTTGACTTGGCTGAGATGCAAAAAACTGCTTTAGAGAAGACCAAGCTTGCAGATGAGAAGCTGGCTTCAGTGACCAAGCTTGAAGAAGAAAACACCAACCAGGAGGTCAGTCGACTGAAAAGTGACAAGACCACCCTGAATGACAAGGCTAGTGAGTTGATGAGAAAGAAGAACAATCTGGAGGCTTATCTGGGTGGACTCGCCAAGAAGTTGTTCCTCATGCTTGAAGGTAACCTTTTGTATCAAACAAATATTTTAACTGTAACCTCCAACTGTTGTCTTGACTCGATGGTTGTGCTTGCAGAATTTTGCCAGAACTTTGAAGAGGAAACTGGTCGACTGGAAGTAAACCTAGATCCCATCAACTCTCCCGTGAAAGATGAAGTCGCCATGAATGTGCTCCGGCTTGAATCTCGTGTTGCCGCTGTCCTCAACTATATCGCAAGGCTGAAAGTCGCAACTTCTCGCATCGACACAACACTCTGGCCAAGAGAGACACTCCAAAGTGACCTCGAGTCTCTGATGAATCGACTGAACGAGGTCCCAAGTCGAGTGCAGGAGTGGAAGAAGTCTTCGGCCAGGTGCGATGCGGATGTTGCTCTGTCTCTTGTCCGCATCCACTTCAAGGATGCACGAGAGGACAAGCTGGTGGCTCTTAGGGTGGCTAATACCAAGAAGCACGATTTTAGATCTTTCATGGAGACCTTCATTGCTGCTGCCACTCGGATCGCAGATGGAATTGATCTCGACGAGTTTGTTGCACCTTCCAGCCCTCCATAGGAGGGGTAAAAAACTTCTGAGCTTGATACTTTAAATTTGCCTCGGTATGCCAAGTGAGTTTTGTAACCGACAAACCTTAACAGGCCTAGCGCCTGAGCACTTTCGGTTCCGTTAGGCGTTATCCGAACTTGGATTCAACGTTGAATATGTTTGCATTTGGTTTGAGGTGTTTTTTGCAGGTTAAAGCGAAGCGCTCATTGCAATCGACTTGTTCCCTAATACACTTAGGTGAGCACTGGGCTGTAGCTAAGCCCCCGAGTGAGAGGTTTCCTCTCCACTCGGTAGGATTTTCACATACTTAGGTGAGTGCTAGACTGCAGCTAAGCCCCCGAGTGGGAGGTTTGCTCTCCACTCGGTAGGATTTTAGATACTTAGGCGAGCACTAGGCTGCAGCTAAGCCCCCGAGTGGGAGGTTTGCTCTCCACTTGGTAGGATTTTCACATACTTAGGCGAGTGCTAGACTGCAGCTAAGCCCCCGAGTGGGAGGTTTGCTCTCCACTAGGTAGGATTTTAGATACTTAGGCGAGCACTAGGTTGTAGCTAAGCCCCCGAGTGGGAGGTTTGATCTCCACTCGGTAGGATTTTCACATAATTAGGCGAGTGCTAGACTGCAGCTAAGCCCCTGAGTGGGAGGTTTGCTCTCCACTTGGTAGGATTTTAGATACTTAGGCGAGCACTAGGCTGCAGCTAAGCCCCCGAGTGGGAGGTTTGCTCTCCACTCGGTAGGATTTTCAAGAACTTAGGCGAGCACTGGGCTGCAGCTAAGCCTCCGAGTGGGAGGTTTGCTCTCCACTCGGTAGGATTTTCAAGAACTTAGGCGAGCACTGGGCTGCAGCTAAGCCCCTGAGTGGGAGGTTTGCTCTCCACTCGGTATGATTTTGTATTGGTGGCGTAGCTCGGAAGGAGAGGGTAGCAGTCGACCTGCACCTCGTCCTCCTTGCAGAGCGCACGTTGTATTTGTGGTGTAGCTCGGAAGGAGAGAGTAGCAGTCAACCTGCACCTCGTCTTCCTTGCAGAGCGCACGTTGTACTTGTGGCGTAGCTCGGAAGGAGAGAGTAGCGGTCGACCTGCACCTCGTCTTCCTTGCAGAGCGCACGTTGTACTTGTGGCATAGCTCAGAAGGAGAGGGTAGCAGTCAACCTGCACCTCGTCTTCCTTGCGAAGCGCATGTTGTATTTGTACTTAGGCGAGCGCAATGCTGCAGCTAAGCCTCCGAGTGGAAGGCTGGCTTACCACTCGACAGGATTTTGTTTATCTTAGGCGAGTACTTGGACTGCAGCTAAGCCTCCGAGTGGAAGGCTGGCTTACCACTCGACATGATTTTGTTTATCTTTGGCGAGTACTTGGACTGCAGCTAAGCCTCCGAGTGGAAGGCTGGCTTACCACTCGACATGATTTTATTTATCTTAGGAGAGTACTTGGACTGCAGCTAAGCCTCCGATTGGAAGGCTGGCTTACCACTCGGTAGGATTTTGTTTATCTTAGGCGAAACGGATTTCGCAGCTAAGCCTTCGTGTGGGAGACTGGCTCACCACTCGGTTAGGATTTTTTTTACAGACTTGGGCGAATCGGATTTGCAGCCAAGCCACCCACTGGGGGATTGTTTTGAGTGGACAAAAGAAATAACGATTACTGGGAAAATTATAAAGCTCTTGTCTTTGATAAATAAACTACAGAAGTACTTTTATTACAACTCATCCGAGTGAATACTTAGGTGTAAAAGGGGCGGAGAAGCTCCGCGTTCCAAGCTCGGGGCTCGTCGATCTGATGCTCGACATTGTAAAGACGGTATGCTCCATTGTGGAGAACCTTGGTGACGATGAACGGACCTTCCCAAGAAGGAGCAAGCTTGAGTGGTTTCTGCTGATCCACTCGGAGAACTAAATCTCCTTCCTGGAAGGCTCGACTCTTCACGTTTTTGGTGCGGAAGCGACGCAAGTCTTGTTGGTAAATGGTCGATCTGATCAGAGCCATCTCCCTTTCTTCCTCTAAAAGGTCGACTGCATCCTATCGTGCTTGTTCTGCTTCAGCTTCGGTGTAGAGCTCGACCCGGGGAGCATTGTGGAGAAGGTCACTCGTCAAGACTGCTTCAGCTCCGTAGACCAAGAAGAATGGAGTTCTTCCAGTCGACCGGTTGGGCGTGGTCCTTAACCCCCAAAGCACCGAGGGAAGTTCGTCAACCCATGCACCAGCCGCATGCTTAAGATCACGCATCAAACGGGGTTTCAACCCTTTGAGAATCAAACTGTTGTCTCGTTCTGCCTGTCCATTCGACTGTGGATGAGCGACTGAAGCATAGTCGACTCATGTGCCTTGAGACGTACAGAAAGCTCTGAACTCTTCGGAGTCGAAGTTTGACCCGTTGTCAGTGATGATGCTGTGCGGGACTCCATATCTGAATATCAATTCTCTGATGAAGCTGACAGCAGTACCGGCATTGAGGTTCTTGATGGGTTTAGCTTCGATCCACTTGGTGAACTTGTCGACTGCTACCAGCACATGGGTAAAACCACTTCTGCCTGTTCTCAAAGGACCGACCATATCCAAACCCCATACTCCAAAGGGCCAGATGAGTGGTATAGTCTTCAAAGCTGACGCGGGCTTGTGTGACATATTGGAGTAAAATTGACATCCCTCGCACTTGTCGACTATCTCCTTTGCCATTTCATTCGCTCATGGCCAATAAAATCCGGCTCGGTATGCTTTGGCCACAATGGTCCGAGGGGACGCGTGATGGCCACAGGTCCCCGAGTGGATGTCATCAAGGATTATTCGACCTTCCTCCGGTGTTATGCATTTCTGACCAACTCCAGTCGCGCTTTCTCTGTACAACTGTCCCCTTATCACGGTAAAGGCCTTAGATTGACGGACGATCTGTCGAGCCTCTTCTTCGTCCTCCGGGAGTTCTTTCCTCAATTTATATACGCGATATATGGTACTGTCCAATCGGGAGTGATCACTAAAACTTCCATGATCAGGTTGACCACTGCCGGGACTTCAACCTCAGTCGGATCCGTAACACTTTTAGGTTGCGGAGCTTCGTCGGTAAAAGGATCTTCTACGACTAATGGAGTGTGGATATTTTCCAAGAACACATCACTGGGGATGGCTTCTCTCTTGGATCCTATCTTCGCCAAATCATCAGCTGCTTGATTTTTCAGTCGGGGTATGTGGTGGAGCTCTAACCCGGAACTTCTTTTCGAGCTTCCTCACTACATTGAAGTATCCAGTCATGGCTGGCTTCTAACGTCCCACTCCTTCATCACCTGATTGACCACCAAATCTGAGTCGCCATAGACCATAAGGCGACGGACACCGAGTGAAATGGCCATGCGCAACCCATACAAGAGTGCTTCATATTCTGCTTCATTGTTGGAGGAATCAAAGTGGATTTGGAGCACATATCTGAGTTTATCTCCTCGGGGGGAAACCAAAACAACCCCAGCACCAGAACCATTTAACATCTTAGATCCATCAAAGAACATGGTCCAATGCTCCGAGTGAACTTGAGTCGGCTGCTGTTGCTCAACCCACTCGGCAAGGAAATCTGCTATAGCCTGGGACTTAATGGCTTTCTTTGCCTCAAATTTGACATCAAGGGGAAGGAGTTCAATCTCCCATTTAGCCACTCGACCAGTTGCATATCTGTTATGCAGAATCTCTGACAATGGTGCGTCGCTGACGACTGTAATGTCGTGATCAGAGAAATAATGAGCAACCTTCTTCATGGTCATGTAGATCCCATACACAAGCTTCTGATAATGAGGATATCTTTGCTTCGATGGGGTCAAAACTTCAGAGAGATAATACACTGGGCGATGAACTTTGAAGGATTTCCTTCTTCTTCCCGCTCGACCGTAAGTACTGTACTGACGACTTGTCCTGTGGCTGCAATATAAAGCAACAGAGGCTCTTTGCTGATTGGAGCAGAAAGCACCGGCTGGGTGGAGAGCAGAGTTTTTAACTCGGCAAACGCTGCATCAGCTTCTGGAGTCCACTCGAACTTGTCTGCCTTCTTCATCAGTCGGTAAAGGGGCAATGCCTTTTCACCGAGGCGAGAGATGAATCGACTTAAAGCGGCCAAGCATCCAGTAAGCTTCTGGACGTCGTGCACACGCACAGGGCGTTTCATCCGGAGTATGGTGCCGACTTTTTCTGGGTTAGCATCGATTCCTCGTTCTGAAACGAGAAAACCGAGTAACATTCCGCCAGGTACTCCGAATGTGCACTTCGATGGATCGAGCTTGATATCATACCTTCTGAGATTGGCAAATGTTTCAGCTAGGTCAGTCAATAGGTCGGAACCCTTCCGTGACTTGACCACGATATCATCCATGTACGCTTCCACATTCCGACTGATTTGAGTGAGTAAACACTTTTGAATCATTCTCATGAACGTGGCTCCGGCATTCTTGAGGCCGAATGGCATGGTGATATAGCAGAAGCACCCGAATGGAGTGATGAAAGCTCTTTTGATTTCGTCAGGTCCATACTGACGGATCTGATGATACCCAAAATAAGCGTCTAGAAAAGACAATCTCTCGCACCCTGCGGTCGAGTCGACAATTTGGTCGATGCGAGGGAGAGGAAAATGATCTTTCGGGCAGGCCCGATTGATATGTTTGAAATCAATGCACATGCGAAGTGAGTTGTCCTTCTTGGGAACCATGACGACAATGGCGAGCCACTCGGAGTGGTATATCTCTTGGATGAACTCTGCTACAAGGAGTCGAGCCACCTCCTCGCCAATGGCTTTTTTCTTCTGAACGGCGGACCGTCGAAGATCTTCTTTAACAGGTTTCGCTTTTGAGTCGACTCTAAGGCGATGCTCAGCCAGCCCCCTGGGAACACCCGGCATGTCAGCTGGCTTCCATGCAAAGATGTCCCAGTTCTCACGGAGGAACTGGATGAGCGCTTCTTCCTATTTAGAGTTGAGTGTTGTGGAAATATGGGTTGGAGCTGCATTGGGGTCAGTTGGGTGGATGTGAACTGGCTTTGTCTCCCCAGACGACTGAAATGCTGACTCTGTGGCGGGCTTCTTGGCCCGCAGCAAATCACTCGGATCTGCATTCTTCTTGTATTCCTCCATCTCTACCACTATTATCTGGTCATCCGGAATCTTTGAGCCTTTCTGGAAACACTCTTCTGCCTTCTTCCGGCTGCCATTGATGGTGATCACGCCTTTGGGGCCATGCATCTTTAACTTGAGGTACACATAACATGGTCGAGCCATGAAGCGGGCATAGGCTGGTCTTCCCAAAATAGTGTGGTAGGCGCTTCGGAAATCCACGACTTCAAATGTCAGCTTCTCTTTGTGGAAATCCTTCGAGTCGCCAAACACTACATCCAGAGCTATTTGGCCGAGTGACTCAGCCTTCTTTCCCGGGATGACTCCGTGAAAACTCATGTTGCTGGAACTGAGCCTGGACATCGGAACGCCCATTCCCTTGAGCGTCTCTGCATACAGTATATTCAATCCACTGCCGCCATCCATCAATACCTTCATCAGTCGAGTGCCTTCGACGACTGGGTCGACCACCAGCGCTTGCCTCCCAGGGGTGGCAATGTGAGTAGGGTGATCAGACTGGTCGAAAGTAATGGGAGTTTGCGACCATCTTAGATAGCTTGGTGTCACTGGGGCGACCATATTGACCTCACAGTTGATCACTTTCAGTCGACTTTTGCTCTCTACATCAGCAAAAATCATCAGAGTGGAGTTGACATGAGGGTACTGTCCATCACTGCCCTCCTTGTCCGACTCCTTCCCTTTGTCCTTCGGCTGTTTCCCTTGAAACTGCTGGATTAAGAGCCGGCACTGGCGAGTGGTATGCTTTGGATAGATGAAGTTACCCTCTTCGTCTTTCTTCGTGTGGATATGACACGGTAGATCCATCACGTCATTACCTTCCTTATCTTTTACCTTCTTGGGGTTCCAAGATCCTTTGGGCTTCCCTTTGAATTTGCCCTGAGTCACGGCCAGAGCCTCTCCAGGAGCAGCTGGCTTGGCCTTTCGCTTTTTCTTCCGACTGGAGTTTCCTTTATCCGACTGACTCGGCTTGTACTTGCCACTCCGGAGTCGGTCCCCTTCTTCGCCATTGGCGTACTTGGTGGCTATTTCCATCATCCGACTTAGGGTCATATCTCCAGTTCGACCAAACTTCAGGCTCAACTCTCTGTTCTTGACACCATCCTTGAAGGCGCAGACCGCTTGATGGTCTGACACATTCTCTACAGTATGATGCAAACTGATCCATCTCTGGATGTAATCTCTCAGTGGTTCACTTGACTTTTGTACGCAAACTTGCAGCTCTGTCAATTCGGCCGGTCGCTTGCAAGTTCCCTCGAACGTCCTGACGAACACTCAGGAAAGATCTTCCCAAGTGTAAATGCTGCTAGGAGCTAACTGATTCAACCACGCCCTGGCTGAACCCTCTAGCATAAGTGGCAAATGCTTCATGGCCACCTCATCATTACCGCCACCAATCTGAACAGCCACCCGGTAGTCTTCAAGCCAAGTTTCAGGCTTAGACTCTCCAGTGAACTTACTCACTCCAGTCGCCAACCTGAAGTTGGGAGGTATCACTGCGGCTCTGATGGCTCTGCTAAAGCATTCTGGACCTGAAACGTGGACTCGGCTGCTTGTGGGCACATCTCTGTGATGGCCACCTCTATGAGCTCTGTTCCGGTCAACCAAACCTTGCACGATGATGGATCTCGCGTCAAAGCCTGGCTCTCTGGGGTCGACTGGAGCTCTCCGCCCAACACTGAGCTGGCGTCTGTCATCTTGCTGCCGATGGGCGTTAGACCCACTTCTCGGGGGAGGAGTGGGCACTCGACACCTGTCATCACGATCAAATCGATCATCATAGTGATCCCGCCGGCCTTCACGTCCCACGCGCCTCGGAGGCGACCTTGGACTGTGAGCCGACTGGACAGTATTCGCAGCGACGGATCGACTGTGAATCCTGTTGCACGACTGTGACACAACTGAATTCTGATCTCCTGCCGCTCGAAGCAAATCTCTGATCTGCATCAAGCCTCTTCCAGCCTCCGACTAAGAGGGCTGAATTGACTCCGCTATACGGGCTGCAACTACCAAATTCTGAATCGGGGTTCAATATACCTGAGTCGGTTGTGGAAAGAGCTGACGTCGGCTAGAGTCGGGTACTCGTTGACGCGCATGCTCGTCGAGTGCTCGCTGGAGGTTCTCCAGTCGAGTGCGTTCTGCCAAATTGGCCAAACACGCCTCTTCCAGGGCACGAGCCTCAAGAGTTTCTCCTGCAATGGGAGTATGCAGGGCATCGATGTTCCGGCGGCGAAGTTCTTTCCTCTGCTGAGAAGTGAGTGGCTCGGGCTGATACTCTTCGTGGGCCTGAGTGGGGTCGCCCCCGTCGTCCATCCCGTTTATTGCGGGGCAAACCCAGAGGACTACAAGGCCCGTTGACCATCAGGACCTCCACCGCTGGATCACTGCTATCGCACTCGGATGCAGTCTCTATGGAGCCAGTCGACAGGTCGAACATGTCGTAGAGGGATTCATCAGGCTCAATTGCCGCGACTTGGGTGGTGGCCGATTGGCGAGCCACTGCGTGTCTCACCCATCGCTGGAGCCTCGACCGACCGGAGCGCTTGCGCTGACGGGAGACAAGGAGGGAGGACGGCACAGGAGTCGACCGGTATGGGGTCGACGGCTGCCGCAGCAGGACGCCGCGGACACACGCCCGAAAGTGCGTCGCCTCGCGGACGGGGAGCACGTCGATGTCGAGTGGTGCCTCCTGGAGCCAAGCGAAGTCGTCGGAGATGAAAGCGAGCGCACCGAGATGGATCCCACGGTCCTCGACCAGAGCTCCGCCAGAAACCATGATGAAGGCAATCGGACAAATTGCAACTTCTCCAAAAAAGTCGCTAAGACACCTGCCAACTGTTGTGGTTCTAAGTCTGACAGTAGAATGGGGGGTAGGTATGGAGAGGCAAGATCCTAGCTATGGAGTAGTTGTACACACGAGTGTTTAACGAGTTCAAGCCCTTCTCTGAGGAAGTAATAGCCCTACGTCTCGGAGCCCGGAGGCGGTCGACTGGTTTATGTGTATATGGGTTACAGGGGTGCGAACCCTGCTACCAGTGGAGGGGGGTGGCTTATATAGAGGATGCCAGGACCCCAGACAACCCACGCAACAGAGGGTTAAAGTACATTAAGGCCGGGCGTTACTGGTAACGCCCTACATAAAGTGTCATCATGACCATTAAGACTACTTAATTACAGACCGTTTGGATACAGAGTAGATCCTGAACTCCTGATGGTCGAGTGAGTCTTCATGGTCGAGTGCCTTTAGGTTCGTCGAGTGTCTTCTAGCCAGTCGAGTGGAGTCTCTCTTGGTCGACTGGAACGTAGCTTCGTCTAAGGATGTCCTTGGGTATGGTATCCTAGATAGGTCCATGACCCTACCCTAGGTACATAACACCATCATGCACGAGGTTGTAGTCCCTTGCATTCACATGTTCATAAGTCACTGCTTTGTCAAAACGTTGCATGCAAGGTTTAATCATTCGTTGTTCACGCATGCATTCCCAATATTAATACATTGGTAAAGACAATTTTCTTGAGGAAAACGAGCCCATAAATTGAGTACAAAGGGGACCAATAAGCCAGGACGGAGGGAGTAGCAGTAGTGAACCGGAAGGAGGGAGTGGGGACTAGTAGTACAGTACTACTACGTAACAACATGCAGTAACGAAATTCTTCTATGCGCATCCTGTCTACGTGTCATGCAAGAAAATAGAGATAAGTTCAAGTGAGACTCAGGAATGGTCATACACGTAGGGGGAGTACGTGTAGGGGCCACTAAGGAGCAGTCAAATCACACAATAAGTTAGTCGGAAGAAGCAACCATCATTTCACTCTTCAATGACACGTACACAATATAAAATGGTTGATATGGAGAGAAAAAGAAAACCACTATATATACAATAGCAGGAGCCTAAGCTACAAGCCTGCTTGCTTGGGTTGCTCTCTTCACAAGCATAGTACGATGGTGGTCACACCGCTGGTCACATATTCGGCCTGATCCCAGAGCTGGGGGAAGGGAACAATTTTCTGCGTAGACGCGGTCGACATCGGCGAGGGAGAAAACCAACAGTCGATGCATCCCAATTGGGGGTCACCGCGGTATGGGTTGATATCGCGTCCCAACCGCCCTTCTAGCTACAGCCCGACATCCCAGGTAGTACATCTTCCTTTTGGATCTGGCTTGATCCACTGCCGCAGCTCCCCACGTAGCTCCATCTCCATGTCGATCTTTCTCTACTTCTATCGGCTTCTACTTGTGATGAGTTTATGTCTCATGAACTAGTGCCAGTACTATTATTCTAATCACACTTCTTCAATATCTTTGCCATCAGGGATGCTCAGCTTGATTTTAGTGGAGCTGCACAAAAGCATCGTATGATCTGAGGGTGGCAGCCATCTTTCCTTCCACAGGTTCTACCTAGCCAGGAAATTTAATCCTGTTTAGGGTTTAGGGCTTTAGTCATAGTGACCCCATCAGTAATTTTTCTTTCATACACGCTCCCAGAACATTTGTCTTTAGTTGTGAAGTAAATATTGGCTATGATCTGTGAATCATTGAGATGCATCAGCATGCGTGTTAGTTTTCCTTTGTATTTAATGGAATGTTGTAATGGGGCAACCTTGGAGCAGGAATGAAAATGGGGTGGAAAGTTTCTGTTTTTCCGGAGAAAAAATGGAAACAGAGAGAAACCAACAATTCGTTCTGTTGGATCGCGCCATCGAGCAAAACCAACATTTAAATCACGTCGGTCGCGTTTGTGTCTCACCCTCCTCCACGGCTCGACCCCACACGGTCGCTCGGCATGCCACTCACCGCAAACCGAGTATACTATAACTTTCTCGCCTGCTTGTCGATGGATCGCGCCATGGAGTACTAGCACTACTGGAAGAGATTGACGAGTTAGGGGAGGACAGCTAGCTGTAGCACGAACTCCCAAGGACTTTTTTACATGCATGTTGTGGTCGGCTATTGCGACCTTTGAACACAGAGCAGTCGCGTGCACCAGGAAGCGGCGCGGGCGACGCTCTCTCGGCCGGCGCACCACTTCAATGTCGGCGGCAGTGAGAGGTCGCGTCCGCTCTTGCCGGGCATGAATGCGCACTGATTGTTTCAGGCGGGAAGCACGTGCGGGTGATGAAGAGGGTTCGGGTTTGTCAGGAGCGTGCGTGGCAGTGGTCCGGACGCCTGCAAACAAGAGATGTTGTACGTTAATATTGCTGCATATATAATTAACAACGTAAATAATGTGCCAGTTGGACAAATATGATTGGTGATGGAGATGGAGATGGAATTTTACATAAACATGGGTATGCGTGTCTATGCCTATGTGTGTGTGCGCGACGACTCTCGTGACCTGGAAGCGGGGGCATGTTTTTGATCGAGTTTTCTTTCTTGGTATGTTAAAAAATTGTCCGCCAGTTTTCATTTCTTTTTTCTGGGAACGCGCGTATTCTATTTGAAACCATTGCTATGGAGAGATTCTTTTACTCCATTATAGCCTCTTGTTTGATAGGGTTTCTCGTGTATCACTCTCTCACCCTCTCCATATCAAAACAACATGAAAGTGTCCACTCTTTCTCTCTCCTCACAGGTGGTCATAGATCCGGCTGAATCCCGTACTCTACAGGAGGTGAGGAGGTGCAGCATTGATGTTGTCGCTGTCGGTGATGGAGGAAGCCGATGTGCACCGTCCTCTCGGAGCCTGCACTAGCACGGACGAAGGTCCTCCACGCCCTTGTTTGGTACCGTTGTGTGGGAAGACCCCTCCCGCCCGCCTAAGCAACATCTCGCCCACTTGAGGTATAACTTCTTGTACTGGTCCAGCTCCCCAGGTCGCTGCATGCGGGTTTTTTTCTATGCGACTACTCCCCAGCTCCCCATGTATAGTAGCTAGGGTTCGTCGGCTGGTCCAACATCACCTATTATTATAGAGGAAATTCCACTCGAAAAGTTGTCCTGATTTATGCCTTGGTGGAGGTATACATGTTGTTTCGACAAAACGTACATGGGGGTTGTGCGGTCATTGTCCATATGCTCCTATTACTGCTGCTAATCTAATACTATCACTGGTTAAATGAAGAAATGCTTTTTTCTCGGGTATCCTGGTTTAGTTCCCATGAAGATAATCATGATGCTTCTGTTTGTTGGTGTACTTTTCATTAATTCTTATTGACAATTGAGATGTCATTGTTAATCTTGTACCACTTCCAAAACGAAGTCACAACACTATATCCCTTTTTATATTTTTGCAAAGAGTGATGCGTATCTCCATACCCGGGCATGTCTTCCTCAATTTTAGTGGAATTGCACAAAATTGGATGGCCATTGTTGTTCCGCCTCACTGTCCTCTGCCACGTGTTTCTTCCTTCCTCGAGCTTGATTACTGAGAAGAAACATACCACAATGAGGATTTCTCGAACTTCATAGGTGCCTCACCCAAACTTGATGCCAAATGGATGATGCATCACCATGATGACCTATCGATGCTCATGGTTGCACCTCATGGTTGCATCGGCTGGTGAAGCTGATCGATTTTCAATGAAAAACAAGTTGTCTTCCATCAATGCTCTTTGCTTGTTACCAACAAAGATGATATCCTTCATTAGTTCACCTTGGTTGTGTTGGAGACGCAGTCGTCTTTCACGTTGGTGCAATTTTATCACGCAATTGGCTATGAACCAAATGTTTCCTCGAAGAAGGATCGACGTTGGTACTAAGAGCATAAGTTTTGCATTGATTTCTAAGCCTTCTCAGAACTTTGTCTCCAGTTCCCCTGTAACTTTATTTTTCCAGCTATTAAGTTTGATTAAAAAATGGTGTGGACTAAAAACCCAGATGGACGTAGTAGCCCTCCATTTTTATTTACTCCGCATATTAGATTTAACTGAAGTCAAACTTTGTAAAGTTTGACCAAGTTTAGGCCGAACACAACAAACCATAATTATTAGAGAGGGCAAACTGTACATATACTCTCAAACCTTTCCGATAATTGAAATTAAAATTCTTTATTTGTGCACACTCTCACACATTTCCAATAATTTGGCGCATGTGTGGTTGTTCACTTAAGGGAGGGTAGTGTACCGCACGTGAAGGACAGGAAGTGCGACCAGGACGCGTGGATCGTTAGTTCATCGGAAGTAGTGGTTTTCTTCACTGGTACGTTAATTAAAGAGTTTCGTTTCGTACTTACATAATTTAAAATAATTGTTATGGAGAGAATAAGAAAACCACTCCACTATGGCCCAGTTTGGTTCCACGAGTTAAGAGTTAGTTTGGGTTAGTTTGGACTCAACTAACCAAAAAATATCCAAACAGGAGGGTTAGTATTGGTTAGATGCATCTAACCCACCCAAAAAATCTAACCCACCCAAGAGGTGCTTATTTGGGTTAGTTCCCCTTCGGACCACTAAAAACACCTTTTTCTCTCACTCTCCCCATAGCAGATCCCTCCCCACTTCCTCGAAGCTTCTCGTCCCCTCCCTCCCTCCCTCCCTCTTGCATTGCCCGTGAAGGCGCCTCGCCGTATCCTCGCTCCCGTCCGCCGCTGTTAAGCAGCACCACCCTATCCTCCTGTTCCAACCCCCTCGTCTCCCCGCAGCCCGTCCCCCCGCCGGTAAGCAGTCACGGCTCCTTGCACGGCTCGTCCCCGTCGGCCTCGGCCAGAGCGACTCCTTTGTGTGGGGACGGTGTATTCGGTCGGCGGGCTGCGCGAGAGGCCAGCGTGGCTCCTTGCCGGGTGCATCCCCGTTTTCCTGGGCCCGAGCTCGCTCCCCCAAATCCGGCAGGTAATAGGGTCCAAAGTAGCCAAATGATTGATAAAGAGCATTTATTGTCAATCTAACCCTGCACCCAAACACCCCTTTGGTCAGAGTTAGTTTAGGGTTGGTTCAGGGTTAGAATATAACTCTAACCTATAACTGAGTTAGAGTATCCAAACAGGGCCTATATATTAGTCGTATACACGAGTACTATATGGATGCAGCTTCATTGACTTAGTGCACCTGCCTTTGGGTTTATGATAGGTGGTCCCAAAATGTGGCTGGCCCACATGTCTTACAGCTAAAAGCAGGTGTAGTTAAGGCACCGGAGCTCAGTCTGTACTAAAGTATATATATAAGGAGGAGCCTCAGCGCATGTTTGCTAGGGTTTGCACTCTCCACACTCTCGCCACACTAAATATATATATATATATATATATATACACGCTGGAGGCTCAGTGTTCCTTTGCTAGGGTTTGTTATATTCATAGTCTCTCACCCTCTTCACGAGATCTAAACAAGACTGCATTGGCTCTTGTCTTCCCCCCCCCCCACAGCTCGTGAAGGAGGCGTCCGGATCCCTTAGCACCGGGAAGGGGAGGAGGTGCAACGTTCACTCTATCACCTTCGGCAAGGGAGGTAATCCACTACCGGCTACGCTGTTCTCTTTCACCCAGCGCCTGTGCAGGAGGGCCACCGACCCCTTCTTCCTTGCTGTCGTATGTAGTGTGGGCAGATCCGGCCTCCCTCCGCACGCCTTGCCACATCCCGACGACCCTAAGGTATAAGTTTCTTTGAAACCATCATTGCTCTAGCTGCATGCAGATCGTTTTCGATTCTGCAGTCGAATCTAGGTCTTGGTTCAAAGAGGAAAGAAGGGTGGGGGTGGAGCATGAATCTAGGACCTGGTTCAATGAGGAAAGGAGGGAGGGAAAGGAGGGAGGGAAAGTAGTATAGACTGGCTATCCAGCCGCTTTATTGGTAAAAAAGGGGAAAGGGGGTAACCCAGTACACACATCTGTAAGGAACTGATCTCTTTGTTGAAAAGGGAAATAAACTGGGGGTCGAGTAGTTTGTGCAGGACTAGATTTGCTGCCCTCACATAGGAAAAAGGTTAAAAGAGAACAAATATGGGACCAATGCGGATATGCTCCTTGGCTACATATTCTGCATCACCCATTTATACATGTGGACGCACATGGTGCTGGCATGTCCCATGTCCCATGTCCCATGCAACTATTTTGTTGTTGTTAATCTAAGAATGACGCCGGAAAATTGAAGCAATGCCACTGTTAAAAGTAAATTACATTTTTTAATGAATATTGTTTTAAGAGAATGTCTTTGTTAACATGAATCAATGCAACTGTTTTAGAAATGCTACCATCCTACTTTGTTTTCCATCAAGATAAGTTAGATGCTTATTTTTGTCACTATTTGTTTCATCCTCCTTTATCAGCAAGTAATTATTTCCTTTTTTGCCTCTGTTGAAACAGGGGTATCTATTCTACTTGTTGCTATTGCGACATTTTGCTTCGCTACGCGAAACACTTATGTTTTAAGAGTGTTTTCTGCAGTTCAACTTGAATGTCACACCGGCGACTTTGCTTAATTTTGGTGGAACTGCACAAAAGGAGATCTAGATTTGCTTCTAGTCTTCCTTGCGAGTTGTTTCAAATCTTGGTCTCATCCACATGATGGTGCAGTGTGGTTTGAGATGTTGTGCTACTTGTTTTGGTACTGTTTTGGATAAATGTTGAATTGAAGCTATTGAACTGCTGTATTTTACCATTAAGTGAGCAAAAATTGTTCCAACCCAGACATGATGCTTGTTGCTTCCTTACACAAAATTCTGCATCACCCCCTTTATAAGTAGATGGAAGCACATGGTGTTGTTGCGCCCACTCTCCCCTGGAACTTTTTATGCTTTTTGTTAATCTAATCCACTGGTAAGATTAAGCAATGCCACTCTCAAAATTAACTACTAATCTGACTTCAAAACTGCAACACTTGTTAGGGATTGGCGGAATTACCATTTTTGTGGCCGCATGTTTCATCCTCCTTTATTTGCCAGTAATGGATTGCTTTTTTGCCTTTGTTAAAACAGGGATATCTATTCAACTTGTTGCTATTGCGACATTTTGCTTCGCTACATGAAACACTTATGTTTTAAGAGTGTTTTGTGCAGTTCAACTTGAATGTCACACTAGCGACTTTGCTTAATTTTGGTGGCACTACACAAAAGGAGATCGAGATTTGTTTCTAGTCTTCCTCGTGAGTTATTTCAAATCTTGGTCTCATCAACATGATGGTGTAGTGTGCTTTGAGATGTTGTGCTACTTGTTTTGGTACTGTTTTGGATAAATGTTGAATTGAAGCTATTGAACTGCTGTCTTTTACCATTAAGTGAGCAAAAATTGTTCCAACACAGACATTGTCGTGGAATTAACACGTCAGATGCCCCAACGGAAGGACTTAGTCGTGGAGCCATCACAACGAGATTAGCTTAAAGGGGTTAAACGAGAACAAGGACACGGGGAGTTTATACTGGTTCGGCCCCTTGTGGTGAAGGTAAAAGCCTACGATCCAGTTGTTGTGAGATTGATTGATCTTTATGATCAGGGAGTGAATCCGCTTTACCTATCTCTTGAGTTGTTGTTTCTTGTCCTTGAACCGCCACCGGGTCGTCCCTTTATATACACAGGTTGACGCTCGGCCGGTTTACAGAACCCCGAGGCCGGCTCATACAAGTGTCCGGCTCGGTCTTTTCCTTTCCCTAACTTACAATACAAGTTATACATCTATGGCGGTTTATTACTATGGGCCCTAATCCGCCATTGGGCTCTGGGCCTCTAGGATTTAATAGTAGAGCGACATAGTCCTTGTCTTAATGGGCTTCAATATAGATAAGCGTAAACCGGCCCCTCCTAGGAGGTTTACACTCAGTAGTTATATCCCCAACATTAGGGCCCAGATTGATTTGAACCTGTTCATGTCAATCTTCAATACTTAGAAAAAATTCCCTGAACCTCTTCCTATGATCCTTGTAAACTGCCATGACATCTTCTCCATGTCAGTTTGGTAAACTGCCATGATGTCATCTTTCCAAAATTGCAGCAAATCGTCATGACGTCATCTGCGTAAAAAACTCATAAATACCTTCATTTATTAATTTCTAAAGATCGAGGCATTAGTTGTGCCCCATTTTCCGCTTCGAGCTCCTCGATCCCCGCGCTTGCCTGCTTATCCATTAGCCTTATAAATAGGCCCAGGGGTCTTCCCCTTTTCCCCTTCCGTTCTTCTTCTTCCTCCTCGCGACTCTCAAACCGTGAAGCTCTAATGCTGCACTCGACCTTCAAGCTCTGCATCACCCTTGGCTGTTGCATCAACCTGAACGTACCAGAGATCCGCGGCACTTCTCCACCACTCCTATGAATTCGGTAAGCCTCCTTCCGTCAATCCTAGATCTGCCTTAGGGTTTTGGTGTTCATCCGTGTTCATCAATGTTCGTCCCCGTTCGTTGTTTCGACCTTACTGTCTCATCGAATCTATATAAGCTTGACATCTTTCCTTTGCGGCCGAAGCTGTAGTTTATTTTGCCTCACCATAGTATCCTTTCGACTACGAACAGACCCCATCTGGATCCTTTCCGTTCTGCTGTCGCCATTTTAGGGTTTTGATATTTTTCCTTTTCCTGAACTGTGCAAGATCCATAATCATAATCCTTAGCTTGTGAAACCTGTTTCTGTAGCGCTTAGCAATTTTAAGATCTGTTTTCGTCCATACCACTATAGGCAGTTTAACCTGTAAAAATGATAATCCGCTAGGTACCATTAGCCCTCGCGTAAACCGTCGTCTTTTCTTGAACATCCCTATCCGGTTTAACGTGCACAGATGCTATGATTAAATTCTCTGGTTTATACATATCAATCTTGAATCGTGAACCGGCATTTGAACTTCCTTTATAGTTTATCATCAAAAAATGGCCAAACAGTTCTCCTCTTGCAATTGGGTTCCTTCCTGGATTATAGAAGAGCAACTTACTGGGTATGTGGTAACTGGCGCTTTAGCAAAGAAGGAGGTTATTCATTGGAGAGTCCCTGGTACTGAAAATCCTCCCGAGCCTCAAGATGGAGAGGTAGTTGTGTTTATGCAGCATCTGGACCGAGGGTTTAGCCCTCCCGGATCAAAAAATTTCCGTGATGTACTTGCGAATTTACAACTCCACCCTCAAGACATTGGACCGAACTTTGTGTCCAACATTTGCAATTTTCATGTGTTCTGTGAAGTTTATCTACAAGAAGAACCGACTATTGAACTTTTCAGAGATTTCTTCCACTTGAACAGCCGTACCGAATTTTCTGACAGGCCCAATACTGAACTTGGCGGAGTGTCGATTCAAAAAAGGAAAGAAGTCGACTTTCCTCATGCCAAACATCACAGCCACCCCAAGGATTGGAATCAAACATGGTTCTACTGTCGGAACACCGCTCCTGCTGATGAAAATCCTCTGCCGGTTTACTGTGCTTACTAACTCAGCAATGGACATCCACTGCCTCAGCGGTTTACTGCCAAAGAACGACAAACATATGCACCACAGCTTTCTAAGCTCTGGGCTCTTCTAGCAAATGGTTTAACCGGCGTTGACCTTGTCCGCTGCTGGGTTTCATTCGGTATCCTGCCCTTAAGCCGTCGCACTAGATTAATGGATGAATATACTGGGGATGTCAAAGACCCTCAACAACACACTGAAATACAGATGAATGATGATGAAATCACTGAGTCTGTCAAAAAGATGCTAGATGAACCGATATCTGATTGCAGCAAGACTATATTGCGTCCCTTTTATGCCTCCAACAAACCGTCAGCTGTAAGAATTTATCTTTCTGCTTTTTAATCTGTCTCCCATTTAATATTTTTCTGATAGCTTTTTGTTTATTCTTACAGGCCAAAGATCCATTCTGGAAGAGGAAAACGCAAGACAAACCGACAAAACCACAAGACAAACCGGTGAGAGCTCCTCGTGCTAAGAGCAAGGCCACAAAGAGTCCAGCAAAGAAGAAAACCGCGAGTCCTCTGATCTGCCCGAAGATGTTGATGACTCGGAACCAGAGGTAGAACTTGACTCCCTTGGTTCATTTTTCATACATCTTATTGACCATCTTATTGACAATGACCATTATCAGGATGATGCGGAAGCCAGCTGTGCTGACCATGTAGAGGTAATCTCCCTTTCTTCCAATTCCGATCTTGCGCCAGTACGAAAACTCCGTCGTGCAGTCCGGAAAGTGAAACATTCACATCCTCTCACTCATTTGGATCCACAATTTTCATTGAAGACACAACACCCAGAAGCTTGTCGCACAACCCAGCATAGTGGCCAGCAAGTCACTTCCTCCGGTTTACCAGACACCCCAATCCGGAAGCGCCGTGCAGAGGTCACTTGTAATTCTAACAAACCTTATCCATTGGCGGGTTACTTCCGATACCCTCTTAATCCATCTGACTCGAATTATCAGGTAACTTCCAATTCATCCTCTGGCGATTCATCAACCACACAAATGCCTCCCCTCAAGACCGTCCCTGGGTAAGTATAATAATTTTAGCTTTGCTTTCTTGCACCGGTTTACCATATTAACCTCTGTTTTGTCAGGACCCCGACTCAATGCCACATCGATCTAGCATGTAACACCTCATATCACTTTGCGGCCTCACGCACGGTATCCCCACGGGTGTCGCCTTACTTTGCCCGGGACCGTTTGCGCCTTTTGGCACACGTATATGATGGTGTCGCTAGCATCCATATGATAAAGAGCCCGGGCTGACATGGCTAGTCGTAAACCCAAAGTGGCACTAACTTACAGGGACAGGCATCCATGACCCAGCATCGAACGTGTCGGTCATCAACGAGTGAATCCAGGCTGTAGCACTGGGCTAACAGGACTCCGGTGAACCGGGCTGTAGCGGGCTAGCAGGACTCCGGTATTCATCGCGTGACATTTCCCCGAAGGGACAGACACAGGATCGAAGAAGGACACATGCCGGCCTGCCTAAGTGTTCCGGAGCAGTAGCAAGCTACCAGGGCTCAGTGGAAGCACTAGGAGACATTTCCCGGTAAGAGAGGCTACTAAGATAAACAACTAGATAGTCAGATCCCACACATAGCAATACACATTACACGTACGCATAACATGCAAGTATGTGCTGTACAACATGGCATCACAGCATAACTCAACAACTTATATAGATAAAGGCTCAGAAGAGCCATCATAGTATTATTGCAAACAGGGGTCACAAACCCAACAGTCAGAGCAATCAAGCAACAAGCGGAAGCATTACATGTCTGGGTACAGACATCTATAAATGAAAAAGGCTGAAGAGCCTGACTATCTACAACATCCGATCAAGATCGTAGCTGAGGTACTAGCTACTAGTCGAAGTCCATGAGAACACTAGTAAGACCGAAGTCTCCGCTGCAAAAACATAAATAAAGCAACATGAGTACAAAGGTACTCAGCAAGACTTACATCAGATCCTATCATACATGCATTTGTATCAAGAGGGTAATGTGGGGTTTAGTTGCAGCAAGCCAGCTTTGACTCTGTGGCTATCCTGTTCTACGACTACCAGAAACTCTGGAGGTGAAACAACGTACACGAGTCCACTAATCACCACACAATACACTACTATGGATTCATCCCCGTCTCCCTACGAGAAGGCCATCCATAGCACTCACACTTGTCTTGAGCATTTTAGAGTATCCACTTCAAGTTGTCTATGTACCATGTAAGCATCCAAGAAGTCCATAACCGCGGACCCGGCTATTCGAATAGATCATGTTAACCCTGCAGGGGTGTACTTCTTCACACACGCTCTCGCCACTTACCGCCATGTACACGTCATGTATCTCGGCAACCTTCAAGCGGAAGCCTGGCGAGGGTGTCGGCCACGACCTAACTAACCACACAAGACTCTAATCCAGGTTTATCGCCTATTCGGGTTCCATCCGCAAGGAGATCCGGCCGGGTTTCACTCACGGCCCCAAACGATGTGTGCAGGGTTCCCAAGCCCACCTCGCCGGATGGATCTACGCTTGGTACACCGTGCCACTTGTGCCTAGTCTGTCCCAAGCCCACCTGGCCGGGTGCCACTTGGTAGACTACTAACACTACCTACAAACACCAGAAACTAGTTGCGACTCCTGGACAGAGATCAAGTTGGTTAATAAGTCGAGAGGGCTTGGAGCGCCCGGAGCCCAATGTGTGGTAGTATCGAGTCATTGGACAACATACATAGAACTCAGTGCTTAAGGACGGTTCCAGTGAGACAACCCACCATGTACTCCTACATGGCCTCTCACCGCTACCTTTACCAAATCGTGTTCACACACTTAACTCTCAGCACCAGAACATATCGTAACACTCCAATTCATTCCCAATGAATCAGACCTGACACAACTCTAAGCAATAGCAGGCATAGCATGGTAGGAACACATCAGTGGCTTCAATCAACTCCTACACATGCTAGTGGGTTTCAACTATTTACTGTGGCAATGACAGGTCATGCAGAGGAATGGGTTCAACTACCGCAGCACAAAGTAAGCAGATGAATCGCTGTTGTCCTAATGCAATAACTGAGAGCAGGAGCGAGAGAGTAGGATTGTATCGGAATGAACAAGGGGGTTTGCTTGCCTGGTAAATCAACAGAGGAGGCACTGCTTCACAGACAGGTACTCTGGAACGTCTCCGGAGCAGGTCCTATCGAGAAGGAACGGTGCCGGCAATCAATACACAAACATATGCAACAATATGATGCATGAACATGGCATAAATATGTGATGTGTTTGAGCTAGTGCAACTAGTATTCATTTGGTTTGAAGTCCATTTGAACCAAAGGTTCAAATGCATTACTAAATTAAGTCTCTTATATATGCCATAATGTGTTTTCTCATATTAAGCATGTATAAGTTGGTTTGTCATGCATGAAACTAGTACAGATGGATAGATTACATTTTTCTGATAATTTTTCATATATAAATTATTTTAATCTGAGCTACGGTTGAATTGTTATGAATTTTTGAAGTTTAAATCAATTTCTGGAATTTTCTGATTTAATTTAAATCCAGAAATCATATTATTGCGCCAGCATGACGTCATCACTACATCAGCGGGTCAACGCGGCTGTCCAGGGTCAAACCTGACGTGTGGGGTCCACACGTCAGTGACACTGGGGTTAACCCCGAGTCAAACCTGGGCTGATTAGCTTTGACTAAGCCCTGGGGCCCACTCGTCAGCGTCAGTAGGTGGGGATTAGTGCCTAATTAACAGAGCCACGTCAGCCCGCCGGAGTTCTGGCCGGCGGCGACCAATAGCGCGGCGGCGACTCGCCGGACTTGCGCTACAAGCGGCGTTTGGTCGCGCGAAGACCACCGGGGCGTAGCCCGTCGTCGTCCGCATCCAGGGGAGCTGGTGGGGGGCTGGGGGGGCGCCGGAGCTCACCGGAGGCAAAGCTCACGGCGGCGGCCGGAGCTCGGCAACTTGCGGCCGCGGCGTTGTGGTGCACGGCAAGTGGAAGCGGAGGGCTCCTACGGCCTCCTGGCGTCACCAGGAACACGGTGACGCACGCGGGAGTGGCTGCTTGGGCTCATGCCACCGTGGCCGCCATGGCCGGCGGCGAGGAGCTTACGGGGCGCGGTGGTGAGCTAGCTAGAGGGGCAAACGGCACGGGGAGGAGGGGGTTCGGTGCGGGGCTCACCGCGAACCAGCGAGCGCGAGGGCGAGGTCGGGGATGCCCGGTAGCTCCCGAATCGCCGGCGAGGATCCACGGCGACCGGAGGCGAATTTGGCGACGGCGACGGCTCCACGGGGTGCTCCGTCTTGCGTGGCTCGACGAGGAGGTAGAGGGGGTCGCGGTGGATCTGGGGAGCGTGTCGGGAAGGCGTGGGAGAGGCGGTGGTTACGGTGATGCCCGTCGGCGGCGGCGGTGGTTCTCGGGTGAGAGAGAGAGCAGGGGGAGAGGAGGAGGGAGAGCGAGAGTGCGAGGGGGTCGGGTGGCTGCGTGGCATCGTCCAGGCATCCAGACGAGGAGGGAGAGGCAGGCAGGGCAGGGAGGGAGGAGGTGGGCGGCGCGGCGGTGCGCGCGCGTTGGGCACGCGCCGTCCCCTGTCGGGAGGAAGACGACAGAGGAGGGGGGCCAGGTGGGCTGGGCCGCCTGCTGGCTGGGCCGGCCTGCTGCGGCTGGGCTGCACAGGGGGAGCCCCAGGTAAGCCCCTCCTTTTTATTTTGTTTTCTAATTTTTCTGACATTGTTTTGATTTAATAAAATACTAAATCAATTTATTACCTTATGCCAATTTTTGCAGGAGCTAGATATATTATTCCAGAGCTCCTTTATAAATGGCATAATTTTTGGACCATATTTCATATATATAGAAATATATTTCCAATGCAAATATTTATCGAATTAATCCAAATGGCCAAAATAAATATCCATGAGCTCCTAAAAATATTGTTTTGATTTTTATCTCTGTCCAATATTTTCAGAGGGCATCATGAGCATTTCCTTGGATCCTTTTGGAGAAATTTTTATTTGGGTCATTTTCAAAAATGATTCTGAGGGTTCCACCAATCCTCATTTCAAATTTAAATGAAATTTAAACATGATGCACAAATGACTAGCTAGTCTAGGTCATACCAGACTAGGGATGTGACAACTCGCCCCCACTTGAAAGAATCTTGTCTCGAGATTCAGGGGTCGACGGAAAGAAAGTGGGGTACTCCAGTCGAAGACGATCATCTCGCTCCCAAGTAGCTTCTCTCTCGGAATGATGAGACCACTGAACTTTGAGAAACTTGATGTTCTGACGTCGAGTGACACGCTCTGCTTGATCAAGAATGCGAACCGGGTACTCTCGGTAGGTGAGGTTATCTTGGAGATCAAGCGTTTCGTGGTCCACTCCGCGGATGGGATCCAAGAAGCAACGCCTGAGTTGAGAGACGTGGAAGACATCATGAACTCGAGAAAGATGTGGGGGTAGTTCCAACTGGTAGGCAACCTCTCCTCGTTTAGCGAGAATGCGAAAGGGACCAATGTAACGAGGAGCCAACTTGCCCTTGATACCGAAACGATGGGTACCCTTCAAAGGAGTAACCCGAAGGTAAGCTTGGTCGCCAATTTCATAAGTCATATCCTTATGATGACGATCGTACTGGCTCTTCTGACGAGACTGGGCTGTTTTCAAATTCTCACGAATGATGCGAACTTGCTCTTCTGCCTCCTGGATCATGTCCGGTCCAAAGAATTGTCTTTCACCGGTTTCTGACCAGTTCAAAGGTGTTCGACATCTTCGTCCATAGAGAACCTCAAAAGGAGCTTTCTTGAGGCTGGATTGGTAGCTATTGTTATAAGCGAACTCGGCGAAAGGAAGACATTTCTCCCAATCCATACCGAATGAGATAACGCAAGCTCTGAGCATGTCTTCGAGAATTTGATTGACCCGTTCCACCTGACCACTCGACTGAGGGTGGAAAGCGGTACTGAAAGAAAGATGGGTTCCCATGGCAGTTTGGAAACTCTCCCAGAAATGAGAAGTGAAAATACTGCCACGGTCTGAATTGATCTCTAGTGGAACACCATGAAGTGATACTATTCGAGAAATATATAAGTCAGCAAGCTGACTAGCAGTGATACTCTCTCGAACAGGAAGGAAGTGAGCCACCTTGGAAAGACGATCAACGACTACGAAGATAGCGTTATTCCCTCTCTTGGTCCTGGGAAAGCCGGTGATGAAGTCCATACCAACTTTATCCCATTTCCACTCAGGAATAGCTAAAGGCTGAAGGGTGCCAGCAGGCCTTTGATGCTCTGCCTTAACGCGACGACAAACGTCACAGTTAGCAATGAACTCAGCGATTTCTCTCTTCATCCTAGTCCACCAGAACCTCTGGCGTAGGTCCTGATACATCTTAGTACTACCGGGATGAATCGTGAGAGGAGATTCATGCGCCTCCGTTAAGAATCAGTTGTCGAAGATGTTGATTCTTGGGAACCACCAAGCGATTCTCAAAGAAAACAACACCACGATCATCCATAGTGAAACATCCACCAACTCCCTTCTTAATGTTTCTCTTGATCCGGGAAATTCCTGTGTCTTGCTTTTGAGCTGCGATAATCTGATCCTTAAGATCAGGTTTCGCCACCAGGGTAGAAAGGAACCCGTGAGGAGCAATGTGAAGATTAAGCTTACAGAATTCCTCATGGAGAAGTGGTTGGCCTTGCTGCAACATGAGATTGTTGCAATAGGATTACGACTTAGAGCATCAACCATGACATTGGCTTTGCCTGGGTGTAGGTAATCCCTAAATCATAATCTGTGATCAACTCCAACCATCGTCTTTGCCTAAGGTTTAGTCTGGTTGGGTGAAGATATACTTGAGACTCTGGTGATCGGTGTAGATCTCGCAACGTTTACCAAGAAGGTAATGTCGCCAGGTCTTGAGTGCATAGACTACGGCTGCAAGCTCTAGATCATGTGTGGGAAAATTTCCTCATGTGGATGCAACTGTCGAGATGCATAGGCAATCACATGACGATCCTGCATAAGAATGCAACCTAGTCCCTGTCGTGAGGCATCGCAGTAGATAATAAAGTCTTTAGCGAAATCCGGTGGCACAAGTATGGAGCAGAAGTCAGGCGCCTTTTCAGTTCCTGAAAACTGTGTTCACACTGTGGGACCACTCAAACTTTTTATCTTTCTTGAGAAGTTCCGTGAGGGGTTTGGCTACTTTGGAGAAGTTTTCAACAAAGCGGCGACAATAACTGGCTAGACCAAGGAAACTCCTAACTTGTTTAACGGTCTCAGGTGGAGTCCAATCGAGAACAGGCCTGAACTCTCTCGGGATTGACAGCAATGCCCTTACCAGAGATTACGTGACCTAAGTAGGTCACTTCTGACAACCAAAATTCGCACTTGGAGAACTTGGCATAAAGGCGGTGCTCTCTGAGTTTTTCTAACACAAGTCTAAGATGTTCGGCATGCTCTTCCTCGTTCTTCGAGTAAATAAGAATATCATCGAGGTAAACCACGACGAACTTATCTAAGTACTCCATGAAGATCGAGTTCATCAAGCGGGAGAATGTGCTGGGGCGTTGGTTAGACCAAAGGACATGACGGTGTACTCGTACTGACCATAACGAGTAACAAAAGCTGTCTTGGGAATGTCCCCATTTCTGATTTTGATTTGGTGGTATCCTAACCTTAAATCCATCTTGGAAAAGACTGAGGATCCAGCGAGCTGATCATACAGGTCATTGATCCTGGGGAGCGGATACTTGTTCTTTATCGTGACCAAATTAACGGGACGATAATCAACGACCATCCGGTCCGTACCGTCTTTCTTCTTGACAAAGAGGACGGGGCAAGCCCAAGGAGAAGAACTAGGACGGATGAAAACCCTTTTGCAAGGACTCATCGAGTTGTTCTTAAGCTCGGCTAGTTCTAGGGGTGCCATCTTGTAAGGGTCTCCGGGAGATTGGAGCTGTTCCTGGGATAAGATCTATGACGAACTCTACATCTCTGTCAGGGTGGAACACCTGGCAGTTCCTCTGGAAAGACATCCGGAAAGTCACGGACTACCGGGATATCTTCAAGGTCTGGAAGAGAGCTGGCATTAAGGGAATAGAGCTGACGCTTTGCAACGCTAGTGGAGACAGTGACTATCTTGCCAGATGGGTGTGTGAGCTGAACAGACCTGGTGAAAACAATCAATCTTGGCATGATGAGCTGTCATCCAGTCCATACCCAAGATGATGTTAATATCCGAAGACTTGAGGAGTTATCAAGGAAGCAAGGAATACAAGTCTGTCAACAAGGATTTCATTGCCATAACTTACCTAGAAGTTTGCCATTTGGATCCAGGAGTTTGAATAAGTAGTGGGGAGGGCATATCACAAAATGACATGTCGTGCAAGAGGGCATAGCTTTCAGAAATGAAGGAATGAGGCGCTCCAGTATCGAACAAAATCGATGTCGGATGACAGTTGACAAGGAGTGTACCAAGAACGACATCTGGATCATCATGAGCGGCTTTAGCTGAGACGTGATGCACACGTCCATGTTCAGTGGGAGCTGACTTGGCACTGATCATCTTGCATGATGGCTTACCACGGCCAATAGACTTCTCGGGCTGGGGTGGAGCAACTCTGGTCTGAGTGCAAATACGGGCAATGTGGCCTGGCTCTCCGCACTTGTAACAAATCTTGGGGGTAGGATGTGGACCTGTATTAGAAGGCGGTCCACCAATAGGCCTGGGTGGAGCATACTGCTGAACTTGATGAGGTGCCACATAAGATGGCCTCGGTACATATTTGGGTGGAAGAGCGGAGTTTGGAACCCAAATCCGGCGCTTCTGAGAGCTAGAACCGGAGGAAGATCCCAAAGCACGAGTGTGCTTACGAGACTCCTCGTAAGTGAGTTGAGCTGTCTCTGCATTAATGGCCTTGTTCACAAGGGCTTGGAATGTATCACAATGATGCAGGTGGAGATCACGACGCAACTTGGGGTTGAGACCCTTCCGGAACCTAGCCTGCTTCTTGGTGTCCGTGGACACCTCTTCTGTGGCATAACGGGCGAGGTTCTCAAACTCTCTACTATAGGCATCAACAGCCATCTTACCCTGGGTGAAACTACAGAACTCTTCTCTCTTGCGATCAATGAGGGCTTCAGGAATGTGATGCTCGCGAAAAGCCTCAACGAAATCCCTCCAGGTGGAAGTCTGGCCAGCTGGAAGCATAGCCTCATAGTTCTGCCACCAAAGACTAGCAGGACCTTCCAGGTGGTGTGCAGCATAGGTGACCTTGTCACTTTCGGCTACACTCGCGGAATGCAGCTTATGAGTGATGCTACGGAGCCAGTCATCTGCATCGAGTGGCTCGATGGAATGATGAAAGGTAGGTGGGTGCAAGCGAATGAAGTCATGAATGGTCACAGACTTATTGGACTGATGTGCGGTGTTCTCCTCGATACGTGCCAACAAGCGGTTGGACTCACGCTTGTTCCTCTCCATCTCTAGCATGAACTTTGTCAACGAAGGCGAGTCGGGAGGATCCTCATCCCTACCCTCTCCATGGTTCTGGCTACGAGCAACGGAACTTCGCTTAGCTGATGACATCCTGAGAACGAAACCAAGGATGAAATCAACATTAACTATAGAATGTAGAATGTAGGACAAGGAATTAGTATCTCTCGAACTCCTAGGGAAATTCCGGCAGCATAACGGCAGTAAAATGCTCAGAATGAGACATCCTACCAAAAAAATGGGGTGGTAACATACTCATCAACATTACTCAAGGTTCTGAGATCATACTAAACAGACTACACCGGAAATACTCAAAACTAGGGTATGACTCTGATGAACCAGTCCTATGGAACTACGGAGTAGTAACACGTGATCCTAATAGACGGAGGAGAAGCCTAGTTACTTAACCCCGTAGGAAAGATAGGATGACTCAGATTAGAAGGCCATGAGGTAAAGGAGTAAAAGAGCCTTACGTTCCTTCCCACAATCAATTCCCTTACATAACTAAAGAATTTCTAGACTCAACTTCGACCAGTTTGGCTTGGTAATCCTACAGGCAGTCAGGCTCTGATACCAACGCTGTCAGGACCCCGACTCAATGCCACATCGATCTAGCATGTAACACCTCATATCACTTTGCGGCCTCACGCACGGTATCCCCACGGGTGTCGCCTTACTTTTGCCCGGGACCGTTTGCGCCTTTTGGCACACGTATATGATGGTGTCGCTAGCATCCATATGATAAAGAGCCCGGGCTGACATGGCTAGTCGTAAACCCAAAGTGGCACTAACTTACAGGGACAGGCATCCATGACCCAGCATCGAACGTGTCGGTCATCAGCGAGTGAATCCAGGCTGTAGCACTGGGCTAACAGGACTCCGGTGAACCGGGCTATAGCGGGCTAGCAGGACTCCGGTATTCATCGCGTGACATTTCCCCGAAGGGACAGACACAGGATCGAAGAAGGACACATGCCGGCCAGCCTAAGTGTTCCGGAGCAGTAGCAAGCTACCAGGGCTCAGTGGAAGCACTAAGAGACATTTCCCGGTAAGAGAGGCTACTAAGGATAAACAACTAGATAGTCAGATCCCACACATAGCAATACACATTACACGTACGCATAACATGCAAGTATGTGCTGTACAACATGGCATCACAGCATAACTCAACAACTTATATAGATAAAGGCTCAGAAGAGCCATCATAGTATTTATTGCAAACAGGGGTCACAAAACCCATCATACAGAGCATACAAGCAACAAGCGGAAGCATTACATGTCTGGCTACAGACATCTATAAATGAAAAAGGCTGAAGAGCCTGACTATCCACAACATCCGATCAAGATCGTAGCTGAGGTACTAGCTACTAGTCGAAGTCCATGAGAACACTAGTAAGACCGAAGTCTCCGCTGCAAAAACATAAATAAAGTAACATGAGTACAAAGGTACTCAGCAAGACTTACATCAGAACCTATCATACATGCATTTGTATCAAGAGGGTAATGTGGGGTTTAGTTGCAGCAAGCCAGCTTTGACTCTATGGCTATCCTGTTCTACGACTACCAGAAACTCTGGGGGTGAAACAACGTACACGAGTCCACTAATCATCACATAATACACTACTATGGATTCATCCCCGTCTCCCTACGAGAAGGCCATCCATAGCACTCACACTTGTCTTGAGCATTTTAGAGTATCCACTTCAAGTTGTCTATGTACCATGTAAGCATCCAAGAAGTCCATAACCGCGGACCCGGCTATTCGAATAGATCATGTTAACCCTGCAGGGGTGTACTTCTTCACACACGCTCTCGCCACTTACCGCCATGTACACGTCATGTATCTCGGCAACCTTCAAGCGGAAGCCTGGCAAGGGTGTCGGCCACGACCTAACTAACCACACAAGACTCTAATCCAGGTTTATCGCCTATTCGGGTTCCATCCGCAAGGAGAACCGGCCGGGGTTTCACTCACGGCCCCAAACGATGTGTGCAGGGTTCCCAAGCCCACCTCGCCGGATGGATCTATGCTTGGTACACCGTGCCACTTGTGCCTAGTCTGTCCCAAGCCCACCTGGCCGGGTGCCACTTGGTAGACTACTAACACTACCTACAAACACCAGAAACTAGTTGCGACTCCTGGACAGAGATCAAGTTGGTTAATAAGTCGAGAGGGCTTGGAGCGCCCGGAGCCCAATGTGTGGTAGTATCGAGTCATTGGACAACATACATAGAACTCAGTGCTTAAGGACGGTTCCAGTGAGACAACCCACCATGTACTCCTACATGGCCTCTCACCGCTACCTTTACCAAATCGTGTTCACACACTTAACTCTCAGCACCAGAACATATCGTAACACTCCAATTCATTCCCAATGAATCAGACCTGACACAACTCTAAGCAATAGCAGGCATAGCATGGTAGGAACACATCAGTGGCTTCAATCAACTCCTACACATGGTAGTGGGTTTCAACTATTTACTGTGGCAATGACAGGTCATGCAGAGGAATGGGTTCAACTACCGCAGCACAAAGTAACAGATGAATCGCTGTTGTCCTAATGCAATAACTGAGAGCAGGAGCAAGAGAGTAGGATTGTATCGGAATGAACAAGGGGGTTTGCTTGCCTGGTAAATCAACAGAGGAGGCACTGCTTCACCGACAGGTACTCTGGAACGTCTCCGGAGCAGGTCCTATCGAGAAGGAACGGTGCCGGCAATCAATACACAAACATATGCAACAATATGATGCATGAACATGGCATAAATATGTGATGTTGTTTGAGCTAGTGCAACTAGTATTCATTTGGTTTGAAGTCCATTTGAACCAAAGGTTCAAATGCATTACTAAATTAAGTCTCTTATATATGCCATAATGTGTTTTCTCATATTAAGCATGTATAAGTTGGTTTGTCATGCATGAAACTAGTACAGATGGATAGATTACATTTTTCTGATAATTTTTCATATATAAATTATTTTAATCTGAGCTACGGTTGAATTGTTATGAATTTTTGAAGTTTAAATCAATTTCTGGAATTTCCTGATTTAATTTAAATCCAGAAATTATATATTATTGCGCCAGCATGACGTCATCACTACATCAGCGGGTCAACGCGGCTGTCCAGGGTCAAACCTGACGTGTGGGGTCCACACGTCAGTGACACTGGGGTTAACCCCGTGTCAAACCTGGGCTGATTAGCTTTGACTAAGCCCTGGGGCCCACTCGTCAGCGTCAGTAGGTGGGGATTAGTGCCTAGTTAACGGAGCCACATCAGCCCGCCGGAGTGCTGGCCGGCGGCGACCAATAACGCGGCGGCGACTCGCCGGACTTGCGCTACAAACAGCGTTTGGTCGCGCGAAGACCACCGGGGCGTAGCCCGTCGTCGTCCGCATCCAGGGGAGCTGGTGGGGGGCTGCGGGGGCGCCGGAGCTCACCGGAGCAAAGGTCACGGCGGCGGCCGAAGCTCGGCAACTTGCGGCCGCGGCGTTGTGGTGCACGGCAGTGGAAGCGGAGGGCTCCTACGGCCTCCTGGCGTCACCAGGAACACGGTGACGCATGCGGGAGTGGCTGGCTTGGGCTCATGCCACCGTGGCGCCATGGCCGGCGGCGAGGAGCTTACGGGCGCGGTGGCGAGCTAGCTAGATGGGGCAAACGGACACGGGGAGGAGGGGGTTCGGTGCGGGGGCTCACCGCGGAACCAGCGAGCGCGAGGGCGAGGTCGGGGATGCCCGGTAGCTCCCGAATCGCCGGCGAGGATCCACGGCGACCGGAGGCGAATTTGGCGACGGCGACGGCTCCACGGGGTGCTCCGTCTTGCGTGGCTCGACGAGGAGGTAGAGGGGGTCGCGGCGGATCTGGGGAGCGTGTCGGGAAGGCGTGGGAGAGGCGGTGGCTACGGTGATGCCCGTCGGCGGCGGCGGTGGTTCTCGGGTGAGAGAGAGAGAGCAGGGAGGAGAGGAGGAGGGAGAAAGTGAGAGGGCAGTCGGGGCTGCGTGGCGTCGTCCGGGGCGTTCCAGGCGACGAGGAGGAAGCAGGAGGTGGCCAGGGGAAGCAGGAGGTGGAGGCGCGGCGGTGCGCGCGCGTCGGCACGCGCCGTTCCCCTGTCGGGGAGGAAGACGACAGAGGAGGGGGGCCAGGTGGGCTGGGCCGCCTGCTGGCTGGGCCGGCCTGCTGCGGCTGGGCTGCACAGGGGAAGCCCCAGGTAAGCCCCTCCTTCTTTTATTTCTGTTTTCTATTTTTTCTGACATTTGTTTTGATTTAATAAAATACTAAATCATTTTATTTTATTATGCCAATTTTGTAGGAGCTAGATATATTATTCCAGAGCTCCTTTATAAATGGCATAATTTTTGGACCATATTTCATATATATAGAAATATATTTCCAATGCAACTATTTATCGAATTAATCCAAATGGCCAAAATAAATATCCATGAGCTCCTAAAAATATTGTTTTGATTTTTATCTCTGTCCAATATTTTCAGAAAGCAACATGAGCATTTTCTTGGACCCTTTTGGAGAAATTTTTATTTGGGTCATTTTCAAAAATGATTCTGAGGGTTCCACCAATCCTCATTTCAAAATTAAATGAAATTTAAACATGATGCACAAATGACTAGCTAGTCTAGGTCATACCAGACTAGGGATGTGACATGTTTGCTATTTTGCAGCGCCAAAGCCCGACTCAGCAACAAAGCAAAACTGAGTGGTCCCACTGAGGAGTTTGAACCGGAGAGGACCTTAGAAGATGTGGTGGAGATACTGATATTGCTATGGATGATCATGTGCCACAAGGTCAGGACACTTATGTTGATCCGCCAGAAGTTAACCCGGCTAGTCCTCATGTCGATCCACTAAGCCCAACTGCCAATCCTCCAAGTCCAGCTGTTGATCCGCCGAGCCCAGCCAAAGCCTCGGATAAACCGGCGAGCCCAAATAAAGCAACTGATGATGTTGTGATTACCGGGTTTGGCCACACTTCTCCTGGCAACCCTGTTGCTTTGTCAAAGCATAGGGCCAAAACAGAATTTATCTGTGGAGAAAGGCAAATGTAAGACTGATTTGTCAAGCTGTGCTCATCTCAATGCTCAGGAACTCCACTCTGGATACCTAAACCACCTATATACAAGCCGTGACTATGAGGCCGGTTTAGTCAACTTGTTGAAGGAGATCTATGAGGTAACTTCCATTCAAACACTTTATAAATTTTCCTTTGTGCTTTATATCAACTCCATTGTAGCCCCCAAGGGTCGGTTTATCTCTTCAAGATGAACCGAGACTTTGGATAAAAAAGACTTCAACTTTGTAGCCCCCAAGGGCTGGTTTAGCTCTTCAGGATGAACCAGGACTTTCTGTTGCAAATCTTATCTTTGTTGAATTCCTTCACCTCCGGTTTATCTGATTAATTCAGCATTAGCCCCCAAGTGCCAAGATTAATACTTGTATTGAGCCTTGGGACTTAAAATATCGGTTAAAGAAAAGCAATCCGCATTAGCCCCCAAGTGCCAAGTGTATAACTTGTTATGTGCTTGGGACTTTTGAGAAAATATTAACAAATGATTTGTCTATTGCAGGCTGATTTGAGCAATAAGGATTCCCAAATCGCCGATCTTTAGGAAAATATCAAGTCCCAGCAGGCAAAAACCTCCAAAGCCAGAGATGAACTGAAGGGCTCTTTAACTTCCATGGAACAATTAAAAGAGGGCTTCAAGAGCGAGCGGGGTTACTGGGAAACTGAGAAGACTGCTCTATTAAAGCGGGCTGAGGATGCTAAATCGGCTCTTAAACCGATGGTAGAAGAGCTAACTGGTTTAAAGCGTTGGGTGAATGCTATGACCTCTACTATATTTGGTAAGTACTCTTCTCAAGAGCCTTTCTTAACAGCTGTGAAACTGCCAGTTTAACAGTAAATTCTTAAACCGTTGCAGGTAGTCGTGTTGCTCATCTGGGTTCGGATATGCAGATGAAGTTGAAAGCAGCCTATACGTTGATAGAACAACTGTATACCTGTGCTCAACGAGTCATCTGTGCGGCCTCATACAATAAACCGGCACCAATGTTGATCAAGGATACATTGGCCAAATTATCTATGACCCCTGCCCAGATAGAAGAGGTAAAGCGATCTGCTACAAGGGCTGGCGCTTTAACAGCACTGACTCAGGCCAAAGTTTGGATTGCCGATCTTGATCCAGCAGATATCGCAAAGGGCTATCCTAGCCAACAAGAAGACGGGTCAGAATTTGAAAATGAAGCCCTCAAAGTCTTGACAAAAGAGATGCACCCGCTGGCAAGCCAATTGGCCGAAGAGGTTGACTTGTCCATTCATTGGTCCAGCTATGATACGGACAACAAAGGGTTGATGCAGCTGTGAAAGAAGCGCATAATCTTATCCCGCCAATCCGTAAGTACACTTATGCCCCCGACGTTGTACCATCCAATCTTATAAGTGACGAAGCTGTCTTCCAAGCTTTAACCAGGATTGATTGGGCCACCATTGACTTCCATCCACTGGGTGGGGAGGAGGAGGGTGAACCGCTGCGAGATGATCCATCAACTTCACGTCAACTTGGTGACGAATCATAATCCGGCAGCCAGCTTTATCTCCATAGATTGTGTTATAAGCAATAAAGAATTATTTTTTTGGGCATCAAAGCGCCTTGTAATAGGCTAGTTGAAATACTTTGATCTTCTGCCATCGTGCACTGCTACATGACACTGTGTAATCCGTCATGATTGTTGCTATGCTTACTCATATGCTTGAGTATTTTCATAAAAATCCTTCCTTCTCCATTTGAGAAACTTAGATGTGTCCTGGCGGTTTACCGCCGGACGGGTTATGATATCCAATACAAAACCAGAGTTTTTATAACCAAGGCTATAAAACGATGAAATATGAAACATATCATACCTGTGATATTAAATCACATCGTTGGTTTACCAACTTGCGTTGTAAGGGTGATAACCCATATCTTGAGTATTGATAACTGCCACCAAGTTGTACTGGTGTATATGAAACCATGCCGGGTTGTGATAAACTCCAAATGATCATCCTGGCGACTTATAGTCAATGCCATATCGGGCTAAGAAAACCAGTTTATAATTGAGTATGTGCTAAACAACTGATAGTCGAAAGCTACGTCGGGTTAAGAAACACCGGGTGATGTAAAGACTTATAATCAGGCCGGGTCAAGAGATGTCAGTTTAACTCAAAACTTTATCAACGGAGATAAAACTTTGCAAAACAAAATCAAATAAAACTTTGTAGTCGAGGCTTTTCATGGGCTGCCAGGCCCAAATTCGAGGCTTTTCATGGGCTGCCAGGCCGCTGAGTTAAACCATTTGACAAAGCCTTTCAAGATGGGCCTCCAATTAACCAATCATCGTTTTAACTTTGATAAGTTCAGGGTCATACCAGGATTACCTAGACAGGAGTGGCTTACTTAATGAAGTCATGTTAACCCGGGGTTTTAGGTAAATACACCTGGCTTCCAAGCCGTGGCTTGATATCCTATTACAAGGGTCCTTTCAGACTCTTTGTTGCTTTGCACAAAGAGCCCCCAAGTAACTTTGTGAGCTATGCTCAATGGGTGCCTATGTTTGAGTCGTGCTTTTAGCAACAATGCTCTCTTTGGCCCCTTGGGTGTGAAGCTCCCAAGCTTTTTTGTGGCATGATAGCCGGTTTAACGGACAAAAGGGACGTCGCTTTATAAGCAGAAGCCCCCTTGTAACCAAGAAATATTGGAAGAACGACAGAGGGCTTGATTGTAGCAAGGTTTCCGGTTTATTATATTGATCATAATATATACATTGTCAAAATATGTACATAATGGGAGCCTATGGCTCAAGTATAGTAAGGCCGTAGATGAGCGACATTCCACGGCCGACGGGTCTCTTCCTCTGATTTGTTTGAGTATTTGTGCTCTTGAGCATCGATGAGGTAATATGATCCGTTGTGCAATTTCTTGCTGACCACAAAGGGCCCTTCCCAAGGTGGGGCTAACTTGTGCATATCGGTCTGATCCTGGATGAGCCGGAGCACTAAGTCGCCTTCTTGAAAGGTTCTTGTTTTAACCCGGCGGCTGTGACAATTCCGCAGGTCTTGCTGATAAAACACTGAACGAGCCAATGCCATGTCCCATTTTTCTTCTAACAGGTCCAGTGCTTCTTGACGTGCTTGCTCGTTGTCCGCTTCAACATAATTGGCAACCCGGGGCGAGTCATGACGAATATCACTTGGGAGTACCGCCTCTGCCCCGTAAACCATGAAGAAGGGTGTATAACCTGTAGATCAATTGGGGGTGGTGTTTATGCTCCATAACACAGATGGTAACTCCTCCACCCAACAACCCGACATCCTCTTCAAAGGAACCATAAGTCGGGTCTTCATACCCTTCAAGATTTCCTGATTAGCTCTCTCAGCTTGACCATTAGAGTGGGGGTGAGCCATGCATGACACATCAAGCCGGATGTGCTCCCTTTGACAAAAATCCTCCATCTCACCTTTAGAGAGGTTCGTGCCATTATTTGTGATGATACTGTGTGGAAAACCAAAGCGGAAGATCACTTTTTTAATGAATTGAACTGTCGTGGCTGCATCACACTTGCTTACTGGTTCCGCTTCAACCCATTTAGTAAACTTGTCAATCGCGACCAATAGGTGGGTCTTCTTATCTTTAGATCGCTTGAAAAGCCCTACCATATCAAGCCCCCAAGTACAAAACGACCAAGTGATTGGCATCATTTTTAGCTCCTGAGCCGGAACATGAGCTCGTCGTGAGAATTTCTGACAACCCTCGCACCGCCTCACCAAGTCCCCAGCATCAACATGAGCCGTCAGCCAATAGAAGCCATGAAGAAAAGCTTTAGCAACCAAAGATTTTGAACCGGCGTGATCACCACAGTATCCTTCATGGATTTCACGTAGAATCTCACGGCCTTCTTCAGGAGAAATATAGCGCTAGAACACGCCGGAGACACTACAATGGTGTAACTCGCCATTGTGAATAACCATGGACTTGGATCGCCGGATTATCTGCCTGGCCAAAACTGCATCTTCTGGCAACTCGCCCCGGTTCATATACGCCAAGTATGGAACCGTCCAATCCGGAATAATGTGTAAAGAGGCCACCAATTGTGCGTCCGGATCAGGAATAGCGAGGTCCTCCTCTGTAGGCAACTGAACTGACGGGTTGTGCAAGACATCCAGAAAGGTATTGGGCGGCACCAGTTTACGCTAAGACCCTAGCCGGCTTAAAGCATTGGCTGCCTCATTTTTGCGCCGATCAATGTGCTCCACTTGATAACCCTTGAAATGACCAGAGACAATATCCACCTCTCGTTGGTAAGCCGCCATCAGTGGATCCTTGGAATCCCAAGTACCTGAAACTTGCTGGGGCACCAGATCAGAATCCCCAAAGCATCATACCCGGCTTAAGTTCATTTCCTTAGCCACTCAAAGACCATGGAGTAAAGCCTCGTACTCAGCTGCATTGTTAGTACAAGGAAACATTAGGTGAATAACATAACGAATTTTATCACCTCGAGGGGAAGTAAGGAAAACTCCAGCCCCCGAGCCCTCCAATTGCCCAGACCCATCAAAGTGGATAGTCCAGTATGTGCTGTCCGGTTTGTCTTCTGGTTCTTGCAACTCTGTCCAACCATTGATGAAATACACAAGGGCCTGGGACTTGATAGCTGTCCGAGCCATATACTTCAAACCGTGTGGTCCAAGCTCAATCGCCCACTTAGCAATACGGCCAGTTGCCTCCTTGTTCTGGATTATATCCCCCAAATGAGCGGAACTAACCACTATGATGGGATGGCCTTGAAAGTACTATTTAAGCTTCCGAATTGCCATGAAAACCCCATACACCAGCTTCTGCCAATTCGGATATCTTTGCTTTGACTCAATGAGCACTTCGCTGATATAATAAACCGGCCACTTCACTGATATAATAAACCGGCCTTTGAACCGGGTACTCCTTCCCAGCCTCCTTGCACTCCACCACAATAGCTAAGCTGACAGCACGGGCATTAGCATCCATAACAACAGTGGCTCCTTATTAACTGGAGCAGCAAGAACCGGCGGTTCAGCCAACTACTTCTTTAAGTCCTCAAACGCCGCATCAGTAGCATCATTCCAGACAAAGTTGTCTGTCTTCTTCAACATATGATACAGAGGGATCGCCTTCTCTCCCAACCTGCTGATAAACCGGCTCAAAGACGCAATACGACCCGCCAGATGTTGAACCTCATTGATACATGCTAGTTTAGCGAGAGATGTTATAGCTTTAATCTTTTCCGGATTAGCCTCAATACCCCTATTAGATACCAGAAAACCTAATAGCTTGCCTACCGGAACACCGAAAACCCACTTGTCTGGATTGAGCATCATCTTATAAACCCGAAGATTGTCAAAGGTGTCCCTGAGGTCATCTATCAATGTCTTCTTTTTCCTAGATTTTACCACAATATCATCCACATAAGCATGAACAATGCGCCCAATCTGAGTACGAAGACAATTCTGCACACAGCGCTGATAAGTTGCCTGGGCACTCTTGAGGCCAAAGGTTATAGACACATAACAGAAGGCTCCAAACGGAGTGATGAAAGTTATCTTCTCCTGGTCCTTAACTTCCATTTTGATCTGACGATAACCCGAATAAGCATCCAAGAAACTCAAACGCTCACAACCCGCCGTAGCATCAATGATTTGATCAATACGAGGGAGGGCAAAGGGATCAGTGGGGCAAGCTTTGTTCAAATCTGTGTAATCCACACACATACGCCAAGTGTCGTTTTTCTTAAGTACCAGCACCGGATTAGCCAACCACTCGGGGTGAAACACCTCCACAATAAACCCTGCTGCCAACAGCTGGGATACCTCTTCACCAATGGCCTTGCGCCTCTCTTCATTAAAACGGCGAAGAAACTATTTAACCGGTTTTGAATTTAGGATCAATGTTAAGAGTGTGCTTAGCGAGTTCCCTCGGTACACCTGGCATGTCGGATGGTTTCCATGCAAAGATGTCCCGGTTCTCACGGATTAACTCGATGAGCGCGCCTTCCTATTTTGGATCCAAGTTGACACTGATGATGAACTGCTTGGATGAATCACCAGGAACAAAATCAACCAATTTAGTCTCATCAGCCGATTTGAACTTCAAAGCCAGATCATGCTCTGTAGTAGGCTTCTTCAGAGAAGTCATATCTGCCGAATCAACATTTTCCTTATAGAATTTCAACTCCTCCGTTGCACAAACCAACTCAGCATAAGCCGCATCACCATCCTCGCACTCCAGCGCAATCTTACGGCTACCATGAATCGTGATGGTCACCTTATGACCCGGCATCTTGAGCTGTAGATAAACATAACATGGCCTTGCCATGAATTTAGCATAACCCAGCCGTCCAAACAGGGCATGGTACGGACTTCTGATTTTGACTACTTCAAAGGTCACCGTCTCGGACCTTGAATCATGATCATCTCCAAAGACCACCTCCAGAGCTATCTTACCGACCGGGTAAGCCGATTTTCCAGGCACCACACCGTGAAAAATAGTGTTTGACGGTTTAAGATTCTTATCTGTTAACCCCATACGCCGGAAGGTTTCATAATACAAGATATTGATACTGCTCTCTCCATCCATGAGCACTTTGGTGAACTTATAACCTCCAACTTGTGGTGCAACCACCAACGCTAGATGGCCAGGATTATTAACCCGGGGCGGATGATCCTCCCGGCTCCAGACAATAGGCTGTTTAGACCAGCGCAGATAATGGGGCACTGCCGGTTCAACAGAATTTACTGCCCTTTTACGGAGCTTCTGATCGCGCTTGCACAGACTAGTAGTGAAGACATGATATTGTCCACCATTTAACTGCCTCGGGTTGCTCTAATAACCCAACTGCTACTGATTCCCCTGATTACTCTGCTGACTGTGACCATCTTGGTAACCCGGCCGGTGAATCCCTGGATCGGAACCGCCAGATGAACCCTGATCGTACCGGAAGAGATCAGAGTTTTTGAATTCCCTCATGCTGAAACAATCCTTCCAGAGGTGCATGGTCGGAACCTCCTTCGTCCCGTGCTTTGGGCAGGGCTGGTTTAATAGGCGCTCCAGATTCATGCCTCCACCGCGCTGGGGCGGTTTACCCTTACTACGCTGTGCATTGCCCTACATATTGGTGTTAGCCACAAAATCCGAGTTGTCCGCTTTACACTTACCATTGTTCCCGTGGCTCGCCTGGTTATGCTGTCCTTTTGTACCGGCATTCTTCTTTCCCTTCTCCTGCTTTTCTTCATCAGAATCGGGGTCCTTGGTATTATGAGAATCAGCATACTTAACTAGAGCCGCCATGAGCGTTCCCATATCGTTGCAGTGAAGCTTGAGCCATCCCAACTTCATCTTGAGTGACTCAAACCGGCAATTACCCTCCAAGGTCACGATTGCCGTATCATCATTGATGCGGCCCGACGAATGCAGGATTTCTGAAACCTGGCACACCCAATGAGTTGTTGATTCGTTCTCTCCTTGGACACAAGCAGCCAGATCCACAATGGACATGGGTTGTTTCCACGTATCCTTGAAGTTCGCTATAAACCGGGGCTTCAACTCGTCCCATGAACTGATCGAATTACGAGCAGGCTCTTTAGCCAGGTACGAGCCGTTCCGTCTAACATCATAGTGAAGTATTTTGCACACGCCACTTCATCAACATCCAGCATCTCCATTGCCATCTCATAACTTTCAACCCATGCCTCGGGGGGTTGATCGACGGTATAATTAGTCACTTTACACGGGCCCTTGAAATCCTTGGGCAGCCGCACATTACGTAGAGCCGGGGTGAGGCACGACACTCCCCAAGAGCTAAAAGCCAAACCACGTTCAGCTGATGCCGCTGGGTGAACCGGAGCGGTTTGATGATTCTGGTACTGCGCTGCCAACTGCGCTCCTAACTCTGCTTCGCGTCGTGCTCTGCCATTATTTACCACATCCTGAGCATTCATACCGCCGTGCACCGGATTAGGTCCTCGAGGGGCGTCACGGCGCCGCGCACTGCTTGACACATCCGGTTCGTCCATGTGCCTGCTGTAACTCTTGCTCGGACGGGGGGTTGAATGTATTCTATCTTGGATGTAGGAATAATCATGTTGCTACACAACAGCAGTTTGAAGAAGATCCCTAGCCCGTCGTGTCTCTACCGCCGCTAGTGAGTCACCCTCCATCGGAATAGCTGTCAAACGCGATGATGCAGCAATCATGTTATCCAAAGGGCTAGAGAAATGACCTGGCGGCATTGGTACGTATTACAGCGGGTTGTCCGTCCGTCGAGGCATGTCCATCACCCGTGGCTGATCCAGAGCTCCAGTCCCGGGTGCCTCGGTCCAGTTTACTTCTGTCGAATTACTTGGCCTTGCTCCCGGTGTATTCAAGAGATTCATTCCTTCATAAACTAGTAGCAGACGAGACCGATACTTCCTTCGTAGCACTTCGTTTGATGTGTTCTGATCCAACATAAGCTGGTAATTCTGCGCCTGGATCTGATGTGAGTGGGCATTTAAAGTGGCCCGCTCTTCGGTCATCCTGGCTTCCGCAGCCGCCAATTCCTCCTTGGCCTGAGCTATTTGGTCCTTCAGCTTTGTAACCTATGCATTATGCTGATCCTGGGTCTCTGGGGTGACTGCCGTAGTCAACAATGTCGTCAAAGCATCCAACAAACCAGAAAGAACTTGAGCCGGCATGCGCGCAGGGCCACCTACCCTGGCTGCCGATCCGGAAATCATTGCTGCTGCAGATGAAGATTGCAAGGTGGGCTGCATACCGGGTACCAATAGACATGATGCTTGTTGCTTTCTTACACAAAACTCTGCATCACCCCCTTTATAAGTAGATGGAAGCACATGGTTTTGTTGCGCCCACTCTCCCCTAGAACTGTTTATGCCTTTTGTTAATCTAATGCCGCTGGTAAAATTAAGCAATGACACTCTCAGAATTAACTACTGAATCGTACTTCAAAACTGCAACACTTGTTAGGGATTGGAGGAATTACCATTTTTGTGGCCGCATGTTTCATCCTCCTTTTTTAGCAAGTAATTATTTCCTTTTTTGCCTCTGTTAAAAAAGGGGTATCTATTCAACTTGTTGCTATTGCGACATTTTGCTTCGCTACGCGAAACACTTATGTTTTAAGAGTGTTTTGTGCAGTTCAACTTGAATGTCACACCGGCGACTTTGCTTAATTTTGGTGGAACTGCACAAAAGGAGATCGAGATTTGCTTCTAGTCTTCCTTGCGAGTTGTTTCAAATCTTGGTCTCATCCACATGATGGTGTAGTGTGCTCTTTGATGTTGTGCTACTTGTTTTGGTACTGTTTTGGATAAATGTTGAATTGAAGCTATTGAACTGCTGTGTTTTACCATTAAGTGAGCAAAAATTGTTCCAACCCAGACATGATGCTTGTTGCTTCCTTACACAAAACTATGCATCACCCCCTTTATAAGTAGATGGAAGCACATGGTGTTGTTGTGCCCACTCTCCCCTAGAACTGTTTATGTTTTTTGTTAATCTAATTCCGCTGGTAAAATTAAGCAATGCCACTCTCAGAATTAACTACTAAATCTAACTTCAAAACTGCAACACTTGTTAGGGATTGGCGGAATTACCATTTTTGTGGCCGCATGTTTCATCCTCCTTTATTTGCCAGTAATGGATTCCTTTTTTTTCCTCTGTTAAAATAGGGATATCTATTCAACTTGTTGCTATTGCGACATTTTGCTTCACTATGTCAAACACTTATGTTTTAAGAGTGTTTTGTGCAGTTCAACTTGAATGTCACACCGGCGACTTTGCTGAATTTTAGTGGAACTTCACAAAAGGCGATCGAGATTTGTTTCTAGTCCTCCTCGCGAGTTGTTTCAAATCTCGGTCTCATCCACATGATGGTGCAGTGTGCTTTGAGATGTTGTGCTACTTGTTTTGGTCCTGTTTTCGATAAATGTTGAATTGAAGCTATTGAACTGATGTCTTTTACCATTAAGTGAGCAAAAATTGTTCCAACCCAGACATGATGCTTGCTGCTTTCTTACAAAAAAACAACGCATCACCCCCTTTATAAGAACATGGAAGCACATGGTGTTGTTGCGCCCACTCTCCCCTGGAACTATTTATGCTTCTTGTTAATCTAATGCCGTCGGTAAAATTAAGCAATGCCACTCTCAGAATTAACTACTGAATCATACTTCAAAACTGCAACTCTTGTTAGGGATTGGCGGAATTACCATTTTTGTGGCCGCATGTTTCATCCTCCTTTATCAGCAAGTAATTATTTCATTTTTTTGCCTCTGTTAAAATAGGGGTAACTATTCAACTTGTAGCTATTGTGACATTTTGCTTCGCTACGCGAAACACTTATGTTTTAAGAGTGTTTTGTGCAGCTCAACTTGAATGCCACACCCGTGACTTTGCTTAATTTTGGTGGAACTGCAGAAACGGAGATCGAGATTTGCTTCTAGTCTTCCTTGCGAGCTGTTTCAAATCTTGGTCTCATCCACATGATGGTGCCGTGTGCTTTGAGATGACTGCACAAAGGGAGATCGAGATTTGCTTCTAGTCTTCCTTGCGAGTTGTTTCAAATCTTGGTCTCATCCACATGATGGTGCAGTGTGCTTTGAGATGTTGTGCTACTTGTTTTGGTACTGTTTTGGATAAATGTTGAATTGAAGCTATTGAACTGCTATCTTTTACCATTAAGTGAGCAAAAATTGTTCCAACCCAGTCATGATCCTTGTTGCTTCCTTACACTAAACTCTGCATCACCCCGTTTATAAGTAGATGGAAGCACATGGTGTTGTTGCGCCCCACTCTCCCCTGGAACTGTTTATGCTTTTTGTTAATCTAATTCCGCTGGTAAAATTAAGCAATGCCACTCTCAGAATTAACTACTAAATCTGACTACAAAACTGCAACACTTGTTTGGGATTGGCCTAATTACCATTTTTGTGGCCGCATGTTTCTTCCTCCTTTATTTGCCAGTAATGGATTCCTTTTTTTCCTCTGTTAAAACAGGGATATCTATTCAACTTGTCGCTATTGCGACATTTTGCTTCGCTGCGTGAAACACTTATGTTTTAAGAGTGTTTGTGCAGTTCAACTTGAATGTCAGACCGGTGACTTTGCTTAATTTGGTAGAACTGCACAAAAGGAGATCGAGATTTTCTTCTAGTCTTCCTCGAAAGTTGTTTCTAATCTTGGTCTCATCCACATGATAGTGCAGTATGCTTTGAGATGTTTTCCTACTTGTTTTGGTACTGTTTTGAATAAATGTTGAGTTGAAGCTATTGAACTGCTGTCTTTTAACATTAAGTGAGCAAATATTGTTCCAACCCAGACATGATGCTTGTTGCTTTCTTACACAAACTCTGCATCACCCCCTTTATAAGTAGATGGAAGCACATGGTGTTGTTGCGCCCACTCTCCCCTAGAATTGTTTATGCTTTTTGTTAATATAATGCCGCTTGTAAAATTAAGCAATGCCACTCTCATAATTAACTACTGAATCATACTTCAAAACTGCAACACTTGTTAGGGATTGGCGGAATTACCATTTTTGTGGCCACATGTTTGATCCTCCTTTATTTGCCAGTAATTGATTCCTTTTTTGCCTCTGTTAAAACAGGCATATCTATTCAACTTGTTGCTATTGCGACATTTTGCTTCGCTACGTGAAACACTTATGTTTTAAGAGTGTTTTGTGCAGTTCAACTTAAATGTCACACTGGCGACTTTGCTTAATTTTGGTGGAACTACACAAAAGGAGATCGAGATTTGTTTCTAGTCTTCCTCGCGAGTTATTTCAAATATTGGTCTCATCCACATGATGGTGCAGTGTGCTTTGAGATGTTGTGCTACTTGTTTTGGTCCTGTTTTGGATAAATGTTGAATTGAAGCTATTGAACTGTGGTCTTTTACCATTAAGTGAGCAAAAATTGTTCCAACCCAGACATTATGCTTGTTGCTTTCTTACACAAAACTCTGCATCATCCCCTTTATATGTAGATGGAAGCACATAGCATTGTTGCGCCCACTCTCCCCTGGAACTGTTTTGCTTTTTGTTAATATAGTGCCGTTGGTAAACTTAAGCAATGCCGCTCTCAGAATTAACTACTGAATCGTAGTTCAAAATTACAACACTTGTTAGGGATTGGCAGAATTACCATTTTTGTGGACTAATGTTTCATCCTCCTTTATTTGCCAGTAATTGATTCCTTTTTTGCCACTGTTAAAACAGGGATATCTATTCAACTTGTTGCTATTGTAACATTTTGCTTCGCTAAGTGAAACACTAATGCTTTAAGAGTGTTTTGTGAAGTTCAAATTGAATGTCATGTCGGCGACTTTGCTTAATTTTTGTGGAACTGCACAAAAGGAGATCGAGATTTCATATATGTGTTGGGATTTCTTTCCATTCCTCCTCACAAGCTGTTTCAAATCTTGGTCAAGAAAGGTTAGTACCAACTTTCATCCACATCATGCTGGAGTGTGCTTTGAGATGTTGTGCTACTTGTATTGGTACTGTTTTGGATAAATGTTGAAATGAAGCTATTGAACTGTTGTGTTTTACCATCAAGTGAGCAAAAATTGTTCCAACCCAGAGATGATGCTTGTTTCTTTGTTACAACAAAACTCTGCATCACCCCCTTTAAAAGTAGATGGAAGCACATGCTGTTGTTGCACCCACTCTCCCTTGGAACTGTTTATGCTTTTTGTTACTCTAATGACGCTGGTAAAATTAAGCAATCCCACTTTCAGAATCATTAACTACTGAATCTTAGTTCAAAACTGCAACACTTGTTAGGGATTGGCGGGATTACCATTTTTGTGGCCACATGTTTCATCCATCTTTATTGGCCAGTAATTGATTCCTTTTTTGCCTCTATTAAAATGAATCAGTCGCATTGTTTTAGGAATGGTACTATCCTGCTTTGTAGTTCTTTCTACATGTTTAACCAAGGTATTGTTAAGATAATGTCTCTGTTAAAAAGAATCAGTCGCATTGTTTTAGGAATGGTACTTTTCTGCTTTGTCATTCTTTATACATGTTGATACAAGACATTGTTAAGATAATGTCTCGGTCAATATGGACGAATCACACTGATGGAGACTAGCTACTCTCCTGCTTTGTTTCCCATTAAGATAAGGTAGATCAGTAGATGTTTTTCTTATGGGAGTACAAGCCATCAACCATTACTTTTCAGTAATTGTTTCCCTTATACCTATTGTTGCTTAAAAGGATATCAAAATTAAAGCTCGGTTTTATTCCGACTTTGATTTTAGTTGAACTGCACAAAAGGAGCCAATATGTCCAAGGCAAACTGCTGCATTACTGGGTCCAGTTGGTCGTACCACTTTGAAGAAAGAAGCAGTTACTGTTTGCGCTACATTACAGAAGGAATGATCGAGAATCTTTATAGAGAATTAGTAGACGCTGGTGACATGACTAGTCTATAGAGAGCATAGGCAACTCTACAACATGTGGAGTGCACTGGGCAAAAAGTGCCTGAACAAGTACAAGAAGCCATGACCGGACTCCAAGTTTGTCAATGTCATTCAAAGCAACAATGATGGGGCATCTGGGTATGGTAATCTTTTTAACATACTTTCAGTTTGTTAGTCCACCGATTGGTGGATTGACACTGGGGCCAATATTGATGTGTGTGCTGATGTGTCTTTGTTTTTTGCAGCATATAAATACGAAATCCACAGGGATGCTCAGCTTGATTTTAGTGGAACTGCACAAAATGTTGAGATGGGTTGTGTCCTCCATAATACTTCATCATGCACAATACATCGAATGGTTCTCTAATCATTCGTTGTCACCTTGAGCCACCGGACTATCAGCTGACAAACTGATGAAAATCCATGGCCGTTCCACGATCATAGGCATTACATATTTTGAATGGGAAAAGCTTGTCAAAGTTTAATCATTGGCAAGAATACATTAGTTTAATATATTGGAATTGGAAAACCTTGTCAAATTTTGCTCATTGCTGTTAGCCAGAAGACATGCATTTGATATTTTTTTTTCAGTGGGACGCCCTTTGCAGTGAGCAATGTCGATCGTTTTTTCCTATTCCTGTGTTTAGTTTAGAAGTAAATAGTTACTCTGCTGAGATGCATAGTCCCATGAATGTTGACTTGTGTAAGGTGTTTTAAGAGTTTGTTCTGAATATTGTCTATATAATGACATGCCTTGTGTTTGATTGCAAAGTTGAGCTTGGAATGTTGTGGCATGCGGCATCACGAGCTGTTCACCGTGCCTCGTGAGAATAATGCTTCATATTGTTTTGCATGTTGATCTAATGCCAGTGATTTGCTTGTTAAGAAGATCATCCTCTTCTATTGTTTCCGTGATTAAGAAGTTCATCATCTTACGTTTCATTCATAGCCTATACGACAAGTCGGGTAAGTTATACGTGAAACCATATGATCTTCCAACCAACTCATCATCTTAGGCTGTGATTGGATCGTCGTTTTCCAACCAAAACTGCTTGTAAAGCTGACGCTTGTAAATAAAAGCCGATGGTCTCAGGCGAAGCACTTGGTTGGTCGATTTTGACTAGTAAAATATACACTGGTCTCTCAAATTACACGGTTAACATGCTGGTTTTACTTACAGACCTCGGGCCCTCGGTTTCATTATGCCTGCATTTTACGCATTGTTTCCGATGAGGAGTAAATTACACTTGTATCTTCATAAATGAGAGCTCCCAAGTGTGGACTTACCATTTCATGTCGTCTCAGTCTCTCGAAGGTGCTCATAGGTGTCCGATGATCCTGCCTTCCTAAATGAACAGTGGGCGCTATATCAGACCATCCGTAGGGCCCGTGAGGCCCTCTCCGTTGTTCTTCGAGATGTTGCGCTCGCCGTGGCACCGAGCATTGTCAACATGGTCAACGAACATGAGGATTTAGGAGATGACTTTATTTTGACTGGATGACAGTAGGGACACACTAGGGCCATAGCGGTATGTACGCAAGTGCCTCCTTATTATGTACAACTATATATTTCTTTTGCTTTCTCCTGGTTTCCTGACATCATAGTCCCACACCATTTTCAACCTATGTAGTCAATATAAACGAGAGAATTGCAGAAGGAGCGGCCGACAGCTGGGACCAAGCAGCTCGAGCAGTATTTGTGTTTTTGAGGAGTGATCACTGTAGAGTTTTTTTTGGGTGATGTTTTCATTGTTGTTCAGAGGAGAGCAGGGTACTAACTGGGCGGGTTATGGCCCGTCTTGCCCAGGCCAGATATCCAGCCCAAATATTAATTTTTTTCAAGATGAAAATGGCTAGCCCAACTATACTTTTTTTTTTGAGGAATACTCAGGCAAGGTCAACCTGTTATTCTCTGCCCCGCAGGGCTGCAAATCTTTCCTAGGAGGGATGCATTAGGCTTAACAGGAAAATGGGCTCTAAGAAATAATAAATGAGATGTAATTATAAAAACTGGGTAGTAACTATGAAAAATGCACCAAACATGTAATTAGTTTATAAAATATTATTTTTGGATTTTGAAAATTTTCATTTTTAATTATTGCACGCACAATGTTTCATTGGATTTTTACGTAATACAAATTTATATTTAATCTGACTAGAAATTTCGGTATAAAAATATTTCAGATCCTATCAAAATGTGGGAAATTTTATTGAATTTTGTTTTGAACGGTTGGTTGAAATTATTAACTGTTGTCCTAGCTAGAAAATGGGTTGTACTTTTAACAAACTGTAAATGGGCTGTAGTAAATTCCATTTGAATTCAAAAATGGGTTGTACATTCTTACAAATCGCAAATGGGCTATAAGTTTTCTGCCACACACTTGTGGGTCTACTAAGTTGGCGTGTCACCTAAAAAAGAGAAGTTCACGCGTGTGCAAGGCTTTGTCAACTTATAGTCAACACACGGTTCTAGCAGCAGTGGCCATTGGATGTCTATCCAACGGATGTCGTGCTTCTTCTTCAATCTCGGATATTCTAGCTTCAGCCGCCCAAAAAATGATTCCTTCGCCTGACATCCAGGGCGCACCATCTCAGACGCTAACCTGTGGGCCTACTAAGTTGATGCGTACCAAGGGCTTTATCAACTTAGTCAATATAAATGATTCTAGCTGCAGTGATCGTACGATGTCCATCCAACGGCCATCGTGCTTCTTCAACCTCTGGTCTTCTTGCTCCAGCCGCCCAGAGCAGCGCCGGTTGTGTCGCCTGCTCCTACCTCCCGTGGACGGCTGTGCTGCCACAGAGTCCTCACCGCCCCCTACTACTCCTACCGCTGCCCAGGCCATCCCTCCACTCACCCACACCCCCGTTATTCTGCGGCGATGGCACCCTCACACCAAAGCAGAACCAGTGAACCCTCGTACTCCTCTCCACGTGGGCATACACTATCGCGTCTTCCCCGGCTCCATGTCAACCCGTTCCTAGGCCTCGCCGTCGTCCACCGCCCTGGTGCTCTCGGCATGGCGTGGTTAATGTGGTCAAGGAATGACTTCCATCGGACGTGGACTATACGGGGAGAGGCTGAAAGCTCGGTCCACGGCCGCACACAAGGAAATGCCTCCTTATTACACACAAAATAGTGATTCCTCCAACTGACATCTAGGACCCACCAGAAGGGCCTCTGTATTTCACAAAAAAAATGTTCCCCCGGCTGACAGGTCGGACCACTGTCGGTGTCAAAACCGGCAGACCTCGGGTAGGGGATCCCGAACTGTGCGTCTAAGGCTAATGGTAACAGGAGGCGGGGGACACAATGATTACCCAGGTTTAGGCCCTCTCTATGGAGGTAATACCCTACTTCCTGCTTGATTGATCTTGATGATATGGGTATTACAAGAGTTGATCTACCACGAGATCGTAGCGGCTAAACCCTAGAAGCTAGCATATGATTCTGATTGTCCTTGTCCTACAGACTAAACCCTCCAGTTTATATAGACATGGAGGGGGCTAGGGTTACAACAGAGTCGGTTACAGAGAAGGAAATCTACACATCGAATTTCCAAGCTTGCCTTCCATGCAAAGGAGAGTCCCACCCGGACACGGGACGAAGTCTTCAATCTTGTATCTTCATAGTCCAATAGTCCGGCACAAGTACATAGTCCGGCTGTCCGAGGACCCCCTAATCCAGGACTCCCTTAGTAGCCCCTGAACCAGGCTTCAATGACGATGAGTCCAGCGCGCAGATTGTCTTCGGTATTGCAAGGCGGGTTACTTCTCCGAATACTTCAAGGTAGATTTTGAACACAAGGATCGTGTCCGGCTCTGCAAAATAAACTCCACATACACCCTAGAGAGCATAATATTTTACAAGTCTAGTCTGCTAACAACTTTTCATAGCGTGACATCACGCCGCGGCCCGGTCATTATTCGAACCTTTTTCCCAACCTACTATTGCACATCTTGCAAGGCGGTTTCATAGGCACGTCTTGTCTGTAACGCCCCGGTTTCGATGCGCCAGGTGTCCGCCAGTTATTCGCCGCCGTTGCCATGTCATCTTCTTGCGTGTTGCATTTTGCCATGTCATCTTCTGCATTTCATCTGCATGTTTTTTAAAACTTGCATCCGTTCGGGTCCTCCCGGTTCTCTCCGTTGTTCGTTTGGAGTCCAGACCTCTCGCGCGTGCCCCGTCGCCCCTCTCAGACCTTGTTTTGTGTGCGGGTGTTAAACATTCTCGGAATGGACCAAGGTTTGCCAAGCGGCCTTGGTATAGCACCGGTAGACCGCCTGTCAAGTTTCGTGCCATTTGGAGGTCGTTTGATATTCCAACGGTTAACTGGGTAACCGTAAAAGCCCCCTTCTCTTTGCAGCCCAACACCTCTTCCCACAGCTCACCAAACCCAGCAAACTCCCCTCCATGCTCTCGGTCGTTCGATCACGATCGCGTGGCCGAAAAGCGCTCCTCATTTGGACTCTCCTAGCTCCCTCTACCTACAAATATGTGTTCTCCCCGAAATTCCGCAGTCCAAACCCTCGAAACCCTAGCTTTCGTCCTCCTCCCGCCGCCGGACATGTCCATATCGTGCTGGACATGTCCGCACCGCCGCTCCTCGCCCAATCACGCGCTGCCACGTGTTCCTCCGCCGCCGGCCCGCGGAGACCATCCGGGGCCCGCGCTGGCCCGATCCGCGCCCGCCGCCGCCCGACTGCGCCGCTGCCGCCCGATCCGGGCCCGAAGGCCGCCGCCTAGTGCCTCCGGCTGGCCATCGCCTCCGCCGCCGCCTCCCCTCGCCGTCCGGCGCCGCGCCGCCGCCGAGGCGCCTCCCCGCCGCCCTGCCGCGCCGGCCTCGTCCCCGCCTTGGCCGGGAGCTCCGCCGTCCGGGCTCCCCGTCGACCCCGCCGTCCGGCCGCACCCTCGCCGGCCCGCCTCCGTGCTGCCCCGCGCCGCCCGGCTCCCTGCCCGGCCGCCGCCGGTGCCGCCTCCCGCCGTCCCGCCGCCGCGGGGTGAGCCCGCGCCGCCGGAGCTCCTCTGCCCGGCCCCGTCGCCATCTTCGGCGACCTCGCCGTCGTCTCCAGCCGCCGCCGTCGTTTCGGATCTGGTCGGGTGGATCAGATCCACCAGGCCCGCGAACCAAACGCCTCCCCGCGTGCTCGGATCCCTCCGTCCCGGAACGTCTTCGTCCAGTTTTCCGCGGGGTAAAAATCGCCCAAGTCCCTGAGTTTTGCATATTATCATGCCATGTTCATCGCATCATAACTCTGCGTCTGTAGCTCCGATTCGTCCGTGTAATATGTCAAACTGTTCGCCTCAACGAGTACTTCATTTCATTCCATTGCATCATGTTCATTTGAGCTCATCTTGATGCCTGAATCATCGTTGCAAGAGTGCTATATGATATCGTCTGCTGTCTGTTAACAGAACATGCTCATTTGTCATTTTTGCCATGATTGATGTGTTCATCCTATGAGGTTGATGTCTACATGTGTTTTGATCTATGACATGTCTTCTTTACAGCGGTGCTTACCATGTATTTTTGTGATCAATGTGGTGACTAGAACAAGCATGCAAACTAGGCTTCATGATGTTGCTGATTTTAGTCCCTGTTCTGCTGTTATTTTGATGCCATGTAAACATGATGCTACAGAGAGATCCATGCATATTTTGAGATACTTCAGTAAGGGTGTTTTGAACATATGGTTATTCTCTATCCATTCATGCCCCTATTTGCAATTATGGAGTAGTCTACCATGTCATTTTCGTGCTCTACTTTTGCTCCAAAATGTTTCCTGGCAGATTGTTTACATGTTATTCAATTTTGCCAAGGTTGTTGTAGTTGATCCTTGCATGCTATGGACTTGTTCTTGCCTTGGTTTGTTTAATAAACATGTCTTCTTGCTGATGCTACGATCATCTTGTCATGCAATGACTTGTGGTGAGTGAATCGAGCTGGTTAAGTAGTGTACTTGCTGTTACTGTTTTGCTAGGCTGAATCTGTTATTTCGTGATGTTACGTAAACCTACTGCTACAAGTCATTCTATGCATAATCTGGAGATGTTCACTATTGTTCTACATGTTATGCTCTATCCATTCATGCCCCTGGCTGCAATTATAGCCTGCTGTAGCTTATTGTAATCTTGCTCCAAAGTTGCTAAATAATGTTGTTGTCAGCCTGTTAACATTAAGTTCAGTTGTTGCCATGTGTTTTGCTAGTGATCCATGCACCCTATGAACTTGCTATTGTCATGCTTAGCTTCAGAAACATGCCTTCTTACTGTTGGTGGCCTTGCCATGCCATTTATTGCTCTATGGTGAGTGGTACAAGCTCACCAACATGCCTACTTATTGTTGTTCCTGCCATGTATGAATCTGTAATATAACTTGCTATGTTTACATGGGTGCCATCATATTTTATGTTCCCTTTTGGCTTATGGTTAGTAAAGGACTTTTGTTCTATGCATTTAGAAGATTCATTCCATGCCTTTGTTTGCCATGATAAGTTCCTGTAACATGTTGTTTGATAGCTCTAAACATTGCAACCTGATGTTATTTTCTGCAAAGTCTGTACTGTTATTATTTGCAATCTTGCCATGTGTGTTTGAGCATGTTCTAGTGATTTCTAGAGATAGCTCAGTGTTCATGTTTTGTTATGCTTTACCTGTACATCATGTCCATGCCTTTTGTCATCATGTTAGGATGTTGTAGCATGTTGTTTTGATGCTTGCAAGATGCCTAGTTGCTGTTTTGGGCAGATTGTTGTTATAACTTAATAGTGTGTGTGTTGAACCGTTGCTCCGTTTTGAGTGTGCTCTATATGAAACTTGCTTAGTTTTGCATGTAGTTTCATATTATCATGTTGCATTCATGTTTTGAGGTGTTTGCTTGATGTTTGAATGCATTTTGCATCAATGCCATGTTTGACTTGTTTTGCTCATATCTTCTAGGACGTAGCTCCGAATTAAATGAACTTTATACATAACTTGACTAGAATCTCGTGTAGATCATCTTGGTGCATCTTAACTTGCTGTTTAACAACTTGAACATAATATTTATTCAGACCTGGACCAACTTTGAAATGTGCATATGAGGAGTTACCGGAATTGTTATATGTTGTTCCCGGCCTCATTTAAACTTGCCTTGATGTGTTGCTCTTGTTTGCATCATCTCTTGCCATGAGTAGCTTCATGTAGCCTTGTCATGCATCATACTTGGTTGAGCATCATTTCTTGTCTATGTGTGGTGTGTTTACCGTGTTGTGTGCTTCTCTCGATAGTTCCCGTTTCGTTGCGATCGTGAGGATTCGTTTGTCTACGCTTGGTTCGTCTTCGTGGCTTCATATTCTTCATGGACTCGTTCTTATTCCTTGCGGGATTTCAGGCAAGATGACCGTCACCTTGGATCTCTCTACTATCATTGCTATGCTAGTTGCTTCGTTCTATCGCTATGCTACGGTACCTATCATTTACTCTTCAAGCCATCCCAAATTGCCATGAACCTCTAACCTTTGACACCCTTCCTCGCAAACCGTTGCTTGGCTATGTTACCGCATTGCTCAGCCCTCTTATAGCGTTGTTAGTTGCAGGTGAAGTTGAAGATTGCTCCATGGTGGATAGGATTATGGTGGGATATCACCATATCTCTTATATTATTATTAATGCATCTATATACTTGGTAAAGGGTGGAAGACCCGGCCTTATGCCTGGTGTTTTGTTCCACTCTTGCCGCCCTAGTTTCTGTCATACCGGTGTTATGTTCCTGGATTTTGTGTTCCTTACACGGTTGGCTGATTTATGGGACCCCCTTGACAGTTCGCTTTGGATAAAACTCCTCCAGCAAGGCCCAACATTGGTTTTACCATTTGCCTCACCACCACCTATATTTCCCTTGGGAGTAATTAACCCAAGGGTCATCTTTATCTTAGCCCCCCCCCCCCGGGCCAATGCTTGTCTAAGTGTTGGTCCGAACCGAGTAGACTGCGGGGCCCCCTCAGGGAAACTCGAGGTCTGGTTTTACTCGTAGGATGTCTCATCCGGTGTTGCCCTGAGAAGGAGATATGTGCAGCTCCTATCGGGATTGTCGGCGCATCGGGCGGCTTTGCTGGTCTTGTTTTACCATTGTCGAAATGTCTTGTAAACCGGGATTCCGAGCCTGATCGGGTCTTCCTGGGAGAAGGTATATCCTTCGTTGATCGCGAGAGCTTATCATGGGCTAAGTTGGGACACCCCTGCAGGGTATAATCTTTTGAAAGCTGTGCCTGCGGTTATAGGCAGATGGGAATTTGTTAATGTCCGGTTGTAGAAAACTTGGCACCTGATCCGAATTAAAATGCATCAACCACGTGTGTAGCCGTGATGGTCTCTTTTCGGCGGAGTCCGGGACGTGAACACGGTTTTGGGTTATGTTTGACGTAAGTAGGAGTTCAGGAACACTTCTTGATCATTGCTAGCTTCACGACCGTTCCGCTTGCTCTCTTCTCGCTCTTATTTGCGTATGTTAGCCACCATATATGCTTAGTCGCTGCTGCAACCTCACCACTTTACCCCTTCCTTTCCCATTAAGCTTCGCTAGTCTTGATACCCATGGTAATGGGATTGCTGAGTCCTCGTGGCTCACAGATTACTACAACAACAGTTGCAGGCACAGGTTTCGCGATGATCTTGACGCGAGAGCGATGCTTGCTTGTTTGGAGTTCTTCTTCTGCTTCTTCTTCGATCAGGGCATAGGTTCCAGGTCGGCAGCCTGGGCTAGCAGGGTGGATGTTGTTTGAGTTTCTGTTTGTGTTTCATCCGTAGTCGGATGGTGCTCTTATGTATGATGATGTTGTATTCGTGTGGCATTGTATGCCTCTTGTATGTATCCCATCTGTTATGTAATGTTGATGTAATGATATCCACCTTGCAAAAGCGTTTCAATATGCGGGTCTATCCTTGGTGGGACCTTCGAGTTCCTTTTGGATAGGGTCGCATATTGGGCGTGACAAGTTGGTATCAGAGCCTCGACCGACCTTAGGAGCCCCCTTGATTGATCGTGTAGTTTGGCCGTTGTTGAGTCTAGAAGAAAACTGTTTTCGGAGTCTAGTTATATCGGAGAGTAAGACATCTTTTTACTCCTCAGCCCCTTCGTCGCTCTGGTAAGGAATCTTGACGTAGGTGTTTTGAATTACTTCTCTTCCCCTTCAAAATTTTCTTTAGGATCACGCAGTTGGTTTTCCGATCGTTGGTTCTCAGCTCTTTGCATCCGGTGCATTTCTCGTCAAGTCGACTTGAGCCTCTTCATCCTTAATTTCATTCCTCAGTTGTTTTCTTTTTCCCATCCGCCCACCCTCTTTTCTTCATGGAACCGGGGTCCGTAATCGAGTATCCATCCTACACGTGTGAAGTTTTTGCTTTCTTTCCTCAATGATTTCAACCGGTGTTTTCTATTCAAGTTTTTAGTCGGTTCTCCCTTCCAGCTGCCCTTGTTTTCCCGCCCTCCCACCCTCTTCTTCGCGGAGCCTGAGTCTATTTCATGCATCAATTTCGTGCGTGTGGAGCCTCTTCAGTCTTCCCTCAATTATTTCAACCGGTGAATTCTAATCTCGTTCGACATTATTCATCTCTTTTCCGGTGCACTCAATTTAAGTTTTTCGGGTGATCACATTCTTTTCCTTGGATCAAGTGTTCTCCTTCCTCGTTTGCCTCTCGCCATTCTATCCTTCCGGAGTGTTCAAGTCATCTCAGGAGATTCGTCTGTGTTCCAATTAATTCGAGGTTGTCACCTCATTCAAATTTTTCAATTGTTCTGGTGCATCATCTATCTGCTCATCATCCCTTTCCAACGGTGTTCTATTTCAGTGGGCCCTAACCCACAGGTCTTTTCCCAAGATCTTACCTAACTCTTCTAATTATTCCTCGAAGTTATTCTCAATTCTTTTCAAGTGTGACGTAAGAATGAATTTCATTAGTCAGATGCTTTTCTATGATCGATTTCAAATCATTTCATTGTTGGCTCAACCCCTCTGCTTTTCTTTCTACCGGAATATCTTAGTAATTCTGGTGATGTTTCTCGTCGTCATTTGAGGATCGAAGAAGAGTTTTTCCATCTTGCCCGTTCTCTCGAAGTTTCGTGATTCTAGCTTCATGTTATCCTCTCGATTTATTCCATTTGTCAGATATTCCTTTTCTCACCCATCCGGAGTATTTCAGGAGTTGTTTTCTTTTTCTTTTCACCGGAGGCCATCATTCCAGTTATCATTCTATATTTATCCCGGTGCTTCGTTCAAGTGTTCTTTAATCAGCTCATGATCTCTTTGTTCTTTTGCATCTAAATCCCCTCTCGCTTATTTGTTCTTCTAATTCTTCCCGGTGATTAAGTCTTTTTCATTAGTCATTTTCGAATTCTCACGGTGGTTCATTCAGATTCTTTTTCCTTTGTTATCGTATCAATCAATTCCTTCTTTCAATCCTACCGGTGGTTCATGAAGACCTTCTCAAGTTTGCGATATGTCACTTCTCAATCCTTTTCTAGAAGAATAAGTAGTATGCAAAAATTCATTGTTTGTCATCAATTTAATTTGACGAAGGATAAGCATACAATAAATCTTATTCTTATTTCATCAGAGTGAGTAACCCTTTCCTTCGGAGTTTCTTCTTGATGAATAAATTATAGTTCCTAGTGCTTTCATCTTTTCTTTTCCGGAGTTCAATTTCCTCGGTCATCTCGTCGGAAACCCCATCTATATCATCGCAAAGCTCATCTTATTCTTTCTTCCTTCATTCTATCTCATCATCCTTTTTGTTACCGGAGTTGTGCATGGTGGTTCTTCTTGATTTAATTCTTTCTCCAAGAGTTCATCAAGTGTCATTCCATCTTGTGAAGTTCTTGTTCTATCCTTCCATTTTTCAGTCGGAGTGCTGCCTAAATCCTTCAGTCTTATTCGTTTCTTATCTCGTTCTAACTGGAGTGCTTTCATAGTCTATCTAATTCCGTGAGATTTCGATTCTCGTCATCCTCGACGTTCCTTCTTCTTCTCGAGGGCTCTCGATTCTTTGCTTCTTCTCTAGAGTTCTTGTTTCACCTCATCCCTTTTCTCTTCCGTCTCGGTCCTAAGATCTCGGGACGAGATCTCCTGTTAGTGGAGGAGTGTTGTAACGCCCGGGTTTCGATGCGCCAGGTGTCCACCAGTTATTCGCTGCCGTTGCCATGTCATCTTCTTGCGTGTTGCATTTTGCCATGTCATCTTCTGCATTTCATCTGCATGTTTTTTAAAACTTGCATCCGTTCGGGTCCTACCGGTTCTCTCTGTTGTCCGTTCGGAGTCCAGACCTCTCGCGCGTGCCCTGTCGCCCCTCTCAGACCTTGTTTCGTGTGCGGGTGTTAAACGTTCTCTGAATGGACCGAGGTTTGCCAAGCGGCCTTGGTATAGCACCGGTAGACCGCCTGTCAAGTATCGTGCCATTTGAAGGTCGTTTGATACTCCAACGGTTAACCGGGTAACCGTAAAAGCCCCCTTCTCTTTGCAGCCCAACACCTCTTCCCACAGCCCACCAAACCTAGCAAACTCCCCTCCATGCTCTCGATCGTTCGATCGCGATCGCGTGGCCGAAAACCGCTCCTCATTTGGACTCTCCTAGCTCCCTCTACCTACAAATATGTGCTCTCCCCGAAATTCCGCAGTCCAAACCCTCGAAACCCTAGCTTTCGTCCTACTCCCGCCGCCGGACATGTCCCTATCGTGCCGGACATGTCCGCGCCGCCGCTCCTCGCCCAATCACGCGCTGCCACGTGTTCCTCCGCCACCAGCCGCCGCCGCCGGCCCGCGGAGCCCATCTGGGGCCCGCGCGGGCCCGATCTGCGCCCGTCGCCGCCCGACCGGACCGCCGCTGCCCGATCCGGGCCCGAAGGCCGCCGCCTCGTGCCTCCGGCCGGCCCTCGCCTCCGCCGCCGCCTCCCCTCGCTGTCCGGTGCCGCGCCGCCGCCGAGGCGCCTCCCCGCCGCCCTGCCGTGCCGGCCTCGTCCCCGCCTCGGCCGGGAGCTCCGCCGTCCGGGCTCCCCGTCGACCCCGCCGTCCGGCCGCGCCCTCGCTGGCCCGCCTCCGCGCTGCCCCGTGCCGCCCGGTCGCCGCCGGCGCCGCCTCCCGCCGCCCCCGCCGCCGCGGCGTGAGCCCGCCCCGCCGGAGCTCCTCCGCCCGGCCCCGTCGCCATCTCCGGCGACCTCGCCGTCGTCTCCGGCCACCGCCGTCGTTTCGGATCTGGTCGGGTGGATTAGATCCACCAGGCCCACGAACCAAACGCCTCCCCGTGCTCGGATCCATCCGTCCTGGAACGTCTTCGTCCAGTTTTTCGCGGGGTAAAAATCGCCTAAGTCCCTGAGTTTTGCATATTATCATGCCATGTTCATCGCATCATAACTCTGCATCTGTAGCTCTGTTTCGTGTGTGTAATATGTCAAATTGTTCATCTCAACGAGTTATTCATTTCATTCCATTGCATCATGTTCATTTGAGCTCATCTTGATGCCTAAATCATTGTTGCAAGAGTGCTATATGATATTGTCTGCTATCTGTTAACAGAACATGCTCATTTGTCATTTTTGCCATGATTGATGTGTGCATCATATGAGGTTGATGTCTACATGTGTTTTGATCTATGCCATGTCTTATTTACATAGGTGCTTACCATGTATTTTTGTGATCAATGTGGTGACTAGAACAAGCATGCAAACTAGGCTTCGTGATGTTGCTGATTTTAGTCCCTGTTCTGCTGTTATTTTGATGCCATGTAAACATGATGCTACAGAGAGATCCATGCATATTTTGAGATACTTCAGTAAGGGTTTTTTGAACATATGGTTATTCTATATCCATTCATGTCCCTGTTTGCAATTATGGAGTAGTCTAGCATGTTATTTTCGTGATCTACTTTTGCTCCAAAATGTTTCCTGGCAGATTGTTTACATGTTATTCAATTTTGCCAAGGTTATTGTAGTTGATCTTTGCATGATATGGACTTGTTCTTGACTTGGTTTGTTTAATAAACATGTCTTATTGCTGATACTGTGCTTATCTTGTCATGCAATGACTTGTGGTGAGTGAATCGAGCGTGTTAAGTAGTGTGCTTGCTGTTACTGTTTTGCTAGGCTGAATTTGTTATTTCGTGATGCTATGTAAACCGGCTGCTACAAGTCATTCTATGCATAATCTGGAGATGTTCACTAACGGTGTTTTGTTCTACATGTTATGATCTATCCATTCATGCCCCTGTCTGCAATTATAGCCTATTGTAGCTTATTGTAATCTTGCTCCAAATTTGCTAAATAATATTGCTGTGAGCCTGTTAACATTAAGTTCAGTTGTTGCCATGTGTTCTGCTAGTGATCCATGCGCCCTATGAACTTGCTATTGCCATGCTTAGCTTCATAAACATGCCTTCTTACTGTTGGTTGCCTTGCCATGCCATTTTATTGCTCTGTGGTGAGTGGTACAATCTCACCAACATGCCTACTTATTGTTGTTCCTGCCATGTATGAATCTGTAATATAACTTGCTATGTTTACATGGGTGCCATCATATTTTCTGTTCCCTTTTGGCTTATGGTCAGTAAAGGACTTTTGTTCGATGCATTTACTAGATTCATGCCATGCCTTTGTTTGCCATGATAAGTTCTTGTAACATGTTGTTTGATAGCTCTAAACATTGCAACCTGATGTTATTTTCTGCAAAGTCTGAACTGTTATTATTTGCAATCTTCCCATGTGTGTTTGAGCATGTTCTAGTGATTTCTAGAGATAGCTCAGTGTTCATGTTTTGTTATGCTTTACCTGTACATCATGTCCATATCTTTTGTTATCATGTTAGGATGTTGTAGCATGTTGTTTTGATGCTTGCAAGATGCCTCGTTGCTGTTTTGGGCAGATTGTTGTTATAACTTAAGTGTGTGAGTGTTGAACCGTTGCTCCGTTTTGAGTGTGCTCTATATGAAACTTGCTTAGTTTTGCATGTAGTTTCATATTATCATGTTGCATTCATGTTTTGAGGTGTTTGCTTGATGTTTGAATGCATTTTGCATCAATGCCATGTTTGACTTGTTTTGCTCATATCTTCTAGGCCGTAGCTCCGAATTAAATGAACTTTACACATAACTTGACTAGAATCTCGTGTAGATCATCTTGGTGCATCTTAACTTGCTGTTTAACAACTTGAACATAATGTTTATTCAGATCTGGACCAACTTCGAAATTTGCATATGAGGACTTACCGAAATTGTTATATGTTGTTCTCGGCCTCATTTAAACTTGCCTTGATGTGTTGCTCTTGTTTGCATCATCTCTTGCCATTAGTAGCTTCATGTAGCCTTGTCATGCAACATACTTGGTTGAGCATCATGTCTTGTCTATGTGTGGTGTGTTTACCGTGTTGTGTGCTTCTCTCAATAGTTCCCGTTTCGTTGCGATCGTGAGGATTCGTTCGTCTACGCTTGGTTCGTCTTCGTGGCTTCATCTTCTTCATGGACTCGTTCTTCTTCCTTGGCGGGATTTCAGGCAAGATGACCGTCACCTTGGATCTCTCTACTATCATTTCTGTGCTAGTTGCTTCATTCTATCGCTATGCTGTGCTACCTATCATTTACTCTTCAAGCCATCCCAAATTGCCATGAACCTCTAACCTTTGACACCCTTCCTAGCAAACCGTTGCTTGGCTATGTTACCGCTTTGCTCAGCCCTCTTATAGCTTTGTTAGTTGCAGGTGAAGTTGAAGATTTCTCCATGGTGGACAGGATTATGTTGGGATATCACAATATCTCTTGTATTATTATTAATGCATCTATATACTTGGAAAAGGGTGGAAGACTTGGCCTTATGTCTGGTGTTCTGTTCCACTCTTGCCGCCCCAGTTTCCGTCATACCGGTGTTATGTTCCCGGATTTTGTGTTCCTTACGCGGTTGGGTGATTTATGGGACCCCCTTGACAGTTCGCTTTGAATAAAACTCCTCCAGCAAGGGCCAACATTGGTTTTACCATTTGCCTCACCACCACCTATATTTCCCTTGGGAGTAATTAACCCAAGGGTCATCTTTATTTTAGCCCCCCCGGCCAATGCTTGTCTAAGTGTTGGTCCGAACCGAGTAGACTGCGGGGCCCCCTCGGGGAAACTCGAGGTCTGGTTTTACTCGTAGGATGTCTCATCCGGTGTTGCCCTGAGAACGAGATATGTGCAGCTCCTATCGGGATTGTCGGCGCATCGCGCGGCTTTGCTGGTCTTGTTTTACCATTGTCGAAATGTCTTGTAAACCGAGATTCCGAGGCTGATCGGGTCTTCCTGGGAGAAGGTATATCCTTCGTTGATCGCGAGAGCTTATCATGGGCTAAGTTGGGACACCCCTGCAGGGTATAATCTTTCGAAAGCCGTGCCTGCGGTTATAGGAAAATGGGGATTTGTTAATGTCCGGTTGTAGAAAACTTGGCACCTGATCCGAATTAAAACGCATCAACCGCGTGTGTAGCCGTGATGGTCTCTTTTCGGCGGAGTCCGGGAAGTGAACATGGTTTTGGGTTATGTTTGACGTAAGTAGGAGTTCAGGATCACTTCTTGATCATTGCTAGCTTCACGACCGTTCCGCTTGCTCTCTTCTCGCTCTTATTTGCGTATGTTAGCCACCATATATGCTTAGTCGCTGCTGCAACCTCACCACTTTACCCCTTCCTTTCCCATTAAGCTTCGCTAGTCTTGATACCCATGGTAATGGGATTGCTGAGTCCTCGTGGCTCACAGATTACTACAACAACAGTTGCAGGCACAGGTTTCGTGATGATCTTGACGCGAGAGCGATGCTTGCTTGTTTGGAGTTCTTCTTCTGCTTCTTCTTCGATCAGGGGATAGGTTCCAGGTCGGCAGCCTGGGCTAGCAGGGTGGATGTTGTTTGAGTTTCTGTTTGTGTTTCATCCGTAGTCGGATGGTGCTCTTATGTATGATGATGTTGTATTCGTGTGGCATTGTATGCCTCTTGTATGTATCCCATCTGTTATGTAATGTTGATGTAATGATATCCACCTTGCAAAAGCGTTTCAATATGCGGGTCTATCCTTGGTGGGACCTTCGAGTTCCTTTTGGATAGGGTCGCATATTGGGCGTGACATTGTCGAAGCAGAGATCATGTCCCCTTATCACGGGATACTCGTAAATATGGGTGTGGGTAACCCAACCGCGCCATCAACACGGTGCTTGGGAAAAAGCGAGTTTATAGGGCAAGTGGGGAGGCACGCGGTTTCTACCGCCTTTATAAAGGGATAAGGATTCCCCTTTTTCAACCACACCTTCTTCTTCCTCTGCTCATCCATTCTCGTTCGCTCGAGCTCCAGCGCCCAAGTGTTCGCCTTCTCCGCCCACCAAGGCCCTCCGAAAATGTCCGCATCCGGAGCAGGAGGCAAGTGGATGGCCTCTACCATCTGGGAGAAGGATATCAAAAAGCTTCAGGAGGCTGGGTATCTGGCTAAGAAAATCATCCATCGTCTCCCGACGGCGGGACAGATCGTCCCTACTCCGGAACCCCACGAGAAGGTTGTATTCCTCCCTCACTTTGTCCGGGGGCTAGGGGTTCCCCTCCGCCCATTCGTTCGCGGCATCATGTATTACTACAGGATCGATTGTCACATCCCTACCTTCTGGCAATGCCTAGTGCTAGCCTTTGGTGATGCATCATGTTTACTTTTCACAGAAATTTGAAATGGGGATTGCCAAAACCCTAGCATCAAAGGAATTGATAGGTTCAACTAAAATATTCTCAGTGAATCCAAATGGCTTTTAAAAATGTTCATCATTTCTGGAAAATGCTAGAGACAATAACCAAAGGTGTTGCACATTTTTCCATGACATATTTGGGCTCTGAATTAAATCATAAAGTATTTGCATTTGGGCATTTAAATGCTATTAAATATTTTAAATGCTCAAATAATCATAAACTAAAATATTTACTGTTGGATATATTCTAAACAGTAGCCATGATTAGTTTCATGATTTTGGGAAATGCCTTGGCATTTTTAATAAAGCCTAGAACAAAATAACAAAATAGAAAACACAAATAAACAGAGAGAGAGGACTCACCTAGTCTCACTTGTGAAGCCCACTTGGCCGGTCCAGGAGCTGGCCCAGCCCACCATCGCCTCCTCATGTCATCTTCCTCCCCCGCCAGAAGGACGGAGGTGCGTGCCCGCCCCACGCCGGCCACCTCCTCCCTCCCTGCCTGCCTGGCTCCTCCCCGGTGCGCCTAGACGACACCACGGAGATGCCACGCACCCCCTGACCCCTCTCACCCTTCCCCGTGGCCCTCTCCCCTCTGCCCGCTCTCTCTCACCCGCGCCGAGTGCAACCATCGCCGCCAACGAGCACCACTGTGGACACACCCACTGCCTCGCCTCGTCGAAGCAATCAGAAGCTCCGCCTTGACTCCCTCTTCCTCCCCACTGAGCCACGCCTCGCGGGAAGACCTGCAACATCATCCCCGACCTCGTCCTCAACCTCTGACCGCCGGCGAACTCCCCGGGGATTCACGAGCTCCAGTCTCTCCCCGGCCTCGCCGTTGCCTCTACTGGATTTGCCGTGAGCCCCTGCCCCTTTCCCCTCTCTCCCCGCGCTTCATTTCCCTCTCTAGCCGTTGTTTGCAATGAGCCCGAGAGCTCTTCGCCACCGGCCATGTCACCGTCGTAGCCACCATTGCCTAGAGCTGCAACCGAGCATGCAGCCGTGCTCAGTGCACCCCTAGGAGGCCATAGCACCCCTCTGCACCCCCTACTATGCTCCCTAATACCGACCCCGTGCTAACCCGAGCTCCGGCAGCCGCCGAGGTCATCGTCGATGACAACTCCGGTCACCCCAGGCCCAACTGCCACCACCACACGTTGCGGACATGCGTCCGCATTACGTAGATGCCCTCCACCGGCCGTTTGGTCGCCGGAGACGAAAACCCGAGGCTCGCCGCCACGGCTGGCCTCGCCGGTGTCAAGTTGTCGGTTGGTTTGACCCCGCAGACGCGGGGTTGACCTTGTTTGACCCCCCAGGGTCACTAACGCGCGGGCACACCCTATTAATCTTTAATTAGTTTTAGGTTAGTGCTAACTAACTTAGATTAATTAGTCCAGCCACTTACTAGTGGGCCTAGGCCCTAATTAACCTAGGTTAGTGCTAACATAACACTAACTAACTCTGTTAGTTACTTGTTACACTGACATGTGGGTCCCAGTCGTCAGGTTTGACCCGGGCTAGCGCCTTTGACCTGCTGACGTCACCCCGACGTCATGCTGATGCAGATAACCCTTTTCTGGGTTTATTTTAATTCAAAAATTCCAGAAAAACCTATAAACTTCAAAAATTCATAGAAAATTATCTATAGCTCCAAATGAAATAAATTATATATGAAAAAAGATCAGAAAAATCCAAAGAATCTGTTTACGGAATTATCATGCATGTTTGAACAACTTAAATCTGCTGTATACAACAATTTGAATTAATGGCATTTGAAATGTCATATATGGAGTTTGAATTTGAATCTTAGATTCAAACCAACTCCATTTAACCTGCTGCTAGTTGCATTAGCTCAAACCACAGCATATTGACATGTCATGATCATGCATCATATTGTGCATTGCATTGATTGTGTTCTTCCCTGTTTGCCGGTGTTTGTCCCCTCTCGATAGACATGGTTCCGACGATGAGTTCGATGACAACGATGACATTCCGATACAATCCCACTCTCTTGCTCCTGCTCTCTTTTACTGCATCATGACAACCACAATACATCTGTTACTTGTTGCGGTAGTTGAACCCCTTATCCTCTGCATGACCTGTCATTGCCACAGTAACTAGATGAAACCAACTAGCATGAGTAGGAGTTGTTTGAGCCCTAATGTGCCTACTCATTCATGCCTGTTTGTCATGCCTGCTACTGGATAGAGTTGAGTCAGGTCTGATTCATCGGGGATGAATCAGAATGGTGATGAACATGTCCTAGTAGTGTGTGAGCTAAGTGTGTGAACACGATTTGGTAAAGGTAGCGGTGAGAGGCCATGTAAGAGTACATGGTGGGTTGTCTCATTGAAGCCGTCCTCAGGAACTGAGTTCTGTGTTTGTGATCCATGAAACAGTTACTACCATGCATTGGGCCCGAAACCAGTGGACCCTCTCGGATTCTTAACCACCCTTGTCCTCCGTCAAGGAGTTGCAAGTAGTTTCTGGTGTTTGTAGTATGCTGGAGGCCGTGGGCAGTGCTGACCCGAGGGGTGGGCTGTGATGTAGTAGGCACGTGGCAGGTGTACCGGGCGCCCATTTGGTGTCTCAAGAACCCTGCACACATCGTTCGGGGCCGTATGTGGAAACCTCGGCCGGACTCCCTTTGGATGTAACTTGAATAGGCGATAAACCTGGACTAGGGACTTGAGTGTTTAGGTAGGCCATGGTTGACACCCTCGTTGGACTTCCGCTTGAAGGTTGCCGAGTACATGTCGTGTAAACGGCGGTAAGTGGTGAGATCGTGTGTGAAGAAGTACACCCCTGCAGGGTAAACATAATTGATTTGAATAGCCGCGTCCGTGGTAAAGGACCTCTGGGTTGCCTATATAGTTCATAGACAAGTGGAAGTGGATACTCTAAAATACGCAAGATAAGCGTGAGTGCTATGGACGACGTTCTCGTAGGGAGACGGGAGAGTATCCATAGTGGTATATTGATATGGTGAATATGTGGACTCATGTACGCCACCTCAAAAGAGTTACTTGCAGTCGTAGTTCAGGATAGATACCGAGTAAAAGCTGGCTTGCTATAGTTAAACCCCACTGCCCCTTGTTGATAATGATGCATATGTAGTTAGTTCTGATGTAAGTCTTCCTAGTACATTTGTACTCATGTTTGCCTATTTTATGTTTTGCAGAGAGACTTCATTCTCGCTAGTAGTTCCGTGTGGACTTGGCGTTTAGCTTGTTACCTCTGGTACGATAGTCAGGCTTCTCAGCAGGATCTGTAGATAGTCAGACTTGTGCCCTCGGCAGGATCTGTAGATAGTCAGGCTTCTCAGCCCTTTTCAGTTGTAGATGTTTGTACCCAGACATGCTAAGCTTCCGCTTGTTCTTTGACTTGTATGCTCTGAATGTTGGGTCATGAGACCCATGTTTGTAATTCTCGCTCCTTGGAGCCTATTGAATAAAATACTTGAGTTGTAGAGTCATGTTGTGATGCCATGTTGTATTTGCACATATCGAGCATATTGTGTGTATGTTATTGAAATGCTTGGTATGTGTGGGATCTGACTATCTAGTTGTTTATCCTTGGTAGCCTCTCTTACCGGGAAATGTCTCCTGGTGCTTCCACTGAGCCTTGGTAGCTTGCTACTACTCTGGAACACTTAGGCTGGTCGGCATGGGTCCTTCTTGGTTCTTGTGTCTGTCCCTTTGGGGAAATGTCATGTGTTGTCTACCGGAGTCCTGTTAGCCTGCTACAGCCCGGTTTACCGAAGTCCTGCTAGCCCAGCTGCTACAGCCCGGATTCACTCGCTGATGACCGACACATTCATTGCTGGGTCATGTATGCCTGTCCCTGTAAGTTAGTGCCACTTTCGGTTCTCGACTAGCCATGTCATCCCGGGCTCCTTGTCATATGGATGCTAGCGACACTATCATATACGTGTGCCAAAAGGCGCAAACGGTCCCGGGCCTGGTAAGGCGACACCCGTGGGAATATCGTGCGTGAGGCCGCAAAGTGATATGAGGTGTTACATGCTAGATCGGTTTGGCATTGAGTCGGGGTCCTGACGGGTTGGTATCAGAGTCTGACTGCATGTTGCTTTACCAAGCCAAACCGGTCGAAGTTGAGACTAGAAATTCTTTAGTTATATAAGGGAATTGATTGTGGTTGGGAATGTAAGGCTCTTTTTACTCCTTATACCTTGTGCCCTTCTGATCTGAGTCATCTTATCTTTCCTACGGGGTTAAGGAACTAGGCTTTCTCTTCTCTCTATTAGGATCACATGTTATTAATCTGTAGACCTGTAGGATTGATGGTTCTAAGCTTCAGTTCAGTTCCAACTATCTTCTGTGTGTTCATAGTTGGTCTCAGAACCTTGATATTGTGATGATGAGTGGCTATGCCACCATTTTGCAGGATGTCTTAAATCCTTTTGAGCATCTACAGCCGTTATGATGTCCGAGTCGTCTGAGGTTTCTAAAAAATTTGATGCATTTGCAGAATCCTTTCCCTCTGGTTTCGATGCTCCTTTAGGCCAGGTTAATCAGACTAACTGCTGAGTTGAGGTACTCTATTCCCTCGACATATATGTTGGAGCTATTATTATGACCCTAGATGTCTTATAGAACCATATAGTAATCTAGCCATGTTTAGTGTCCCAGTGTGATGATTCTGGCCATCATTCTCAAAAGCATCCCGTGATGGCACTTAGTTAGTAGGCATTCTATTCCTGGGTTTTCGTACCAAGATTCATCCTACTTACTTCATGTTGTTAGTGTTTGCTAGCTCGTTTAGGATATTAGTAACCTTTGCATTAGTCCTCGAGGTTCGTGGTATTTCCTTCCTCCAAATACTATGAACCACTTATGGCAGAAGTTTGTTAGATCAAAAGATCACAACAGGAGTGCTCTCGATAAGTTCTCCATTCTTTATTGTGACTCTGCCAGCTAAACCTTTCTGCATGGGTTATCCGTAAGAAATATGTTGAACTCGTTCAATATGCTAGTCCATGCATCCACAACTCAGAAAATCATATGTTCTTCTGAGTTGTCCCTCCTTAGTTGTTTTCTGGCCCTCGCCTATCAATTGATAGTCAAGAGTATGCGTGCATTCATTCATTGATGCCTATTACTCTTGTGGTCCGTCCAGACATTCTATCACGGAATGATTAGGAGAAACAAACTCCAGTACCTCTTCCATATCCAGGATTGGGTCAAAGTAGTTGTATTCCGCAGATCAAAATGCCAATCCAGCTTTTGTTCTGTTCTACCCTGAAGTATTACCATCCTTATATCAAGAATGTCATGGGAATTGCACACCATCATATGAACTCTTGATACAGTGATACTCTCCCCATCATTATTCATTTCTCAGTTCCCGTGTTGTCGCAACCGGAATGCCGACAAGTGAATCATGATGTGTGAAGTCTGTACCCCTAGCAACTCTGTTGCTTGGTAGTTAAATGGACAATAACCTCATTCTAGTGTGTTGATTATTGAATCATCACCCTAAGGTTTATTGTGCTACCTAGTCCCTATTTCCGGTGCACTCTTCGGTCAGTGAGTTAGGATTTTGTCAATCCCTCGCTCATTTGACCATATTGTCTTGCCCTGAAAAGCCAGATTGTTCTCGAGATTAGTAACATATCAGTGGTTAGTGATTTTCTGAATATCTTCTCGGAAGTATCACCAGGTCGTCACCTGACCGCTATGCTGAGTTCGTGATCAAATTGGTTTATCCCTGTAAACCACCCCTTCTCCAAAAGTCTGTGTTGGATAACCTTGAGCTACTTGGTTAAGCTAAACAGCAACTTGGAGAGTTTGAAGATAAAGGCTTTGTCCGACTTAGTTCATTCCAAAGGGATATCCCTTTGTATATGTGTGTTGAAGAAAGATGATATTCTCACCGATTGATCTCCATGACCAATTGCTGGATCTATTGTCTTATCAAAACTTTGATTTGAGTGTGGGCTATCATCAAATCAAAATCAGCACCAACGATGTTATGTTGTCTTACTTGTGGTTGATCCCTCGAGCATACACCATTACATCTTTTGGTCTGACCAATACTATCACGATGTTCACATAATGGCGGAATTCCAGTTATATGGAAATTCTGATGAGTTGTTGTTGAACCCATCAGCAGCATTTTATCTCCTCCATAATTCATGATGAACCTCAAGCTAGTGTTGGAAACTTGTGTAAGCATTATCTTCTTGCTCCGTTCATGAGGTATATGTTCGGACGAAAGAAGTGACTTCCTCTAATTCACGTCCACTTGGTGTAAGTTCCCGCTGTGGATCCGAGAAAGATTGTTTTTGTTTCCTTTGGAATCATCCCAAGTCAGTCATGCATGTTCAAAGTATACTATGGTTTGGTAGGCTAATTACCTCAACTCCATATGTATTCCGTAGCACACCAAGCCACTGATTGTTTTGTTCAAGGAGAAGAAGCTCCTTCTTAAGAGTATACGTTATGCACGGACTTCAATATCCCCGATGATGGTTCCCCACCTAAACTCGGTAGTGTTTTATTGTAAGACTACCATGTGATCATGTTTGTCTCGGACAACATGTTCACATGTTTGTAGCAGAACCAGCCCATAATTTGGAGCTTGCTATCGCCGTTCATTCCTCGAGAATCACTACAAAAAAATACACTTCCGTGATGATACGTGTTTGTCACAGTAGGTCGCGTTTTTTGTCATGCATGTACATCCATGACAAACTTATGAAGAATCAAGATAGTCATACATGTGATGTCGTAGAAGTGTTCCATGACATTACCAAAATTATCATCACGGAAGTGTCCACTTCCATGACGATAAATCGCGGGTCACAGAAGTGCTTTCGTCAAGGGTGACCAACACGTGGCATCCACCGTAACGGAACGCCGTTAAGCTATCGGGTCCGGTTTTGAATCTGATAACCCGTTAACAGCCCCGATCAATGGGGATTTTCCACGTGTAAAATCATCATTGGCTGGAGGAAACACGTGTTGGCTCATCGTTGGGACAGATGTCATCCACTCATTGGACGGAAGGCGCCTATGATATGTCGACACGTGGCACAGCCCAACAGAGGCCCATTCCTGTGAAAAGGCCGGCCCAGTAAAAATTAGCAGGCCATCCCATATAAGGCCTACTTGTGTCAGGTCCACTTAAGCCCACGGCCCATACGAGATGTGCCAATTCGGCCCGTCAACGGCCCGTTAAAGATTTGACACCATTGCAGCCCATCGTCAGTTCGAGCCCGTTAACAGCCCGCTATATATTTGGGCTCAATATCGGCCCGATGAGATTTCGGCCTGTTAACGACCCATTTAATGGATGGGCCAATTTTCAGGATGTACATCTTTTGGCCTTTTAGCGACCCATTTAAATGTTGGGCTAATTTCCGGCCCGGTGTGTCTTTCAGCCTGTTGACGGCCCATAAATCTGATGGGCCATTTGTTGTCGGACCTGAGTTTCGGCCTTTTAGTGGCCCATTTAAGTGTTGGGCCAATTTCTGGCCCGGTGTCACTTTCAGCCTGTTGACGGCCCATAAATCAGTTGGGCCATTTGTAGTCGGACCTGAGTTTTGGCCTTTTAGCGACCCATTTAAGTGTTGGGCCAATTCCCGGCCCTGTGTGCCTTTCGGCCTGTTAACGGACCATAAATGAGTTGGGCCATTTGCAGTCGGACCTTAGTTTTGGCCTTTTAACGGCCCATGCCCTTCATGGTCCAATACCAGCCCGGTTTCTCTTTCGGCCTGCTAAAGTCCCACAACACAGTTGGGCCATTTACAATACGACCAGACTTTCGGCCTCTTAGCGGCCCATGGTCTTCATGGTCCAGTACAAGCCTGCTGTCTCTTTCGGCCTGCTAAAGGCCTACAGTATAGTTGGGCCATATGTAGCCCAAACTTAGTAACGGCCTGTTAATGGCCCGTGAAATAAATTGGGGCCACCTGTTGCCCGCTTCGATGTCGGCCTGTTAACGACCCGGGAGGTAAGAGGGCCGACCATTAACTTTCGGCCTAGTAACGGCCCATTAACTTAATGGGCCCACTAAAGTTCGTACATGTCTTTAGGCCAAATTAGATAATTTGAGCCCATTACGACGAGCAATTATGCACAGGACCAAAACCGATCAAGCAAAGGTACGGCATACAGGGAATAACATTGCACATCCAGCATATATTATAGGAAATTACATCCACTGGGCAATCAAAGATTGATGCCAGTGCAAAGAAATGAGCAGAACCTAACCATCTACAACGTCACAGTCTGCAACCTCAGCCCAGATGACGCCCATAAGCATGTGGGCAAGTTCTTTCTGCTTTGCTACACTGTCTCTGAAAACATTGATCAGTTGTTGTGTCGCACGACTCTGCACCTCTGATTCATCCACCATTTCCATCATTGCTTCAGCCATTAATTGGTTCACAAACATACATTTATTCCGTTGCATTCGAGACAGAGGATACTGAACAGATTCAGATGGCGATTTTGGCAGGCTTGTATTATTGATAGTTGAGAGTGTCTCGACCACTGCATCATAACATAAATTAGGACGGGAACCAAACAGATTAATCATGAGTTATTGCCATATTACCTGGCCTAGATTTACTGGAAAGAAACAATGGGGTTGCCTTGCTGTTTTTAGAGTTTGTCTTCTTATCTTCAGCAGCCTGCACAAAATTAACACACTAGCATTGCTATCATTGGCCAAGTCAGATAATAGGAAAGCAACATTGACACAACGAACGTTTGGGCAACTAGCCTACACCAAATTAACACAATATGGCACAACTATCATCAGCCAGGTAAGGTAGCACGAAAGCAACATTGACACAATGAATGAATGGGCAACCAGAGAAGCACTACAATTCAGTAATGTGCGTGATATGAGATAGTACATTCATGCAGCTCAGTATGCAAAACTACCAGGCAGTTTTCCTTACAAAAATCAACATTGGCGCCTTTAACATTTTGCTACAACTAATTTTAGATCAGATAAAGGTTAGATTCACGCCGATTAACAAAATACATGTTGATGTAAAAATATAGTGATATACAACAGGTACTTACATCAGCATTGGAGCACAGAGAATTCCCGCAAGATATTTTCCTCGAATACGATCCCAATGGAGGAAGTCTTCTATCGTTTAACCTTATTTTCTAAAAGAGAGATGGGTAAGAAACATGTAGAAAATATGATCAGAATGCTATAAAATTTCATGATGCGAGGATACGCACACGCTTCTTAGAATGGAGTTGACATTCTTTTGCTGGACTGGAGCGGACTAGTTCTTTGGCCACTGGAATCTGCTTATTATCAGTGGGAGTTGGGTTTCTCTGTGCTGGAGCAGTATCTATGAAAAATGGAGTTGGTTTATTATCTCCTGGCGTTTGGATCTTTTGCAAAGACCTGGTTTGTAACCCTTCAGATTCTAACATAGCCGTCTTCCCCTTGCATGCCTTATATAGAAGAATGGTGATTCAGTTATAAAACATGCTACAGCAGAGATGGAATAGGTACTGAAGAATAGAAAGGCATGACATATTGACATGTATTCCCTCCATCCGGAAATAAATGGACGGGTCTAGGCGTATTTCAGTTCTAGATACATCCAGTTTTATCCATTTCTGCGACATTTAATCCGGACGGAGGGAGTATGATGTAAGAGCTAGGGATACGACAGGACAACACAGTAAAAAAACACTGAAAAACCCACTGCAGAACCAAAGTATTCAAACCCACTGATATGAGATAGTACACTCATGCAGCTCAGGATGCAAAACTACCAGGCAGTTTTCCTTACAAAAATCAACATTGTGGCCTTTAATCATACATTTTGCTACAACTAAATTTAGATCAGATAAAGGTTGGATTCACGCCGATTAACAAAATACATGCTGATGTAAAAATATAGTGATATACAACAGGTACTTACATCTACATTGGAGCACAGAGAATTCCTGCAAGAATCTTTCCTCATAAACGATACCATTGCAGAAATTCTTCTATCTGTTAAGCTTATTTTCTAAAAGAGAGATGGGTAAGAAACATGTAGAAAATATGATCAGCATGCTATAAAATTTCATGATGCAAGGATACACACACGCTTCTTAGAATTGAGTTGACATATTTTTGCTGGACTGGAGCGGACTAGTTCTTTGGCCACTGGAATCTGCTTATTATCAGTAGGAGTTGGGTTTCTCTGTGCTGGAGCAGTATCTATAAAAACTGGAGTTGGTTTATTATCTCCTGGCATTTGGATCTTTGCAAAGGCCTTGTTTGTAACCCTTCAGATTCTAACATAGTCGTCTTCCCCTTGCATGCCTTGTATAGAAGAATGGTGCTTTAATTATAAAACATGCGACAACAGAGAGATGGAATAGGTACTGAAGAATAGAAAGGCATGACATATTGACATGTATTCCCTCCATCCGGAAAAAAATGGATGGGTCTAGGCGTATTTCAGTTCTAGATACATCCTTTTTTATCCATTTCGGCAACATGTAATCCGGACGGAGGGAGTATGGTGTAAGAGCTAGGGATACGACAGGACAACACAGCAAAAAAACACTAGTTGAATGTAAAACTATATGCTAGCGGAATACGTACAGAAATAACTAAGGCAACATACACGTGTATGATTGGGAAAATAAGATGGCATTGCAACAGAGCACTAGAACAGCACTTCAATGTAAAAAAACATGGTATGGCAGACAGATGAAGTACATACTGATGAATAACAATGCATAAGATATTCAGAAGCATGATGTCCAAATTAAGCAGATGGCATTGCGATAGAGTAGAATGACAGTACTTGAATTTGAAAACATGTTATCATGAATGGAATAGGTACTGAAAAACAGGAAGGCATGACATATTTACATGCATGATCAGCATGCTAAGCACATGGCATTGCAACAGAGTAGATACACTCCAGGACATTATATGCATGTTGTACCCATATCACAGGCCAAGTTAGAGCAAGGACCTTGTGGGGTGAAGAGGATTCATCATCTTTCTGCAAGTCTTCTGAAGAACTGCCTTTACATGTTCCATCATATTGGGTATCATTGACATCAAGTTTATTGGCCTTTACATTGCTCCGTGAGGTTCTTGTGGATATATCAGTGTGTGCAATTATATCTGACATGCATGGAAGACAACTAGTAGTTAGATTTATGTAAATGAGTGCCTGTAGGAGACGACATAAATAGTAGGACTGGGGTTAACTAGCAGCAACAGGTCTCATAAACTAAAGGGAGAACACAGATGAAAGCTACAGAATATGTATCGTTTGTACTCGAGATTAACTAGATGGCACACAAAAGTATTAAAGAACAACATAGGTAATACTAGAAGTGGTATAATACTATAATCACCAGCCTGTGGGATAGCATTGGCTGATGGATGATAACTATGGAACACGTTACCTAAAGAACAAGTATCTTAGCTGAACTATGGAACAGCGTGAACTCCTGAACAAGACCCGTAAGAGATCAGCATGAATATACAGTGAAATGTGATGATCTATTTTCCGTGCTTAGATGAATAACAAAGCCATAAATGTTGCACACAAGTAAGATGAGGGTACAACCTATCTGGCTGCCATCCATAGGAGTGAGCATCATGTGCTGACTTGTCGATGGCCCTGCAGTTGTTGTGGTTGTCCATGTCGGGCACGCGCATTCGATGCAGGGAACTGTTGAGTGGGGACTGTAGCTCCCTTCTGGTGTATGCTTCCCTTGTTGGAGCAGCTGCGGTGAGTCGGAAGACGGTGTGTCTGAAGATGCAGATAACGCATAATGTTAAGAACGACATATCTCTTTGATCTGAAGAAATACACTAAGAGATCAACAGCAAGGTACGAGAGTGGTCACACGTCTGTTGACTGAAGACTAAATTGGGGTCACACGATTTTATTTTATTTTGGTACTGTCCGATCTACGCCGGATGGCTTGATGGCCGTCTTGTGTTTCCCGGCTGACACTGTTCGGGATCTTCCCCGAAGATCCAGCGACCAATGGCAGAGCAGCCTGCCTCCGCCGTCTGTGGCCCTGGCCAAAACCCTGCTCCCCACCCCACCGCACTGCCGTGGTTGCGCCGCCCCGGGCCAATCCACAAAGACTCGCCGTCATCCAGATCCGGCGGCGGCAGTACCTTCAACCCACGCAACTCTAAAAGATAGCCAGCTAAGCGATGCTTCCGTGGCGAACTTGCGGCCCCGCACCCTTACGTTAGACACCAGCCAACCGGCAGCCTAGGAGCTCCGCCGCCTCGAGGGGTGCTGCTTCCCATTGGGAATCGATTGGCCCAGAATAAAAATTCAGATAACTGATGCCTAAATAAAGTGATTTGAGATGAGGGTACGACCTATCTGGCGGCATGGTGAAGTAGGTAGGTCCAGCTGCTGAGTCGGTGAGGCCGGCGCGGTTGCGGTGGAGACCGGTGACAGGGAAAGAGCGATGTCGCGACGGTCGACGGCTACGTGGAAGCAGCACCAGGACTCTGGACAGATTCGAAGTTGGAGCCGCTTCGGCGCCGTGAACAATGGCGGGGGTGAGTCGGCTCCGGTATGGTTCACGCGGCTATCGTCGAGGCAGCACCAGCAGCACGGAGTAAGAGGCACACGGCCCAGTGCACGACGGCAATTGGACAGCGTCTCTGGCATTAGGGAGGAGGGCAGCTGTGAAATTGGTGCGGTGGGGGCGCCATGGAGGTGGGGCTGAGGTTTCGTGGCTCGGGAGAAGGGAGCTTCCCGGGGAGAAGGTGATTTGGTGCCCACGAGGTATGAATGGGGGCGGGCGGGGGGGGGGGGAATTGGGAGGGGAGTGAAACCATGTCTTATGGACGCATTTGTCTGAAATGTGAGGGGGAGTTACAGTTCTACCCTTGCCTATAGGCTTCTCGGCTTTGGTCTGTGTACTAAGGGTCGGGGATAGTAGAGTAACTTTGATTCTCCCCAAATAGTGGGCGAGAGTGATTTCGGGCGAGGAGGGCGTGTTTTGAACTATAGTGGGCGCGAGCGATTTCGGGCGAGGAGAGCGTCTTTGAAATAGTGGGCGCGAGCTATTTCGGGCGAGGAGAGCGTGTTTTGCTGACCATGGTTTATGAATTATTTGGCACATGTCATTTTGGCCGAGGAGAAGGCGCGCTTGGATGAAGTTACGAACCTACCCTCGATGTACAACGTGCCAATTGATGTGTGTCCCACATAGGACAGTAATTTCGCGTCTCCCATTTATTTGCTCGGGCGAATTCCACAGAGCAGAGAGGATGTTTAACGGTTCATTCAAATTTTGGGAGAACGAGCATCCACATCTACCTTACCAAGTTGATTCGAATCAAATTTTGAAATATTAGCTTGCCTCTTCTTTTTTAGATGGAGAGATTATGCTCAGGAGTAATGTGTTTTTACATGCTCGTTGCTAGCGATTTACTATATGACAAATAGTTGACCCACTCAAAAACGCGAATCAAACCCAAAATGAAATATCTCGATTCAATGAACTAGCTCGTTCAGTAGGTCAAAATAGTGAACTAAATCCAAAATTGAACACCTCAATCGAGTAGCATGTTGTACAGTATTATAGTACTCCATGAACATGTCGAAAGTCAAATTAATGAACTTGTTTGATATACGCATATATCCGTTCACGTGTGGATTGCAGACAACATGTTCTCCAATTTAAATATTTGAATGCAAGTTTATATCGAAACATGGTTTATATCAGTCTTTGATGCATAAAACGCGACCTCCCCCTCTCCCAGACTCCTGTTCTCTCTCTCTCTCACTCACTCTCTTGCCGACAATCTTCAATTTTGTCGCACGCATCCGACACAAAAACCTTGTTGGTCCCTCTCCCTTTCTCTCCATCTCTCTCTCTCTCTCTGTGTGTGGGGGGGGTCTTTTTAGTTTGCATTCGTACATACACCATCTATAGGTCTCTCTCGCACACTATGTGTGATACTCTAGCTAGTCCAACCTAGATATCTTCGGTGCACTCATCGTACGGACACAAATTCCTTGGCTCTTTGCCCGTAACTCTCTCACGCACCACTATGTCATCTCGGATCTCTTCCCCCCTCTCTCAAACTCTCCATCTACGTGGGTCACACATACACATGCATATCTCACTCGCACTCGATAGGCCCATCTAAAACTCTATCTCTCTCCCTCGTTCTCTCTCCATCTCACACGCACACACACACACAATCTCATGCCCAGCTAGCCAAGTATGATGGTCTCTCACTCAATTGTAGGCACACACAGTCCCCCCCTATATGTATATGACTAGCTAATCTTAGTCTCCATCAAAAACATGTGTGTGGTCTATCTCGTTTTCTCTCGGGGCATCTTTCTATCGCGCACGCACTCCCTCTATCTCCCACCCATATAGTCCCCTCACGATCTCGAGGGGATCTCTCTATCAGAAACACGCCCTCTCTCCCTCCCCATGCGTCCATGCCATCCATGTGTCCCTCTCGACCTTTTTTCCTTGTTGGCCAGACCTCTATTGGACATGTGCTACAGGGGTGTCTCTCTCCGTTGCAAATAATAACACACTAGCTATCTTCGTGTATGTCCTCGCCTCGCTTTCCATCTCGGAGATGCATGCGTGATATGTTCGCATAAGAAATGAAAAAACACTCTCTCTCTCTCTCTAATTTATCGTTTGTTGTCACTTTCTCTTTCACACACATACTCTTTTTGCACACTTACTCATTCTCCTTCACACGCACTTGATCTGTCTCGACTGAGGCACTCTCCTCCGTCCATAGCATATAGATTTATTGAAAAGTCAAACATCACAAAGTTTGACCATGTACGTGGAGAAAAACAATTACATCTAGTACGGCAAACATATACCCTTAGATTCACCATGAGATGTAGTTTTGTATGATGTATCTTTGGTATTGTAGATATAAATAACATTTGCGTTAACCTGATCAAAGTTTCCAAAGTTTGACTTCTAAAAAATTTACATGCACTGCATTATCGAGCGGATGGAATATCTCTTTCCCCCTCTCAGCTATCTGACGCACCACTCAGCCTTATCGGGGCTCCTCAATCTCTCTCAAACTTTATTGGTCAGTTTGGTTCGTGACCTGACCCTCATGCCTTGATGGCCGGTACTGCCTGGTGTGGACGTGAGATGTAAAATATTTCTGCCTGGCCAGGCTTGTTGGGTGCTGAAGCGCTTGGTTCATGCCTGAGCCAGGCAAAGCATCAACGTCCCATCAATTAATCCATGCATCAATTATTTAATGCTAATATCCATCCATGTTGCTATCAGCCTCGTGGCCGCACGACCAGGCACGGTCAGGCGTTCGAAATCGGTCGCTTGGGCCACGCTACTTGCAGTGTCTGGAGTTCAGCCAGGCTAATTAAAGTGCAAGGGAACCCAGCCCAGACGGGCTTTCTTTTTCATAGGGTAGCAACCAAACAAGCATGCATGAAATCCAACCACAACCGTAGGCCACGCAAAACATGCTCACGACGCAAGCCAAACTGGCCTTATATCTCCCTGGTTCACACATACACATGGCTCGCTCGCGCTATACATATAGACCCATCCAACACTCTCCTCCCTTGTTCTCTCTCCATGTGACACGCACCCCCTAAGTACCATAATCCCTCACTCCATCATTGGCTCTGTTTGGATCCATGGGTTAGAGTTAGTTTGGGTTAGTTTGGAGTCAACTAACCCAAAAAGATCCAAACAGGAGGGTTAGTTTAGGTTAGACGCATCTAACCCATCCAAAAAAACTAACCCATCCAAGAGGTGCTTGTTTGGGTTAGTTCTTCTCGGGACCACTAATAAACACTTTTTTCTGTTGCTCTCCCGACAGCAGATCCCTCCCCACTTCCTCGAAGCTTCTCGTCCTCTCCCTCCCTCCCTCCCGCACCGCCCGTGAAGGTGCCTCGCCGTATCCGCGCTCCATCTAACCCTGCCATCCAAACACCTCTTTACTTAGAGTTAGTTTAGGGTTAGTTCAGGGTATGAATCTAACTCTAACCTCTAACTGAGTTAGAATATCCAAATAGGGCCATAGGTGCAAGCACTCCCCCCTCCTAAGTATGATTATCTCTTACTAGCCATCAGGAACACACGTATTGTCTCCTTCCATCCATACGTCTGTCTCGATATCTCTCGGGGCATCTTCTATCGCGCACACACCTTGTCACTCGATCTCCCACCCATGTAGTCCCATCACGATCTCCAAGGGATCTCTCTATGACAAACATACACTCTCTCCTCCCCATGTCTGCATTTTCTCCGTACGTCTCTCTCGACCTCTCTCCCTTGTTTGTCAGACCCCTCTTGGCCACGTGCTAGGGGTCTTCCTCTCTCTGTTCCAAACAACCACACACTATCTCCTCACCTTGCCTCCGTTGTCGAAGATGCATGTGTGATATGTTTGCATAAGACACGCACGCTTTTTCTCTACTTTATTGTGTGTTGTCCATGTCTCTTTCACACACGCACACACAATTCTCTCTCTCTCTCTCTCTCTCTCTCTCTCTCTCTCTCTCTCTTTAGGGACTCTGTCACGTCCATAAGCATATGGATGTTTTGAAAAGTCAAACCTCAGAAAAGTTTGACCAGGTATATGTGGAGAAAAACATTTACATCTGGAACGATCATTAGATTCATCACATCATGTACTTACTTCATACTATCATTTATCTTTGGTATTGTAGATATAAGTAATTTCTTTATAAACTTGGTCAAAGTTTCAAAAGTTTGACTTAAAAAAAATGTTGTAACTACATTATCGAACGGAGGGAGTAGCTCTTTCTCCCTCTCTGCTATCTCTCACGGGCCTCCCCTCTCACTCGAACTCTCTATACCGAAGGATTATACGCTCACTGTGTCAGCGTATAGCTCCGTATATTGTTTAGTTGAGCGGTCAACCAATCCACATGTTGCATTGTCAGCTCGTGTTCTGTATCTTGGTGTGCTGGCCCATGTGGCAGTGGGTGAAAATAAGTAAACTAGAGGCCCATCTGACACGCGGTGAAGTAAACAAAGTTGAAACCACTCGGGGTAGCACCCCACACGCTAGTAAATTGAGAGTGCATTGAGGACAAACTTCTTGCGCCCGAAGGACGCACTCGCGCACAATTCACCACTGCGCGGCGGCATGCACAGAAGGACGCACTCGCGCACATCCAGCACACAACACACACCAGCACACGTGTACACCGACGTCGCTGCCGGTTGAGATGGACGGCGAGCCTGGACTTCATCAGCAGCCTCCCCGACGACATGCTGCTCGTCATCATAGGCCTCCTCCCCACCAAATCTGCCGTGCGGACCGCCCTAATCTCCCGGCGGTGGCGCCCCCTCTGGCGGTGCGTCCCCCTCAACCTCACCGTCGCAGCTGCCTCTGCGACGGGGATTGCAAACGCATGGCCGCAGTCTCCAAGATCCTTTCATCGCACCCTGGGCTAGCCAGACGCCTTGACATCCGCATGTTCAGTACCAACTGCAAGGTCCAACCCAAGTTCGACGAGTGGTTCTTATCCCCCGCCCTAGATTAGCTCGAGGAGCTCAACTTTGAAGCTGGACGATGTTGCTCTCCGCCGCCGTCCGCGCTCCGCCTCACGCCAACGCTGCGCCGCGCTAGCTTCAGCTCCTGCTATCTTCCCTAGATTAATGTCGCGCCCACCCTTCTTCTCCCTTAACTCAAGCAGCTCGACCTCTTCGACATTGTCATCTCAAAGAAGGGTATGAAGCACCTGCTCCGCAGGTGTACTGCGCTTGAGTACCTTCGTATTGAGCAGATCCATGGGTTCATTAGCCTCCACATCGCCTCGACAAATCTTTGATGGATTTATGTGTCTTGTTGGCCCTGCAACAAGACATCAATTGGGAATAGATCATTCCAGCTGTTCCACGTTATGGTAATTGAAAATGTGTCTTTCCCTGAGAGATTGCTTGTATCGGATCTAGAAGGTCCAACAAAAATCAGGGTCATTGACGTGCCGAAATTGACAGCGTTGGTGTACTCGTTCGCCAAATACTCCGAACTCTTTATTGGATCCGTAATCGTTCAGGTACATCACTCGTCTTCTTCTCCGTCTTCTTGAAATTCACATTTTTAAATTTCTTCTGGATGTATTTACGACCGTCTTCCAGAAAATGATTCCCACAAGCTTGACCTAGTCCATGCGCACAGTGAAGATCTTAGCACTAAAATCTATCGGCCCCAATTTGGATCAAGTTGTTGGATTCCTTACATGCTTTCTGTGCACGGAGAAGCTACTCATCAAGGTGAAACTTCTTTCGTATAAGTAAATGGTAATCACAACGTAGCTCAATTTTTTCGTAATTTTCCCAAATTACGATGACAAGTGTAGTGTTCAAAACTGCATCTACGCACTGCACCGAAAGAAATGTTTTTAGTATTTTTTCTCACGTGATCACCTGCATCGTTTTTATGCTGTACTACTACTATAGTAGCCTAGGCTAGTCATAGTGGAAAGTAACTTAGACTACTCCAGTAACTCTATGGTTACCCTAAGAGCAAGTACTACCTCCGTCCTGGTTTACTCTTCCAATTTTGTAGTATCAAAATTTGACCATAGATTTAACTGACAAAATGTTAATGCATGTCACTAAGAACTATATCGTTGGATTCGTATTTGAACATAATTTCAAATGGTGTAATTTTTAGTGACATGCATTGGCATTTTCTTAGGTAAATCTATGGTCAAAATTTTATACTAAATACGAGGTAGTATTCCCTCCGTCCCAAAATCTTGTCTTACATTTGTTTAGATACGGATGTATCTAACACTAAAATGTAACTAGATACATCCGTATTTAGACAAATTTAAGACAAGAATTTTGGGACGGAGGGAGTACAAAAGTGGGCTATGTAGGCCAAAACATGTGCCAAATTCACTTGTGATGCATTTGGCATCGATGCCCCTCCATTGCTCACCTGGTGCCCCAATCTGGATCACCTACTTTGCTCCGGTGCCAAATTAACTCACGCAATGAAAAAACACTGCGTGGGAGAGAGAGAGGACTGAGGCAATAAAAAAACACTTGTTTGGGAGAGTGAGAGGCTGGTGTAGTTGGTTTGATTGATTTGTTTATACATGTGGGTCTGTGTGCACAGCGGTGCCAACTCTCTCACATCACGAGAGCGGTGCCAAAATCTTTTGATTTGACATCGATGCGTATTATGTGGCATACTTTTGCGAAATATGGCATCGGCCACATAGTGGAAGGCAACAAATGCCCAAGCTCTTCACGTGCTCCTAGTTAAATGAGAGGAAACAGAAAGAGAGAGAGAGAGAGAGAGAGAGAGAGAGAGTGAAAAAATATCACTAGCCAGCCAACCCTATCGTATGAGCGAATGATATTGGTACCTCTTGATGACACGGCAATCTTATGCAGCCAGCTGCTCTAATATGTTCTCTTCTTTTGCAGATAAAAAAAGACCCGAAAGTGAAAAATGTGCTGCACTATAACAATCTCATCGAATGCCTTGATCTCCATCTTACAGAAATTGATTTGATCGACTACCGAGGCAGCACATCTGAGATTAAATTGGCCAGGTTCTTTGTTCTGGAGGCAAGTGTGCTCAAGGTAATGAGGTTTGGCGTTCTCTGGCGCAACAATGAATGGCGTGCTGATCACCGCAAGCGTCTAAGCCTAAATGACAAAGTCTCCGCAGAAGCTGAATTTGTTTTTGAAACATCAAGTGGCCAGAGACTCGAAAACTTATTTGCCCATTAGTAACTTGTCAGGGCGGTGGATTTTAGTTTGTATGATAATGCTGCATCCACCTAAAGTAACAAAAGTTCTTACGTAAACTTCCTAGTAATTCCCTCTTCCTAGGTGCAGCATTATTCCTAACATTTGTAATATCAGTTTGAAACTTGTAATATTGCCGTGTCCTATTCCTGCGTTTTCAAAATCCTGCGAATCAAACAGGTCCTGAGTTGGTGATGATGTTGTGCCTCCCATCTTTCACCAATAGCCGTCGGATCTAGATCTGATGCATACAAACCAAGCTTCTCCTTTTTTGCAAAAATATGCCCGTACTTGTTCCCTATTTACAAACAACTCCTTGCCTCTCACAATAAGCCTTATCTCCTCCCCACCACATCTAGAAGGTGGTGGAAAAATCTGGCGCGATGGCCGCTGCTGGAGCCGTCCACCCCCAATCTTGGTGTTCCGTGCAATGCACGGGCATCTACGCACGGGAAATTATGTCGAACAAGGCTAGTTGTAAGTACGCTAGCTCTACACCCATGATGATAGTGACTGCAGACGGTGAGGCTGACTATGGTATGCCGAACACGGCGCCTATACTCAGGTGTCATCTCTGGCACAGGGTCTTGTCACTTCACTGTGAGGAGCAGCACGTAATAATTTGACCAACGGGTAGTACAGTGCTAGTACTAGTAGCACCACCGTCTGGATTTAGGAGTACTACCACATCCATCTGGATTTTAGTATTTGACTAGCAATATCTAGTAGTAATGCACGTCACAAAAAATGTACTACTCCCGCTGTAAATAAATACATGGTGTTTTATTCCTATCGGCGAGAGAACTTAATGTTTTTTGCTAACTACTAATAGGATTACATGCAATGAACTAAACATTGCATGTCATGTTTGGTAGTCTCAAGTCATTCAAAGCATGCACGGCCCACATCTCTCATTGGTTGATATGTCACGAAATAAGAAACAAGGAGGGAGTTAATGCACCATACCTAAGGCTAGCCATAGTGGGGGTAACATAAGTAGTATCATGCACTTGGGACTCGCAAACATGCTTATGTGGCAGGCAATTAAAGAAGAGAGAGATGGTTATAGTAACATAGGTAGATACCGTAACATAATAAATGTGATGCTACTATGTGTCATGCATGGCAATAAATGAGACCACTTATGATACTAATCTATGACACTATGCACTATAAAGATAGTAACATAGACTAGTAACATACGCATGTTACTAGTCTAAGTTACAATCCACTATGACCAGCCTAAGTGTTTTGGGATTATTTGGTTTTCATAATGTGACTTACACAATATTTTTGTTTACATGCATTAACATTTTATTAGTTAAATCAAAGGTCAAAACTTTGCGCAAAATGCAAAGGGGACCAATAAACCAGTAAAAATCAAACTTCTCTCATTTGGCCCCAACTAGATGTCCGGTAAGATGACTATCTGCACCGGCACGGAGGGGGACGCAACTTCATTGACTTACGGCAACTGCCTTTGGGTGAATGACACATGGGCCCAGGGGGTGGCTGGCCTACCTATCAAACAGCCAAAGGCAGGTGTAGTAGAGGGCCGAGGAGTAGTACGAAATCCTACGCACCTATGCATGCTAACCAAGGGCAAGAGTGATCACTTGAATCACAAGATCAGTTGACCCATGGAGGCGATGAGCGCGAGCATCATCCGGCTGTGCCAGATGGTCCACGACGCCAGCCTGTGGCCCGACAACGAGGAACATCTCCAGGTAGTATTGCTTGAGGCCGCCAGGGCGAGGGGCCGCTTGGACGACAACTTCGTCTCCTTGTTCGACGAGGTCCTCGTCGGTTTCACCGTCGTCAAGAAGCTCGCAGACGACTTTGACATAAGCCTCCAGCCAACGGGCCCAGGCTCTGCGATACCCGCCACCCTCAACGACCACTATGGTGATAACCTCTTCGACGCACTGGTGGCCCTGCGACTGCCCGCGGTCGCGCCGGAGAATGTCCACCTCGAGGTCACGCTCGCCGCATAGCGCCTGGCGCAGCAAGACACCATCGACATAATCACCCACGTCTACACGGAAATCGTCCACAAGGACTACTACATGCAAGAGGAGGACGATAGGACACTGGCCTTCTTGGACTGCAGGGCAACCTTGGACGGCACTGTTCAGAAGCACGTTGAGCTCGCCGCCAACGCCGCTGCTCCTCACACGTCGGTTGGTGACCCGGCGCACTAGGGCGTGAGGATGTCGTTGATGGATCCGTATGTATTTTTATCTTTCCGTCAAATCCATGTAGTAGTATATGATACTACAGTAATTATCTTACCTTTCGCATCAACTTCATAATTTTCGTACATACTCCATGCATGAACGGCGCCAGAACCAAACTTCTCATTACTCTAGGCAAAATCGTTATTTTCTATCTATCGATCACGCCATGGAGCAGAACCAAATTTTACAAGTTACGAGTTCAAAAGGAAAAGCCTGCCGTGTTCGCGTCGCACCCCCACACAGTTGGTCCGGCACGCCGCTCAAGCGGGAATGCGTGCGGTGTTGCATTTTCACTTACAAGTGGGACCGCAGTTGAGCAAACCGACTATCGGCAAACCCCCACCCCGCCCACCGCGCGATGGCTGAGAAAACAGGAGGGAGAAGAGATGGCTGTAGCATGGACTCCAAGAAAATTGGTGTCGGATGGGACTCGTGTTGGTGGCGTGTGCCGTACTGCTAGACGTGAATGCTAGTTATGGCCCATGCCAGCCCACTATATCGAGCCTATATCGAGGTACGTAGAACAAATTTCCTGCAGTCCGTGCTCAGCCCTCCTCTATCTCTCTTCTCAGCCAGCCAGCGGACGCGCGGAGCCCATCGTCTGTTTGCTCACATGCGGCCCCACATGTCAGTGAAAACGCAAGAGGACCCACTGAACCTGCACATCTTTCACCTCGACGTGCTGGTGATGAAAAACAAATCCAAGAAAGATCTTCGGTGGCCGCTTTTGGAGTTACTCAAGAGTAGTAAGATTCTATTTACAGTTTAACCCAAGATGCACATCTCGTGGCTTCAACTACCACTCTATTTTCTTTCATGACACGACCTGGATGCTGGATGTCCCACGTGTCGGCAAAAGGAGGAAGAACCCGACCAAATCTTCGGTTGTGCTCTCGGATTAGACTAGTTGTGCTAACTTAAAAAATTTATTGTGTACTCCCTCCGTTCCAAAATACTTGACTTCCATTTGTCCAAAAATGGATGTACCTATATACTAAAACATGTCTAGATACATATATATTTTGACAAATAGAAGGCATGTATTGTGCAACGGAGGGAGTAGAATGGATGCAAGTTTTTGTATTGGGAAGAAGAGTACATCCATATATTGATAGAGCGCAATTTAGTAGATGTTCTATCACTTTTAGCTAGCACAGAGGCTATAGATGAGATTAGTGCACTTGTTGATACTCCTACTTGGTATGCGTGTTGCTGCTTAGACGCAGAGAAAAACGGACCAGAGGGAGTACTAGAATAGAGGCTAGACATGAGACTAGATGCGAGGAAGCAACGTCTACTTCTTTACACTCGAAGAAGAAAGAAGCACGCAAGATCGAGCCTCCGCAGATCAACAATGAATGCATCGAGAAGGCACTAATCCAACTTGCAGGAGTTGTAAAATGTATTCTTGTGGTTCTTGTTTTCTTTGGTCTTGCTTTTCTAGTCAAAATTATCGATGGAGTTCGTGCAAAACGGAGGTCCATTTGGGGTCGTGCGTTGCAGTTGGCCTTACAAGTGGGACCGCAGTTAAGGAAACTGACTATCGGCAAACCCCCACCTCGCCCGCCACGCGATGGCTGAGTTAGAGAAACGATGAGGTTGAAGAGATTGCTCTAGCACGGACTCCAAGAAATATGGTGTCAGATGGAAGTCGTGCTGGTGGCGTGTGTCGTACTCCTGGACGTGAATGCTTGTTCTGGACCATGCCACCCTACTACTCCTACTACTTACTATATAGTACTACTAGTATCGAGGATTCGAGGTGCTGGTTACGTAGTACAATATGGCTACAGTAAAAACACCTGCACAACGCGTGAAGCATGTGAAGCTAGTACAAATAGTGTACTACTATTGTTGATTGGCCTCATCCGATAACCTGTTGCAATGCACGTACAATTATGTATTCGGAAAATATTTTTTTGCCTCGTCGCACCACTCACTCATAGGAGCGACTCGAAAGCCATTCATAAATTTAGTAAGTTTATCACAGGCATATAATTTTATTACATACAACAGGTCATCAACCCACATCGACAACGAGGATACATTATAAATAGTAAAGTTTTCACCACACAACAAATAACAAGCAATGAAATGAACTTCAACTCAACCATTCCTCAGCGTTGGAAACACTTGCTTTGAACCATAAGTGATTCTCTGGGACGGGCCATCCATTGTTGATCTGGAGACAAACGCAGGACTGATCATCCAGGCTGAAGCGGCCTACTATATCAGTACCAGGGTAGGGAACAACCAAAATGTCCAAGGTATAGACACAGTTGCTTCTCATAAATGGTAGTAACGTTGTGTCAACAGCAGTTGGATCGCCTTTCACCATCATTGGATAGTTTTGTCCAAGGAAGAGCGAGTTTTCTCCAAGACTATCAATTCTGTACCAGGGAGAAGGAGTTGGCGCTAGCACACTAGTATCCATCCCGAATACCATGCAACGGGTGTTGGAATAGGTCCGGAGAGTGCACTGTATATCATCAGTGGGCTGTATACACACGAGAAGAGGTGATCCATCAGAATTAGTTGCCAGGCGCCAAATAGTATATGGGCGCTGCTTGTCCTCATGCTCGTGATCATCACCATTGTCATCTCCCCCTTGGTTATAAAAATCTTCAAGTATAGGTGGTGGAATGTTCGCAGGACCTTGGAAACACATGAAGAAGGTTAATTAGTAAAGGGAAACTTGCTAACCCGCATGCATGTCGATGAAACAATTATAATTATGGTGGAAGACAAACGTACCGAAACAACGATTCCATGCAAAAACAATGCCACGAGTGCTGGCAGCAAACACAAGGCCCTCGTATTCAATTGCATCATAGTACTCATCTGTCAAACCAGCAAGGACGGCAACAAGCTTGTCGAAGATAGCAACAACTTCATAGTTGTTGTAACTCCAAGAGCGGTTGGGAACTCGAGAAATTGCTATCTTCCGTAGAAGATAGTCACCATGATTGTATTTGAACGTGTGTACAATACCGGTGTGCTCAACCTTTGGGCAGTCTCCCGAGATTTCTGGAAGTGGAACCCGGTCACGAGTGTACACATTCACAAGTTCCCACTCGCAGTTGGACCCAATGTAAACAACCCAATCTCCATTTGCGCCTACCCAAGCCTTGCCCTGAAGCGATGGCATCTTAACATCATATGTATCATTATCAAGCGGCATCAACTTGCACAGGGCGAGGCCTCCGTCGTGACAGTGCCAGTCATCAGGGTCATGGCGAAGAAGATAGGGGAGATCAAACTGCTCCTTGACTCTTGGGTTCCTTGTAATGAAGTTATTAGTTGAGTCAAGAATGGGCTTGAACGAACCTGCCATGCTAGCCGAGGTGATGACGTCTTACCGATCAATGAGTTCCTCCACCACGTCATCTTTCAGATTGGGGCAAGAATAACAGGGTCGTTTCCGTCCCGTTCCCTTGATGGAGAAGACGATCAAACAATGGCAGAAGAAAGGGTGAAGAGCTGAAGGAAAATGGAGGAGGGAGAGGAAGAGCGTGCGACAGCAGTTCCAAATCGAGAGGCAAAGGCGAAGAGTCAGTGGATGGTTGCCAGTTTGCAACGGTTCACGAAGGGGCGCCCCGGCCTACACGTCGGTTCGGAAATACTCCTACTACTCGCCATTGTCTCACTAATATGTTGGAAGGGGACCACATGTCAACGGAACATGGTGTGTAATTTCTCGTGCAAAATTCGATCTGGACGCGTTGGCTCGAGGTGTCACATTAGTTATCGGCCTTTATTTTTTTAATGGCGTGCCGTTCAGTTTTGAAGCACGACTAACTAGTACTGTATGCAGAGAAAATATAAACTACTCTACCACTACTCCACCTCCAGTACTAGTAGTATAAGAAAGATATATAGGCTGGAGCTTCAGCGCTTTCTTGCCAAGGGCTGCCCACTTGCTTCTCACAGTACCACCCTCTCTCCAGATATAAAAAAGACGGCCCCTCTCTCCCTCCTCAACGGTGGTCATAGATCCGCCAGGGAAGAAAAGGATGTGCAACGTTGACACACTCGTCGTCGGCGAGCGAGGTCACGCACTGACGACAAGGCCGTCCTCGGAGACCTAGTGCCTGCGCTGGATGGCCTCCGTCCCCAAGCTCACTGCTGTAGTGTGTGCGGAGGACGACGACCACGAGCGAAGCCACTTCCCGCCGACCCTCAGGTATGCTACCTCTTTTTGAACCATACCCTTGTTCAATTGCCCCATCTGGCACGTCGTTGCATGTGGATCTTTTTCCACTCCACCACCTTCCCAATTTGCTATCCTCTGCTCTGCTCGCCACGCAGACGAAAACCAGAATTTGCACTATTAAAGGAAACCCTACTTCATGCAGACTAATCCATGTCTGGGTTGAATAAGGAAAGGAAGGGAGACTGTATTGTCCAAGAGAGTAGGCATCGAACCTGCATCTGGGTTGAAAAGGGGAAAATCAGTAGCTAAGGAATGAGTCGCGTGTCTCTTGGTTGAAGAAGGGTAAAAACGCATGACAACTCAATAGAGAATGACCAGGTCGATCGATTTGTTGTCCTCACATAGGAAAAAGGTGGCTAAAGAGAATAAAAATGGGACATAATCCATATATGTTGCTTGGATATTTGTTACTCTGGGCAACCATACCTCCCTCACCACTCTGCGTCCGTGGAGGTACATCGTACTGGTGCGCCCACTATCCGAATGGGCCTCCCATGCTCTTATTGCCACTTTTTTTTGATGTTAGTATACGCTAGCAGTCAAGTCAAGCAATGCTACTGCTAAAGTGAAGCCACATTTAACTAATGCCACCCTCAGTCTAATGTCACCGATAAATTTAAGCAATGCCATTTAATGTCACTGGATTATTTCAGGGTTAGCTCTTGATTGTGGATGTATTGTTACCTTTACATTTTGTCTAATTCCACTAGTATACCAATGCTGAAACTTGTTACCTTTTCATTTTGTATTGTTAATTCTTATAGAAACCTTCCAATGCTAGAGTTTATTGAAATCTGTTCAGTAAAACCATTGTACAGTACCCTGTAATAAACTAACTACTCTACTGTTGCACTAGCCACTGGATTAGTGTATATTTGTAGTATTCGAATGGTGTAGAGTTCACTCAAATTATCCCGGTAAAGCTAGTTACACCTTTGTTAAAATTAATGTTCATTATGTTATCGGAGGAGGTATGTATGTTTGTCTCTAATGCCTGTCGTCTACATACCAGACATCATGATGTCATGTTAAGTCATTTCCTTTTGTTCAATGTCACTGAATTGTCAAGGTGGTGATGACATTTTATTTTAGTAGAACTGCACAAAATTTGATTAAAAGAAGAGGAAAGGTCAGGAATGGCTCAGTTTTTCAGAAAAAACTATGTATGCCTTCCTGACATCAACCGCTGTTGCTTTATTTATTCCTTTAAATAGGTTGTTAGAAACAGTCTTGCTACCTTTTCCCATTAAGAAATTGGAATGCTCATATTTGTGAGTCTATGCTTCAACTAGTGCCACTTCTATAGTAATCACACTTTCAATATCTATGCAAACAGGGATGCTCGATTTTAGTGGAGCTGCACAAGAAGTCCAACTGGTTCAACATTAGGAGCATGTTTTTTTCCAAACCTTTATATCCAATTGGTGGCACTATGAGTTGTTCATTACGAAGGTACATGGTTTGCTACTATCTTGCTACTCTTTTTGTACTATCATTAGATAGTAATACTAGTGGTTTGCTAGCTGCTTGATATGTTTACTAGCTGCTTGATATTCGTGCAGACAGAGATGTCTGCCCGTTGCTATTTGGCAAACAAACAAAGTGTCCACAATTTTGGTTGAACTGCACAAGAGAATAGTATAGTCACTGCATGCAGTGCCATTTGAAAATAGACACAAAGATTGGATAGTCACTTCATGGACTGCATAAAAGTAGTACTGTACTATTTACTAGCCAACAGTTGGTGCTTCATTGCTTTGGTCTGATTATAGAATGGGCATCATTTTGCCTAAGTTAAAGTTTGTATTCCGAAAATAGTCTCGCGGTGTGATCGAGAGAAGACCAAATCATATTGCAGTGGATGTTCCTCCATCATGTGTGGTTCATTCTCATGGTTCCAGCTGTTGGTGAAACCACTTACGTTTGCAAGAGGAATTGTAGACTTCACAAACAAATTTGTCCAGCCTGTACTGAATGTTGGCCAATAGAAGCATCCATGTTAGTAGGAAGAACAAATGTTTTTTCTAGATCTTTGCTTTTGGAGCTACATATTTGTATATGATATGTGAATCATTGAGATGCATTAACATGTTGATCTTATGTATGGGAATCGTACTAGTTAGTTTTAGTTGCGACACAAGATCCGAAGTGGCTGATCTTTGCTTTTGGAGCTACATATTTGTATATGATCTGTGAATCATTGAGATGCATTAACAGTTACTTATTTCTGTTCGCTCAGTGTTTAAAAGTTACTGATCAATCACTAGCTAGCCTACAAATGCGCTCCTGGCAGTTTTATTTGCGACGCAAGATGCTAAGTGGCAGTTTTTTGAATAAAAATGCCTACCTCTGAAGAAACTGACAAGATACACTATCGATCCTACACGGATAAAAATGCCTACCTCTGAAGAAACTGACAAGCTACACTATTGACCCTACACGGATAAATAGCGGATCACACACGTACTACCTCCTTTCCGGTTTGCAGGGCTCAATTCAAGAAAGGACCTACTCGATCCTACACGAATAAATAGCGGATCACGCATGTACTAGTACCTCCTTTTCGGTTTGCATGGCTTAATTTAAACCTCTCACCAACCAAGGTACTCCCTCCATCCGGGTTTATTAGTCCCGTGAGCAGAGCAGCAAGACCAAGGCACGGCAATAATTAACGGCATACAGAAGTTTAAGCCTAATTAATTCCAGTGATTTAAGTGGCTGCATGCGTGCCCTCGGTTGCGACTCGTTGCATGCTGCTTCGCGTACTGCCTGCGAGCGATTCTGAGTGCCTGCATGCAGCCGACAGTAATTAAGGCAGCTAACTGATGCGAAAAAAGATACGCTTTAATTGTTGTTGCTTTTTAAATCCGTGGAATCATTATTGACAAGGAGGGAGATGATTTGAGTGCACTTGTTTGACCGCCGTGCCGGTGTGCGACCCAGACGAGACGGGACGACACAGTCATAATTTTAGTTTCCCTAGTTTTCCACGGCAAGCTGGCGCGCTACACCATTATGCATTGAATTCTGATGACCGTCGCGCTACCTTCCCCCTATAAGTACTGTTTCTCGGCCTTCCCCGGTGCCACCGTGACCCAACTCACCATATCCTCATAAGCCCCCACCGTCTCGACATCGCTCACCACGTCCGCCATGCCCCAGCCCGTCCGCCGTAGGCGACGCCGGAGGCGGTCACCGCTGGAACTAGTGTTCGGTTTTTCACTAGAAGGCAGATGGAGGGAGGAGGCATTCTATCTGTCTTTAGATGGCAATGTGCAGATCGAGGAGTTGTTGGAGCGCGACCGCATGGCGGAGGAGCAGGAGTTGTTGGAGTGCGACCGCCTGGCGGAGGAGCAGCGTATCGCCGATTTGCGCCGCCAGCGGGACATGGAGCAGCAGCGCACCGACGCTCTGAGTCATGAGCAGAGCGCCCGCAACTGGGCCGACTACGTGGAGGCCGGCGCCCTGCAAATAGCCCTGGAGGCTATCGGGAACGCACACGTTCGCGACGCTGATTTTTACTACCAGCTCGTCAAGTGGGTTTCCCGCTTGGAAGCCGAAGCTTCGCTGAACCACGCCGGCATGGAAAGGGCCAACCCGCATGAGCAACGCACCCTATCGCACCTCTGGCAAGTCTGGGGCGAGGCGCAGGATGCCGGTGCCCGCGTTTAGCGTGTACCACAGATGGCGGCCGATATCGTCTAGTTAGCTAAGAGTAAGTTAGTACTTGTCTAGTGGGAGTAGATAGTTAACTTGGCTATGATGGTTGTCTACGTGGAAGTTCAGTACTCTATATGTGGATCAGACCTGTTACTTTGCTCTGTATGTTGAACTTTCCGTTTGAACGTATGGAATGGGTTGTTATTTTTTTAAATGGGTTGTATTTGTCCTCCATGGGTTTAGAGGCTGACTTGTGGGCCTAGCAAGTTGACGCGTACACAACCAGGAGATGATTGTACGTGGAGAGGATGACAGGACGGACCCGCCAAGGTCATGGCAGTATGCAAGCAAGTGCCTCCTTATTTCAAGCCAATAAAATAATGGCTCCTCCTAGTGGATTTCTCACATCTGGGTCCCATGCCATTGTCAATGTAGTCAATAAACGAGAGAATTGCACAACGAGTGGCTGACACCAGGGACCCAGCAGCTCGCCCATTTTTTTGTTTTGGGTTAATTTGATAAATGCCTCCGAGAAATGCCACTGCAATTTCCAAACTTTGAAAAATGCCATTTCATGCCATTTCTAGTGGCATTTTTCGAAGTCTGGAGTGGCGTTTTTCAAAGTTTGCAAACTGTAGTGGCGTTTTTCAAAGTTTGCAAAAATTTCAGTGGCATTTTTCAAAGTTTGGAAATTGCAGTGGCATTTTTATGAATCGCCATAATTGTAGTGGCATTTATCAAATTTGTTTTTGAGAGGGAAGCAGGGTGTCAACTGGGCTGTAAGGGACACTCTGGCCTGTCTAGAGAGCCTTTTTTTATGTTTACCACAGACCAGCCCAGTAGTTTTTTTTCTTTCTGAAAATGGCTAGCCTAGATTTTTTTGATTTGTCAAGTAAGTCGCTTTATCAGGCCTGTTGGGCTGCAAATCTTTCAAGACGAGGAGAGCTTCATTCGGCTGGCCGAGAAAATGGCCTATCAGTAATGAGAAATGGGTTGTACATTTTTAAAACACATCAAACCGACAATTAGTTTCAAATATCTTTTTTTCATTTCGAGATTTTAAATTGCATTGATTTTTATGCATGGGCAATTTATTGGATTTTATATTGATATACATTTATTTTTAAAATAAGTCTGAATGTGACTCGAAATTTCGGGATTAAAAATAGTTTAGACCGCACCGACATATGCAAAATTTTGTATAATTTTTTAACTATGGCCACAATATGGGTTGTAATGCTAACAAAAAGAATATGGGCTCCAAAAAAATCGTGAGAATTAGCAAATGGGGTGTAAACTATTTGAAATAATCGCAGATGGGTTGTATGTTGTTTTCCACAGATTTGAGGCTTTCCACAGATGGCCTGTATACTGTTGGATGTCCAATCAACGGCCGTCGTGCTTCTTCAATCTCTGCGCTTCCTGCTGCAGCTGCTCAAACAAGCACCGGCGGACTGCCTGCTCCCTCCTCCACGCGGCCGGCTGTGCTACCGCGCAGGCCTCACCGCCCAACCGTACTCCCATCGCGGGCCTAGCCATCCCTCTACTCACCCATAGTCCCACACCTGCTGTTATCTCCGGCGACGGCAGACGAACCAGTAAACCCTTGTACAGTCGTACTCCCCTCCACATGGGAAACAACTGCCGAGTCTTCCCTGCCTCCGTGTCGTTCCTTTCCTAGGCCTCGCCGTCATCCACCGCCCCGGTGCTCTCGGCGTGGCGTGGTTAACGTGGTCAACGACTGACATGCATCTGAAGTGGACTGTACGTGGAGAGGCTGATAGCTGGGTCTACGGCCGCACGCAAGGAAATGCCTCCTTATTACGCGCAAAATAATGATTCCTCCACCTGACATCTGGGACCCACCGAAAGGGCCTCTGTATTTCACGGAAAAAACATTACCACCACTGACAGCTCGGACCCACCAGCTATATCTTCGCACGCAAGGAAGTGCCTCCTTATTACGCCCAAAAAAAAGAATACTCCCCATACGGTGTCCACTAAGTTGATGGGGCCTACTAAGTTGACGGGGACGAAGGGCTTTGTCAACTTAGTCAATATGCACGATTCTAGCTCGACTGACCGTATGATGTCCATCCAACGGCCGTAGTGCTTCTTCAACCTCTGGTCTTCATGTTCCAGCCGCCCCAAGCAGCGTCGGTCGTGCCGCCTGCTCCTGCCTACCGTGGCTAGCTGTGTTGCCGCGAAGGCCTCACCGCCTCCATACTACTCCCACCACTGGCCAGGCCATCCCTCCACTCCACTCACCCACACCCCTTGTTATTCTGCGGCAACGGCAGCGCAGCCGAACCAGTGAACCCTCGTACTCCTCTCCGCATGGGCATCCACTGCCGCGTCTTCCCCGGCTCCGCGTCGTTCCCTTCCTAGGCCTCGCCTTCATCCACCGCCGTGGTGCTCTCGGCGTGGCGTGGTCAATGTGGTCAATGACCGAATTCCATCGGAAGAATACTGTACGTGAAGAGGCTGACAGCTGCGTCCACGGCAGCCGCAAGGAAGTGCCTCCTTATTACGCGAAAAATAATTATTCCTCCACCTGACAGCGGGGACCCACCGGATCGGCCACCAGTATTTCACAAAAAAACGTTTGCCCCTGACTGCTGGGACCCACCCGATGGGCCACCGTATTTCGCGAAAAAAACGTTCCCCCTGCTCTTAGCTCGGACCCACCGGAAGTGCCTCCTTATTACGCACAAAAAAATGAATACCCCCCTGCTAGCTGGGACCCACCTTTGTGGGAGGCTGACTTGTGGGGCTACTAAGTTGACGGGGACGGAGGGCTTTGTCAACTTAGTGAATATAAATGATTCTAGCTCCTGTGACCGTACGATGTCCATCCAACGGCCGTAGTGCTTCTTCAACCTATGGTCTTCTTGCTCCAGCCACCCAAAGCAGCGCCGGTCGTGTCGCATGCTCCTGCTTCCCGTGGCCGGATTTGCTGCTGCGGAGGCCTCACCGCCCCCTACTATTCCCACTGCTGGCCAGGCCCTGCGGCGACGGCAGCCTCACATCGCAGCTGAACCAGTGAACCCTCGTACTCCTCTCCGCGCGGGATTCCACTGCCGCGTCTTCCCCGGCTCCGCGTCGTCCCCTTCCTAGGCCTCGTCGTCATCCACCGCCGTGGTGCTCTCCGCGCGGCGTGGTCAACGTGGTGAAGGAACGACTTCCATCAGAAGAGTATTGTACGTGGAGAGGCCGACAGCTGGGTCCACGGCCACAACCCTGTTTTTCTGTGATTTGCCAAGTAAGTCGCTTTGTCAGGCATGTTGGGTTGTAAATCTTTCAAGACGAGGAGTGCTTTCATTCGGCTGGCCGCGAAAATGGCCCATCAGTAATGAGAAATGGGATGTACATTTTTAAAACACATCAAACCGGCAATTAGTTTCAAATATACTTTTTTCATTTCAAGATTTTAAATTACATTAATTTTTATGCATGGAGAATTTGTTGGATTTTACATTGATATACATTTATTTTTAAAATCAGTTTGAATGTGAGTCGAAATTTCGGGATTAAAAACAGTTCAGACCACACCGAAATATGCAAAATTTCGTATAATTTTTTAACTGTGGCCACAATATGGGCTGTAATGCTAACAAAAATAATATGGGCTCCAAAAAAACCTTAAGAATTAGCAAATGGGCTGTAAATTATTAGAAATAATGGCAGATGGGATGTATGCTGTTTTCCACAGAAAAGGTTGACGCACAAGCAGTGACGGTTAGATGTCCATCCAACGGCCGTCGTGCTTCTTCAATCTCTGCTCTTCCTTCTCCAGCCGCTCAAACAAGTGTCGGCGGGACTGCCTGCTCCCTCCTCCCCGCGGCCGGTTGTGCTGCCGCACAGGCCTCACCGCCCCACCGTACTCCCATCGCTGGACGAGCCATCCCTCTACTCACCCACACCTGCTGTTATTCTCCGGCGACGGCAGACGAACCAGTAAACCCTCGTATAGTCGTACTCCCCTCCGTGTGGGAAACAACTGCCGAGTCTTCCCTGCCTCCGTGTCGTCCCCTTCCTAGGCCTTGTCGTCGTCCACCGCCATGGTGCTCTCGGCGTGGCGTGGTCAATGTGGTCAACGACCGACTTCCATCGGAAGAGTACTGTGCGTGGAGAGGCTGACAGCTGGGTCCACGGCCGCAGCAAGGAAGTGCCTCCTTATTACGCGCAAAATAATTATTCCTCCACCTGACAGCGGGGCCCACCATACATCCACCTGGTCGAACCGTACGTAGCGTTGTCATTCTGGTCGCGAACGTGTACGTACATATACACTGGTGGATGTAGAGGCGCGCACGTGTCGTAGTAGAGGCGTGCACGTAGCATGTACACGTACGTACAGCGGCCAGGGTTCAAGAAAGAAAATACGGCCACGTATGTGTACATATGGGTGGGGTCTCGAACGCCTACTCGCGCATACGTACGGCGAGGTCTCGTGTATATGGCTGGGTCGGAACGGAGAAACAGTGTCATCGTCATGTTCATGGGGAGGCAACGGAATGCGTCGTGTTCATGGGGAGGCTACGGAATGCGTCGTGTTCATGGGGAGGCAACAAAATGTGTCGTGTTCATTGGGACGCAACGAAACGCGTGGGAGCTAACCGGCTGGGTCGGAACGGAATGCGTGGTCCTGTTCATCGGGAGGGCTTGGAGGGAATAGGGGATGGAAACGAGGCCTCGTGTACCACAGAACGGAGGAAACGGACCTCCTACGTTCGAAACGGGGTCCTGTTGATCGGGAGGGGTGTGGCGTAGCGCAATACGGAGGAAACGGACCTCCTACGGTCGAAATGGGATCCTGTTGATCGGGAGGGGTGTGGCGTACCGCAAAACAGAGGAAACGGACCTCCTACGGTCGAAATGGGGGTCCTGTTGATCGGGAGGGGTGTGGCGTACCGCAAAACGGACGAAACGGACCTCCTACGGTTGAAACGGGGGTCCTGTTCATCAGGAGGGCTGTGGCGTACCGCAAAACGGGACTCCACGGGATACTATTCATCTCCACCGTCGACCTCCTCCAGCCTCCACGGGCTACCGTCGACCTCCTCCAGCCTCCACGGGCTCCTGTTCATCCAGCCTCCACCGCACGCTACTCCACCGGCTACTGTTCATCCACCCCTCCATCGTCTACTATTCATCCAGCCCTCCACCGTCTACTGTTCATCCATCCCTTCACACCACGGGGTCCTGTTCAACCACCCCTCCATGGCCACCCCTCCATCATCTACTGTTCATCTAGCCCTCCATACCACGGGGTCCTATTCATCTAGAGGCAACGCCACCACTCACTGTTCATTCAACACCCCCCCCCCCCGCAACGCTCACTGTTCATCCAATCGATCGGCTTCAGTTAGCAGCAGTAGCGAAGGAATCGCTCCATCGGGTTCAGTTAACAGCCATCGATCACTCGCTCGGATTCAGTAACGCGTAGCCTGGAGTGCAATCGGTCGGGTTCAGTTACAGCCCAACGCCTCGCTCGGGTTTAGTTAGAGCCAACGTCTCGCACACACGCGCGTACGTGTACCAGAGAAACGCACATCGCTCGGCCCCCGACCTCCCACTATAACCGGCAACTCCCCGAAATTTTCCTCCCCCTCGCTTCTACCACGATTTTTTCCGTCATGGACAGCCCAAAGAATGTCTTGCAGCTGCGTCTCTGGCCCGCCCAGGACGAAAAGCCCATTTTCTGTCATGATTTTTTGTCATAGAAGTAGGAGCCCACCACATCTATGATGACACTGGGTTTTGTCATAATTATCGTCATAGAAGTGTCATATGTATGACAGAAAAAAATTCGTTCGGCCCAAAATATCACGGATGTATCTTTTTTTGTAGTGAATCTCGCAACGCCGCCTCGTCGATTTGTGTTGCAAACTTTCATTTTGCTTTCTAGACTTGGTGAGTCTGGAATATCCTGACACCAACCAGACCTGAATCTCAGGCGGATATGATGGTTGGGACGTGTTCCAAGAATTGTAATATTGGTCTCTTTGTAACCCGGTAACGTGGATGTCGTGGCCAACACACCTAGCCGGAAGGCCTACTATTGTAGTATCTTGGAAGAAGAAGTTGACCACCTCGCCATAGGGATTTCATAGGATTTACTCCCTAATTGTTCCTTACAGATTCTTGTGCTCCCGAAGTCCGACCTTTTACTTGATGGTCTAGTTACCAAACCATTTCAATGAATGGGATATGCTAGCACATCAAGGAGAACTTTAGAAGCGGAGTGCTAAATATCTCTCGGTCGATCATCTGGATTTTGATCCCTTGGCCTCACTAAGGTGAAATCGGAGAAGGTGTTATCTTCCTTTGCATCTGCATCCTCCATCACCATTCCTCATCGTAGTATGTTGTGTTTCCAGGATCCCTGACATCGATATCGGTAAAACCCTGATGAGCATGGAAGTGCCCATGTTGTTGAGAGCACGCACAAGCACTAGGTGTTATCACCGGCACTAACTGGGATTGCTCTTAGCTTCCACGGTTATGCTAGAACCTCTCAAATAGTGGACTCACTTTTTGCTGTTGGGTTTCTCCCCGGTTACCAGAATCATTCCCAGCATTTGCATTTTGTTCCCAGCTTGTACCACCAATGTGCCATTCTCCCATGGGCCCCACCCATCTTCGATGATAGGAAAAATCATCCATTGCATTTTCTTCAACAAGGTAATCCACATCATCCATACTAGTCCGGGTATGTCATTCATCCGGACTTCTTCAAATGATCGACTGTGATTTGCCTTAAGATGGTATAAAGAGCTTTAATGATATTTCAATCAAAGGTAATTCTTTTTGCCACTTAAGGGATGACTCTATGAGCCACCTCCTCTAAGATGTCTCGTTATGGTATCATGGCAATCCAACTCCTCGCTACGTTGACAACTCTTCACCACCTTCTTAAGTGTGAAATTGTTGTCTACCTGGTGAACCTCCGTCATTTGTTCCACTCCATTCCTCTAGATGTGTGCTTCATGTCTCGGCTCGAGAGATGTTGCTATGACTCACCCCGTGAGTTGATCCTAAATTGTTTGATCTTCGAGAAGAACGATTGTTTTAGAGTCTTCCCTTTCCTCTCATTGTCATGTTAGTTGGAGTTCTCAGAACAAGACTTCAAGACAATGATGGTGATCGAATCAATGTTCTTATGAAGTGCACCCTGGATCGAGAAGATTGTATTAGTTTGCGTTCCCCCTTCATCTTACCCTATGCTTGAATCTCGGGATGAGATTTTTGCATAGTGGGGGTGAGTTGTCACATCCCTAGCTTCTGGCAACGCCTAGTGCTAGCCTTTGGTGATGCATCATGTTTACTTTTCATAGAAAATTGAAATGGGGATTGCCTAAACCCTAGCATCAAAGGAATTCACTAGGTTCAACTAAAATATTCGCAGTGAATCCAAATGGCTTTTAAAAACATTCATCATTTCTGGAAAATGCTAGAGACAATAACCAGATGTGTTGCACATTTTTCCATGACATATTTGGGCTCTGAATTAAATCATATAGTATTTGCATTTGGGCAGTTAATTGCTATTAAATATTTTAAATGCTCAAATAATCATAAATTAAAATGTTTACTGTTGGATATATTCTAAACAGTAGCCATGATTAGTTTCATGATTTTTGGAAATGCCCTGGCATTTTTAATAAAGCCCAGAACAAAATAACAAAATAACAAACAACAACAACAACAACAACAACAAAGCCTTTAGTCCCAAACAAGTTGGGGTAGGCTAGAGGTGAAACCCATAAGATCTCGCAACCAACTCATGGCTCTGGCACATGGATAGCAAGCTTCCACGCACCCCTGTCCATAGCTAGCTCTTTGTCGATACTCCAATCCTTTAGGTCTCTCTTAACGGACTCCTCCCATGTCAAATTCGGTCGACCCCGCCCTCTCTTGACATTCTCCCCACGCTTTAGCCGTCCGCTATGCACTGGAGCTTCTGGAGGCCTGCGCTGAATATGCCCAAACCATCTCAAACGATGTTGGACAAGCTTCTCCTCAATTGGTGCTACCCCAACTCTATCTCGTATATCATCATTCCGGACTCGATCCTTCCTTGTGTGGCGCCACTTCATCAATCCGGCTTTGATTCTTGTCACAGAGAATGCCAGAAGCTTGGCGCCACTTCATCAATCCGGCTTTGATTCGATGGTTCACATCTTCATCAATAACCCCATCCTCCTGCAACATTGACCCCAATACCGAAAGGTGTCCTTCCGAGGTACCACCTGGCCATCAAGGCTAACCTCCTCCTCCTCACACCTAGAAGTACTGAAACCGCACATCATGTACTCGGTTTTAGTTCTACTAAGCCTAAACCCTTTCGATTCCAAGGTTTGTCTCCATAACTCTAACTTCCTATTTACCCCCGTCCGACTATCGTCAACTAGCACCACATCATCCGCAAAGAGCATACACCATGGGATATCTCCTTGTATACCCCTTGTGACCTCATCGATCACCAATGCAAAAAGATAAGGGCTCAAAGCTGACCCCTGATGCAATCCTATCTTAATCCGGAAGTCATCGGTGTCGACATCACTTGTTCGAACACTTGTCACAACATTATTGTACATTTCCTTGATGAGGGTAATGTACTTTGCTGGGACTTTGTATTTCTCCCAGGCCCACCACATGACATTCCGCGGTATCTTATCATAGGCCTTTTCCAAGTCAATGAACACCATATGCAAGTCCTTCTTTTGCTCCCTATATCTCTCCATAAGTTGTTGTACCAAGAAAATGGCTTCCATGGTCGACCTCCCAGGCATGAAACCGAACTGATTTTTGGTCACACTTGTCATTCTTCTTAAGTGGTGCTCAATGACTCTCTCCCATAGCTTCATTGTATGGCTCATAAACTTAATTCCACGGTAATTAGTACAACTCTAAACATCCCCCTTGTTCTTGAAGATTGGTACTAATATACTCCGTCTCCATTCTTCTGGCATCTTGTTTGCCCAAAAAATAAGGTTGAAAAGCTTGGTTAGTCATACTATCGCTATGTCCCCGAGACCTTTCCACACCTCAATGGGGATACAATCCGGGCCCATCGCCTTGCCTCCTTTCATCCTTTTTAAAGCCTCCTTCACCTCAGACTCCTGGATGCGCCACACAAAATGCATGTTGGTCTCATCAAAGGAGTCGTCCAGTTCAATGGTAGAACTCTCATTCTCCCCATTGAACAGCTTGTCGAAGTACTCCCTCCATCTATGCTTAATCTCTTCGTCCTTCACCAAGAGTTGTCCTGCTCCGTCCTTCATGCATTTGACTTGGCCAATATCCCTCGTCTTCCTCTCCCGGATCTTAGCCATCTTATAGATGTCCCTTTCACCTTCCTTCGTGCCTAACCATTGGTAGACGTCCTCATATGCCCGACCCCTTGCTTCACAAACAGCTCGCTTTGCGGCCTTCTTCGCCATCTTGTACTTCTCTATGTTGTCTGCGCTCCTATCAAGGTATAGGCGTTTGAAGCAATCTTTATTCTCTTTAATCGCCTTCTGGACATCATCATTCCACCACCAGGTATCCTTACCTTCGCTTCTCCGTCCCTTGGACACTCCAAACTCCTCCGAGGCCACCTTACGAATGCAAGTCGCCATCTTCATCCACACATTGTCCGCATCCCCTCCTTCCTCCCAAGGGCCCTCCTTAATTACCCTCTCCTTGAACACCTGAGCTACCTCCCCCTTGAGCTTCCACCATTTCGTTCTAGCGACCTTGGAACGCTTATCCCGCTGGACATGAATCCGAAAGCGGAAGTCAGCAACCACCATCTTATGCTGGGGTACAACACTCTCCCCAGGTATCACCTTACAGTCTAGGCATGCACGCCTATCTTCTCTTCTCGAGAGGATGAAATCAATCTGGCTAGAGTGTTGGCCACTACTAAAAGTCACCAAATGTGATTCTCGATTTCTAAAGAGGGTGTTAGCTACAATCATGTTGTAGGCTAGAGGAAATCTTAAGACATCTTCTCGTTCTTGATTCCTGATGCCATAGCCAAAGCCCCCATGCGCCCCTTCAAAACCTGTGTTAGATGTACCCACGTGGCCATTGAGGTCTCCACCTATGAAGAGCTTCTCACCAATCGGTACACTCCTAACCATGTCTTCCAAGCCTTCCCAGAACTCCCTCTTGGTGTTCTCATTCTGGCATACTTGCGGGGCATACGCGCTGATAACATTGAGAACCAAGTCCTCAACTACCAGCTTGACCAGGATAATCCGGTCCCCACGTCTCCTGAAGTCTACTACTCCATACTTGAGGCTCTTGTTGATCAAGATGCCTACGCCATTTCTGTTTGCAGGCGTCCCCGTGTACCACAGCTTGAAGCCGGTATCCTCCACCTCCTTCGCCTTCTGTCCTCTCCATTTGGTTTCTTGGACGCAAAGGATATCAACACCTCTCCTCACTGCTGCATCAACTAGCTCCCGAAGCTTCCCTGTCAGAGACCCTACGTTCCATCTACCTAAGCGAATCCTCCTAGGCTCGGCTAGCTTCCTTACCCTTTGCACTCGTCGAGTCAAATGCGAAGACCCTTGCTCATTTTCCACTACATCCGGGGGACGATGTAGCGCGCCACTAAGGATGCGACGACCCGATCCTCCCTCACTTGCCACCGTATCCGGATCAAGATATGACACGCCACATGGGGGTGACGGCCCGGCCCTTGCCCATTTTTCACCACACCCGGGTTCCGATGTGGCGCGTCGCTGAGAGGGTTACGCCCCAACAAAATAAAGAGAGAGAGAGGGAGGACTCACCTGGTCTCACCTGTGCAGCCCACCTGGCTGGTCCAGGAGCTGGCCCAGCCCACCACCGCCTCCTCCTTGGCATCTTCCTCCCCCGCCAGAAGGACGGAGGCGCGTGCCCGCCCCGTGCCGACCACCTCCTCCCTCCCTGCCTGCCTGACTCCTCCCCGGTGCGCCTAGACGACGCCACGAAGATGCCACACACCCCCTTGACCCCTCTCACCCTTCCCCGTGGCCCTCTCCCCACTGCCACCTCTCTCTCACCCACGCCGAGCGAAGCCGTCGCCACCGACGAGCTTCACCGTAGAAACAACCACTGCCTCGCCTCGCCGAAGCGCTCAGAAGCTCCACCTTGACTCCCTCTTCCTCCCCACCGAGCCACGCCTCGCCGGAAGACCGGCTGCGTCGTCCCCGACCTCGTCCTTAACCTCTGACCACCGGTGAACTCCCCGAAGATTCGCAAGCTCCAGTCTCTCCCCGGCCTTGCTGTTGCCTCTGCTAGATTCGCCGTGAGCCCCTGCCCCTTTCCCCACTCTCCCCGAGCTTCATTTCCCTCTCTGGTCGCCGTTCGCATCAAGCCCGAGAGCTCATCGCCGCCGGCCATGTCGCCGCCGTAGCCACTGTTGCCTAGAGCTACAACCGGGCATGCAGCCGTGCTCGGTGCACCCCCAAGATGCCATAGCACCCCTCTACACCCCCTGCTGTGCTCCCTAACGTCGACCCTGTGCTAAACCGAGCTCCAGCAGCCGCCGAGGTCATCTCCGGCGACAACTCTAGCCAACCCAGGCCCAACCACCACCACTACATGATATGGACGTGCATCCGCATCACGTAGATGCCCTCCGCCGTCCGTTTGGTCACCGGAGACGCAAACCCGAGGCTCGCCGTCGCGGCTGGCCTCGCCGGCGTCTAGCCGCCGGTTGGTTTGACCCTGCTGACCCGGGGTTAACCTTGTTTGACCCCCCAGGGTCACTGACGCGCGAGCCTGCCCTGTTAATCTTTAATTAGTTTTAGGTTAGTGCTAACTAACTTAGATTAATTAGTCCAGCCACTAACCAGTGGGCCTAGGCCCTAATTAACCTAGGTTAGTGCTAACGTAATACTAAATAACTTTGTTACTTAGTTGTTACACTGACATGTGGGTCCCAGCCGTTAGGTTTGACCTGGGCTGGCGCCTTTGACCTGCTAATGTCATGCTGACGCAAATAACCGTTTTTTGGATTTATTTTAATTCAAAAAAATCCTCAAAAAGCTATAAACTTCAAAAATCCATAGAAAATTATCTATAGCTCCAAATGAAATAAATTATATATGAAAAATGATTAGAAAAATCCAAAGAATCTGTTTATGGCATTATCATGCATGTTTGAACAACTTAAAGCTGCTATATACAACAATTTGAATTAATGGCATTTGAAATGTCATATATGGAGTCTGAATTTGAATTTTAGATTCAAACCAACTCCATTTAACCTGCTGCTAGTTGCATTATCTCAAACCACAGCATATTGACATGTCATGATCATGCATCATATTGTACATTGCATTGATTGTTTTCTTCCCTTTTTGCTGGTGTTTGTCCCCTCTCGATAGACGTGGTTCCGACGATGAGTTCGATGACACCGATGAAGAACTATACTATCTTCAGAAGTGCTAGGCAAGCAAAACCCCCTTGTTCATTCCGATACAATCCCACTCTCTCGCTCTTGCTCTCTTTTACTGCATTAGGACAACAAAAATACATCTGTTACTTGCTGTGGTAGTTGAACCCTTATCCTCTGCATGACCTTTCATTGGCACAGTAAATAGATGAAACCCACTAGCATGAGTATTGTTTGAGCCCTGATGTGCCTACTCATTCATGCTTTTTTGTCATGCCTGCTACTGCTTAGAGTTGATTCCGGTCTGATTCATCGGGGATGAATCAGAATGGTGATGAACATGTCCTACTGTGCGTGAGCTAAGTGTGTGAACACGATTTGGTAAAGGTAGCGGTGAGAGGCCATGTAGGAGTACATGGTGGGTTGTCCCATTGAAGCCGTCCTCAGGAACTAAATTCTGTGTTTGAGATCCATGAAACAGTTACTACCACGCATTGGGCCCGAAACCAATGGACCCTCTCGACTTCTTAACCACCCTTGTCCTCTGTCTAGGAGTTGCAAGTAGTTTCTGGTGTTTGTAGTTTGCTGGAGGCCGTGGGAAGCGCTGACCCGAGGGGTGGACTATGATGCGGTAGGCACGTGGCACGGTGTACCGGGCGCCCATTTGGTGTCTCGGGAACCCTGGACACATCATTCGTGGCCGTATGTGGAAACCTCGGCCGGACTCCCTGCAGATGGAAACTGAATAGGCGATAAACCTGGACTAGGCACTTGAGTGTTTAGGTAGGCCGTGGCCAACACCCTCGTTGGGCTTCAGCTTGAAGGTTGCCGACTACATGTCATGTAAACGGTGGTAAGTGGTGAGAGCGTGTGTGAAGAAGTACACCCCTGCAGGGTTAACATAATCTATTCGAATAGCCTCATCCGCGGTAAAGGACCTCTGGGTTGCCTATACAGTTCATAGACAAGTGGAAGTGGATACTCTAAAATACGCAAGATTAGCGTGAGTGCTATGGATGGCGTTCTCGTAGGGAGACGTGAGCAGATCCATAGTGGTGTATTGATATGGTGAATATGTGGACTCGTGTACGCCACCTCAAAAGAGTTACTTGCAGTCATAGTTCAGGATAGACACCGAGTCTAAGCTGGCTTGCTGTAGTTAAACCCCACCGTCCCCTTGTTGATAATGATGCATATGTAGTTAGTTCTGATGTAAGTCTTGCTGGGTACATTTGTACTCACGTTTTCCTATTTTATGTTTTGCAGAGAGACTTCAGTCTCGCTAGTAGTTCCATGTGCACTTCGACGTTTAGCTTCTTACCTCAGCTACGATCTTGTGCCCTCGGCAGGATCTTGTAGATAGTAAGCCTTCTTAGCCCTTTTCATTTGTAGATGTCTGTACTCAGACATGCTAAGCTTCGGCTTGTGCTTTGACTTGTATGCTCTGAATGTTGGGTCATGAGACCCATGTTTGTGATATCTCGCTCCTCGGAAACTATTGAATAAAATACTTGAGTTGTAGAGTCAGGTTGTGATGCCATGTTGTATTTGCACATATCGAGCATATTGTGTGTATGTTATTGAAATGCTTGTAATGTGTGGGATCTGACTATCTAGTTGTTTATCCTTGGTAGCCTCTCTTACCGGGAAATGTCTCCTAGTGCTTCCACTGAGCCTTGGTAGCTTGCTACTGCTCCAGAACACTTAGGTTGGCCGGCATGTGTCCTTCTTCGTTCTTGTGTCTGTCACTTCAGGGAAATGTCACGCGGTGTCTACCGGAGTCATGTTAGCCTGCTACAGCCCAGATTACCAGAGTCCTGCTATGTCAGTACCCCGACTCAATGGCACATCGATCTAGCATGTAACACCTCATATCACTTTGCGGCCTCACGCACGGTATCCCCACGGGTGTCGCCTTACCTTTGCCCGGGACCGTTTGCGCCTTTTGGCACACGTATATGATAGTGTCGCTAGCATCCATATGATAAGGAGCCCGGGCTGACATGGCTAGTCGTAGACCCAAAGTGGCACAAACTTACAGGGACAGGCATCCATGACCCAACATCGAACGTGTCGGTCATCAGCGAGTGCATCCAGGCTGTAGCGCTGGGCTAGCAGGACTCCGGTGAACCGGGCTGTAGCGGGCTAACAGGACTCCGGTATTCATCACGTGACATTTCCCCGAAGGGACAGACACAGGAATGAAGAAGGACACATGCCGGCCATCCTAAGTGTTCCGGAGCAGTAGCAAGCTACCATGGCTCAGTGGAAACACTAGGAGACATTTCCCGGTAAGAGAGGCTACTAAGGATAAATAACTAGATAGTCAGATCCCACACATACCAAGCATTTCAATAACATACACATAATATGCTCGATATGTGCAAATACAACATGGCATCACAACATGACTCTACAACTCAAGTATTATTCAATGGGCTCCGAGGAGCGAGATATTACAAACATGGGTCTCTCGACCCAGCATTCAGAGCATACAAGTCAAAGCACAAGCGGAAGCTTAACATGTCTGAGTACAGACATCTATAAATGAAAAAGGCTGAAAAGCCTGACTATCTACCAGATCCTGCCGAGGGCACAAGATCGTAGCTAAGGTAACAAGCTAAACGTCGAAGTCCATGCGGAACTACTAGCGAGACTGAAGTCTCTCTGCAAAAACGTAAAATAGGCAAACGTGAGTAAAAATGTACCCAGCAATACTTACATCAGAACTAACTACATATGCATCGGTATCAACAAAGGGAGTGGTGGGGTTTAACTGCAGCAAGCCAGCTTTGACTCGGTGGCTAACCTGAACTACGACTGCAAGTAACTCTTTTGAGGTGGCGCACATGAGTCCACATATTCACCATATCAATACACCACTATGGATCCGGTCCCGTCTCCATACGAGAACGCCATCCATAGCACTCAGGCTTATCTTGCGTATTTTAGAGTATCCACTTCAAGTTATCTATGAACTGTACAGGCAACCCAGAAGTCCTTTACCGCGGACACGGCTATTCGAATAGATCATATTAACCCTGTAGGGGTGTACTTCTTCACACACGCTCTCACCACTTACCGCCGTTTACACGACATGTACTCGGCAACCTTCAAGCGGAAGCCCAGCGAGGGTGTCGGCCACGACCTGACTAACCACACAAGTCTCTCGTCCAGGTTTATCGCCTATTCGGGTTCCATCCACAAGGAGATCCGGCCGGGGTGTCGCTCACGGCCCCAAACTATGTGTGCAGGGTTCCCAAGCCCACCTCGACGGGTGGATCTACGCTTGGTACACCGTGCCACTGTGCCTAGTCTGTCCCAAGCCCACCTGTACCGGGTGCCACTTGGTAGACTACTAACACTACCTACAAACACCAGAAACTAGTTGCAACTCCTGGACAGAGATCAAGTTGATTAATAAGCCGAGAGGGGCACTTAAGCATTCCAATGCGTGGTAGTAGCTGATCATGGATCACAAACACAGAACTCAGTTCCTGAGGACGGCTGCAATGAGACAACCCACCATGTACTCCTACATGGCCTCTCACCGCTACCTTTACCAAATCGTGTTCACACACTTAGTTCACAGACAGTAGGACATGTCCACACGCCTATGATTCATCCCCGGTGAATCATACCTGACTCAACTCTAAGCAGTAGCAGGCATGACAAACAATCATGAATGAGTAGGCACATCAGGGCTCAAACAACTCCTACTCATGCTAGTGGGTTTCATCTATGTACTGTGGCAATGACAGGTCATGCAGAGGAAAGGGGTTCAACTACCGCAACATGTAATAGTTGGTTGTTGTCCTAATGCAGTAAAGAGAGCAGGAGCGAGAGAGTGGGATTGTATCAGAATGAACAAGGGGGTTTTGCTTTCCTGGCACTTCTGAAGATAGCATTGAGTCTTCATCAGTGTCAACGATCACAACGTCGGAACATCGTCTACCGAGAGGGGACAATTACCGGGAACAGAGAGGAAACACAATCAATGCAAAGCAACATTATGATGCATGATCATGACATGGCAACATGCTGGTGTTTTGAGCTAATGCAGCTAGAAACAAAGTTAAATGAAGTTGGTTTGAACCCTAAGTTCAAAACCAAACTCCATATGTGAAATTCAAATGTCATTTATATGATTTGTGCTAAACAGCAGCTATAAGTTGTTCTAAAATGCATGAAAATGGTACAGATGGATAGATTGGATTTTTCTGATCACTTTTCATATATAAATTATTTCATTTGGAGTTACGGTTGATTTTCTATGAATTTTAGAAGTTTAGTGTACTTTCTGGAATTTCCTTGATTATTTAGAAAATAAACTAAATTCCAGAAAAGGAATATTGCGTCAGCATGGCGTCATGCTGACCTCAGCATAGTCAACAGGGCTGACCCGGGTCAAACCTGACCAGTGGGGTCCACTAGTCAGTGACCCAGTATTGTTTGTGTCACTGATATGTGGGGTCGGGTCAATAGGTGACGTGGCCAGGTCAAACTGACCTGTGGGACCAGCGGGGTTAATTTAATCTAAACAAAAACTAAACCACGTTTAATTAGACGGTGGGGCCCGACTGTCAGTGACATGGGGCGGTGATTAGTGGCTAATTAAGCCATGCTTAACTCTGAACTAATGACGCCACGTCATCTAAACGGTGATTAGTCGCCGGTGCTAAGCAGGACGCGGCGGCGCTCCCCGTCCGGCCGTCTCCCTCGACGAGAGCAAGCGGGGTTGGGCTCTATGTACTCAAGGCGACGTGACGCGTCGAGTGGTGGATGTGGCAGGTGCGGAGACTGGCTTTAGCGGCGGCGACGGCGAGCTTTGGCGGCGACCGGAGCTCGGCCAAGGTGGGGAAGCTAGCTAGGGGAGGGGAACGACGGGGATTCCAGGGGGAAATGGAGAGTGGCTCACGTAGGGACTAGCAGAGTCGACAACGAGGTCAGGGAAGTGCTGGAGCCTGTGAATCGACTGCGAAGTCACCGGCGGCCGGAGGTTGAAGATGAGGCCGGGGATGATGTTGCAGGGCTCCCGTGGTCGCATGCGTCAGTGTGTAGCTCCACGGCATCGTGGTGGAGCTCTTCTCCATGCTGGTTGGGCGGGTGGTGGCCTATGGCCACGGCTACGGCGACGGCGTGCTCTCGGGGCTCACAGGGAAGAGAGGGGAAGAGGGAGCCAGAGGAGGGGGAGCGGTCTAGAGGGAGTGGGGAGAACGAGGGGAGGCTCTGGGTGTCTCCGTGGCATCACGAGGATGTCGGGGAGGCTGCCACGGCGAAGCAGGAGGTGGAGGCCTCTGCGTGTGCACGTGCACCTTCGCCTCTGCCTACTGGCAGAGGTTGAAGACAGCCGCTCTGCCATGATGGGCTGGGCTGGTGCAGCGGGGCCGCTACAGTGCCAGAACAGGTAGGCCGGCCCAGGTAACTCTCTCTCTCTGTTTCTCTATTTTGTTTTGTTTTCTATTATTTCTGCAAGTTTGTGGCTTTTCTATAAATACCCAGGCACTTTCAAAAATCACTAAACTGCTCATGCTCACTGTATGGAATAAACCCAACATGGAACATTTCAGTTTAGGATCATTTGGACATTATTTCATATATAACAGAAATAATTCCAACCCAAATATATTATTGATTTAAATCAAAGGCCCGAATAAATTATTTCTGTGACTCCAAAAATATTGGTTTGAATTTCACCTCATGCCAATATTTTCACAGAATAACAGGAACATTTTCTTGGACTCATTTGATGAGATTTAAATGTTGGTTATTTTTAGGGGTTTTCTGAGGCTTTGAAAATTCCTCAATTCAAATTTCACTTGAATTTAAACATGATGCACACATGGAAGCTGGCATAGGTCAGACCAGAATTAGGGATGTGACAACTCACCCCCACTAAACAAGAATCTCGTCTCGAGATTCAAGGCGTGAGGTAAAAAGACAAAGGGACACTAAGCATCAAAAACTTCATGATCCAACTATCTTCTCGAGGTTGTTGATTTGTTGACTCAAATTGATCTTGACGTCTTTGCTTTGAGAACTTCATCCAACATGACAACGAGAGGAAAGGGAGAATTTTAGAAGAATCGATCTTCTTGAGGTTCGAGCAACTTAGGATCAACTCATGGATTGAGACATGGAAACATCTCTCAAGCTGAGACACGGAGCATAAAACTAGAGTGATGGTATAAGACAGATGGCAAAGGTTCAACAGGTAGGCAACAATTCCACACTTAAGAAGGTGGTGAACCGTTATCGACGTAGCGAGGAGTTGGGTTGCCATGATACCATAACAGGGCACCTTAGGGAAGGTGACTCGTAGAAATATCCCCTTAAGTGGCAAAAAGAATTACCTTTGATTCAGAGATCATTGAAACTCTTTATACCAGTCTAAGGCAATTCTCGAGCGATCATTTGGAGGGGTTCGGTAGAATGGCATACCCGGATTAGAATGGATGATGTGGATTACCTTGTTGCAACAACACAAGGGATGACTTTAGTAACTGAGGAGAAGCTCAACAGTAGAGAGTGAGTCCACTGTTTGAGAAGTTATAGCATAAGCGAGGAAGCGGAGAGCAAACCCAGTTAGTGCCGATGATAACACCTAGCGCTTGCGCGTGCTCTCGAGAACTTGAGCATTTCCATATTCATCAAGGTTTTACCAATATCCGTGTCAAGGATCCTGGCAACACAACTTACTACCATGATGGATAGTGATGGACGATGCAGATGCAAAGGGAGATAACACCTCAGATTTCACCTTAGCCTAGCCAAGGAACAAAATCTGGATGATCGACCGAGAGACATTTAGCACTCCGCTTCTAATGTTCTCCTTGATGTACTAGGTACCACGGTCAATGCTTAAAGGCATCAACATGGCCATCAAGTAAAGGTCGGAGCTCGGGAGCACAAAAATCCATAAGGAACAACTTGTGGAATGAGTCATACCAAATCCTCATGGAGAAGATGGTCGAATTGCTCATTCAAGATACTATAATGATAGATCTTCCGGCTAGGTGCGTCGGCCAACATCAACCTTGTCGGGACCTTCATCATAGATCTTGGAATAGTTCCAACCATCATATCTGCCTGAGATTCAGATCTGGTTGGTGTCAGAATAATCTAGACTCATCGAGGCTAGAAAGTAAAATGAAAGTTTGTAACACAATCGACAAGATGATGTTGCGAGATTATCGGGGAATGAACTACGATAGCAAGCTCCAAAACATGAGCTGGTTCTGCTACAACATGTGAACACGTTGTCCCGGACAAGCATGACCACATAGTAGTCTTATGATAAAACACTACCGAGTTCAGGTTAGGATCCATCATCTAGGGTAACGAAGTCTTGTGCATGACCTAGGATTAGCACAACAACTCCTTTTCCTTGAATAAGTCAATCAGTGGCTTGGCGTGCTAGGGACACATATAGAATGGAGGTAGCTAATCTCACAATCAAATGTATACTTCGCACATGCATGACTGACTTGGGATGATTCCAAAGGAAGCAAAAACAATCTTTCTCAGATCCACGGCGGCAACTTACACCAAGTGCACGTGAATTAGAGAAAGTCACTTCTTTCATCCGAACATATACCTCATGAATGGAACACGAAGGTAATGTTTACAAAAGTTTCCAACACTAGATGGATGTTCAACATGATCACGGAGAAGATAAAATGCTGCTGATGGGCTCAACAACAAGTCATCGGGATGACCATATAAATGGAATTCCATAATTATGTGAACAAGGTGATAGCATTGGTCAGAGCCGAAAGATATAATGGTGTATGCTCGAGGAACAACCACGAGTAAGACAACATTACGAATATCGTTGGTTCTGATTTGAGTTGACGATAGCCCATACTCAAATCAAAGGTTTGGGCAAGATAATAGATCCAACAATTGATCACGAGGATCAACCAATAAAGATATCATCTTTCTTCAACACACACACACACACAAGGATATCCCTTTGAAATGAACTAAGTCGGGAAAGCTTTATCTTCCAACTCTCCAAGTTGTTGTGTAGCTTAACCAACTAGCTCAGGGTATCCAACACGGATTCTTGGAGAAGGGGTGGTTACAGAAAACCAACTAGCTCACAACTCAACATAGCGGTCAGGTGACAACCTGGTGATACTTCCGAGAAGATATTCAGAAAATCACGAACCACCGATATGCTATTAAGCTCGAGAGCAGTCTTGCTTTTCAGGGCAAGATGATATGATCAAAAGAGCAACGATTTGAAATAATCCTAACTCATCGATCGAGAGGTGAACCAGGAGAATGGACTAGGTAGCACGATCAATCTTAGAATGATGATTCAATAACCAACATGCTAAGAATGAAATTATTGTCCTTTAACTACCAAGCAACAGAGTTGCTAGGAGTATTGAGTTCACACATCACGATTCACTTGTCGGCATTCCGGTTCAACAACACGGGGACCGAGAAATGAATAATGATGGAGAGGAGTATCACTGCACCAAGAATTCATAAGATGATGTGTAATTCCTATGACTTTCTTGACATAAAGAGGGTAATACTTCAGGGTAGAACAGAACAAAAACTGGATTAGTATTTGATCTGCGGAGTATGACTACTTTGACCCAATCCTAGATATGGATGAGGTACTGGAGTTCATTTCCCCTAGTCATCCTGGGATAGAATGGCTTGACGGACCACAAGGGTAATAGGCATCGATGAACGAGTGCACACATACTCTTGACTATCAATTGATAGACGAAGGTCAGAAGACAACTAAGGAGGGACAACTCGAAAGAACATACGATTTACTGAGTTGTGGATGCAGGGATTTGCATGTCGAACGAGTTCAACATATTTCTTCCGGATAACCCATGCAGAAAGGTAGATCTGGCAGAGTGACAATATTGAATCGAGATCTCATCAAGAGCACTCTGGTTGTGATCTTTCGGTTCAAAGAACTTCTGCCATAAACGGTTCGTAGTATTTGGAAGAAGGAAATAGCACAGGCCTCGAGGACTAACGCAAAGGTTACTAATATCCTAAAGGAACTAGCAAACACTAAAAAAACGAGGTAAGTAGAGTGAATCTTGGGTCAAGAACCCAGGGATAGAATGCCTACTAACTAAGTGGCATCATGGGATGCTTTCGAGAATGATAGCCAGAATCATCACACTGGGAACACAAAACATGGCTAAGTTACTAGGTGATACTCTAGACACCTAGGGTCATAATAATAGCTCTAACATATACGTCAAGGCAATAGAGTACCTCAACTCACTGATTAGTATGGTTAATCTGGCCAAAGGAACATCGGAACGGTAAGAAGGCATTTACAAATGCATCAGACTATTTAGAAACCTGGGATGAATCGGACAGCATAACGGCTGTAAATGCTCAAAAGAGTGGAGACATGCTACAAAATGGTGGCATAGCCACTCGGAAGCACAATATCAAGGTTCCAAGATCAACTATGAATACACAGAGATAGAAGAACTGGACTGAGGCTTAAATCCAACAATCTTATAAGTCTATGGATTAGCAACACGTGATCCTGATAGAGAGAAAAGAAAGCCTAGTTCCTTAACCCCGTAGGAAAAAATAAGATGACTCAGATCAGAAGGGCATAAGGTAAAGGAGTAAAAAGAGCCTTACGTTCCATCCCACAATCAATTCCCCTACATATAACTAAAGAAATTCTAGGCTCAACTTCGACCAGTTTGGCTTGGTAATCCTACAGGCAGTCAAGCTCTGATACCAAAGCTGTCAGGACCCCGACTCAATGCCACATCGATCTAGCATGTAACACCTCATATCACTTTGCGGCCTCACGCACGGTATCCCCACGGGTGTCGCCTTACCTTTGCCCGGGACCGTTTGCGCCTTTTGGCACACATATATGATAGTGTCTCTAGCATCCATATGATAAGGAGCCCGGGCTGACATGGCTAGTCGTAGACCCAAAGTGGCACAAACTTACAGGGACAGGCATCCATGACCCAGCATCGAACGTGTCGGTCATCAGCGAGTGAATCCAGGCTGTAGCGCTGGGCTAGCAGGACTCCGGTGAACCGGGCTGTAGCGGGCTAACAGGACTCCGGTATTCATCACGTGACATTTCCCCGAAGGGACAGACACAGGAACGAAGAAGGACACATGCCGGCCAGCCTAAGTGTTCCGGAGCAGTAGCAAGCTACCATGGCTCAGTGGAAACACTAGGAGACATTTCCCGGTAAGAGAGGCTACTAAGGATAAACAACTAGATAGTCAGATCCCACACATACCAAGCATTTCAATAACATACACACAATATGCTCGATATGTGCAAATACAACATGGCATCACAACATGACTCTACAACTCAAGTATTATTCAATGGGCTCTGAGGAGAGAGATATTACAAACATGGGACTCTCGACCCAGCATTCAGAGCATAAGAGTCAAAGCACAAGCGGAAGCTTAACATGTCTGAGTATAGACATCTATAAATGAAAACGGCTGAAAAGCCTGACTATCTACCAGATCCTGCCGAGGGCACAAGATCGTAGCTGAGGTAACAAGCTAAACATCGAAGTCCACGCGGAACTACTAGCGAGACTGAAGTCTCTCTGCAAAAACGTAAAATAGGCAAACGTGAGTAGAAATGTACCCAGCAAGACTTACATCAGAACTATCTACATATGCATCAGTATCAACAAAGGGAGTGGTGGGGTTTAACTGCAGCAAGCCATCTTTGACTCGGTGGCTAACCTAAACTACGACTGCAAGTAACTCTTTTGAGGTGGCGCACATAAGTCCACATATTCACCATATCAATACACCACTATGGATCCGCTCCCGTCTCCATTCGAGAACGCCATCCATAGCACTCATGCTTATCTTGCGTATTTTAGAGTATCCACTTCAAGTCATCTATGAACTGTACAGGCAACCCAGAAGTCCTTTACCGTGGACACGGCTATTCGAATAGATCATATTAACCCTACAGGGGTGTACTTCTTCACACACGCTCTCACCACTTACCGCCGTTTACACGACATGTACTCGGCAACCTTCAAGCGAAAGCCCAGCGAGGGTGTCGGCCACGACCTGACTAACCACACAAGTCTCTCGTCCAGGTTTATCACCTATTCGGGTTCCATCCGCAAGGAGATCCGGCCAGAGTGTCGCTCACGGCCCCAAACAATGTGTGCAGGGTTCCCAAGCTCACCTCGACGGGTGGATCTACGCTTGGTACACCGTGCCACTGTGCCTAGTCTGTTCCAAACCCACCTGTACCGGGTGCCACTTGGTAGACTACTAACACTACCTACAAACACCAGAAACTAGTTGCAACTCCTGGACAGATATCAAGTTGATTAATAAGCCGAGAGGGGCACTTAAGCATTCCAATGCGTGGTAGTAGCTGATCATGGATCACAAACACAGAACTCAGTTCCTGAGGACGGCTGCAATGAGACAACCCACCATGTACTCCTACATGGCCTCTCACCGCTACCTTTACCAAATCGTGTTCACACACTTAGTTCACACAGTAGGACATGTTCACACGCCTCTGACTCATCCCCGGTGAATCATACCTGACTCAACTCTAAACAGTAGCAGGCATGACAAACAAGCATGAATGAGTAGGCACATCAGGGCTCAAACAACTCCTACTCATGCTAGTGGGTTTCATCTATTTACTGTGGCAATGACAGGTCATGCAGAGGAAAGGGGTTCAACTACCGCATCATGTAACACTTGAATCGTTGTTGTCCTAATGCAGTAAAGAGAGCAGGAGCGAGAGAGTGGGATTGTATCAGAATGAACAAGGGGGTTTTGCTTGCCTGGCACTTCTGAAGATAGCATTGAGTCTTCATCAGTGTCAACGATCACAACGTCGGAACATCGTCTACCGAGAGGGGACAATTACCGGCAACAGAGAGGAAACACAATCAATGCAAAGCAACATTATGATGCATGATCATGACATGGCAACATGCTGGTGTTTTGAGCTAATGCAGCTAGAAACAAAGTTAAATGAAGTTGGTTTGAACCCTAAGTTCAAAACCAAACTCCATATGTGAAATTCAAATGTCATTTATATGATTTGTGCTAAACAGCAGCTATAAGTTTTTCTAACAAGCATGAAAATGGTACAGATGGATAGATTGGATTTTTCTGATCATTTTTCATATATAAATTATTTCATTTGGAGTTACGGTTGATTTTCTATGAATTTTAGAAGTTTAGTGTATTTTCTGGTATTTCCTTGATTATTTAGAAAATAAACTAAATTCCAGAAAAGGAATATTGCATCAGCATGGCGTCATGCTGACCTCAGCATAGTCAACAGGGCTGACCCGGGTCAAACCTGACCAGTGGGGTCCACTGGTCAGTGACCCAGTGTTGTTTGTGTCACTGATATGTGGGGTCGGGTCAACAGGTGACGTGGCCAGGTCAAACTGACCTATGGGACCAGCGGGGTTAATTTAATCTAAACAAAAACTAAACCATGTTTAGTTAGATGGTGGGGCCCGGCTGTCAGTGGCACGGGGCGGTGATTAGTGGCTAATTAAGCCATGCTTAACTCTAAACTAATGACGCCACGTCATCTAAACGGCGATTAGTCGCCGGTGCTAAGCGGGACGCGGCGGCGCTCCCCGTCCGGCCGTCTCCCGCGACGAGAGCAAGTGGGGTTGAGCTCTACGTACTCAGGGCGATGCGACGCGTCGAGTGGTGGATGCGGCAGGTGCGGAGATTGGCTTTAGCAGCGGCGACGGCGAGCTTTGGCGGCGGCCGGAGCTCGGCCAAGGTGGGGAAGCTAGCTAGGGGAGGGGAACGACGGGGATTCCAGGGGGAAAATGGAGAGTGGCTCACGTAGGGACTAGCAGAGTCGACGACGAGGTCGGGGAAGTGCTGGAGCCCGCGAATCGACTGCGAACTCACCGGCGGCCGGAGGCTGAAGATGAGGTCGGGGATGACGTTGCAGGGCTCCCGTGGTCGCATGCGTCAGTGTGTAGCTCCACGGCGTCGTGGTGGAGCTCTTCGCCGTGCTGGTTGGCGGGTGGTTGCCTTTGGCCATGGCTACGACGACGGCGTGCTCTCGGGGCTCACAGGGAAGAGAGGGGAAGAGGGAGCCAGAGGAGGGGGAGTGGTCCAGAGGGAGTGGGGAGAATGAGAGGAGGCTCTAGGTGTCTCCGTGGCGTCGCGAGGATGTCGGGGAGGCTGCCACGGTGAAGCAGGAGGTGGAGGCCTCCGCGTGTGCGCGTGCGACTTCGCCTCTGCCTACTGGTGCAGCGGGGCCGCTACGGTGCCAGAACAGGTAGACCGGCCTAGGTAACTCTCTCTCTCTGTTTCTCTATTTTGTTTTGTTTTCTATTATTTTTGCAAGTTTGTGGCTTTTCTATAAATACCCAGGCACTTTCAAAAATCACTAAACTGCTCATGCTCACTGTATGGAATAAACCCAACATGGAACATTTCAGTTTAGGATCATTTGGACATTATTTCATATATAACAGAAATAATTCCAACCCAAACATATTATTGATTTAAATCAAAGGCCCGAATAAATTATTTCTGTGACTCCAAAAATATTGGTTTGAATTTCACCTCATGCCAATATTTTCACAGAATAATAGGAACATTTTCTTGGACTCATTTGAAGAGATTTAAATGTTGGTTATTTTTAGGGGTTTTCTGAGGCTTTGAAAATTCCTCAATTCAAATTTCACTTGAATTTAAACATGATGCACACATGGAAGCTGGCATAGGTCAGACCAGAATTAGGGATGTGACATGCTAGCCCAGCTGCTACAGCCTGGATTCACTCGATGATGACCGACACGTTCGTTGCTTGGTCATGTATACATGTCCCTTTAAGTTAGTGCCACTTTGGGTTCACGACTAGCCATGTCAGCCCGGGCTCCTTGTCATATGGATGCTAGCGACACTATCATATACGTGTGCCAAAAGGCGCAAACGGTCCCGGGCCTGGTAAGGCAACACCTGTGGGAATACCGTGCGCGAGGCCGCAAAGTGATATGAGGTGTTACATGCTAGATCGGTGTGGCATTGATTCGGGGTCCTGACATTGATTTCATGATCTATCCCCCAATTCCTTCCTCAACATCTCGACCTTCATCATCGTGTGTGAGGCCTTTCTCCGCATCTCGCCACACTTCGGCTTATGGTTGAAGATTTTTAATGTGAAGCCCAAGGTAGTGAGCGGCGAGCACGCTGAGTGCGGAGGCGCCATGGTGAGCAAGATGCCCAATGTCACATGGCCATCAGGTACTTCCAATGATTCCGTCAAAGGGTGGCAACAGCAGTGGTTCTATGTCACTGAGCCGCGCGACACGAAATGGGTTGCAGCTCCCGAATTCCGATCCGGAGCTCCTCTACCGCTTATGTCCTGGCCCAAGAAGGGTCTGAACTGGTCTTCGCCCGACGAGCGGTCAGTGCTCCAGACGCGCGTTAAGGATATGGAAGACAAGAATATCAAACTTGTCAATGTAGTCCAAGTGATGTTAGTTCGCCGGATTCTCCCTTGCCAACACAGGGCCTGCAATTTATGGGAGTTCGACCCGTCCAAGCACCAGACCCTGCTAGAGTTATTTGGCTCATCGCACAAAGACATCTGGAATGTGCTTTTTAAGTCCGGAAAATCGTGGCCGGACCCAGCCGAGGACCGCGGGTATCAACTGTCCCGCCCTAAAAGTTTCGTAAGTTATTGTATGTTGGCAAGTCATACGTTTTATTTGCATAATCCAAGGGAAGTGCTTAATGTGTTTTCCACAACTCTCCTAGGGCTCGACGAAGAAGGCGGGTGGGTTTACTGTCCGACCCCACTGCTGGAAGAACCAGCCGACCCACTTCTCACGAAGATGCTGGTCTTGGCGCCTTATAAGGCACCGAAGAAGAAAGCCGAGAGGGAGGCCAAAGAGACCCGGGGCGGTCTTCGTCGCCGCGGCACTTCGGGCACAATGTTCGAAGACTCTGATGCCCGCTCTTCTTCCGAAGAGGATGAGGAAGAGGAGGAAAACCAATCCCCCCCAGCGAGGGGAAGAAAGAAAAGGCCGACCTCAACACCCTTGGAGCCCGAGTCGCCTAAGAAGGGAAAAACTCCCCTTCCGGAGGAGTCCACCACCACTACTAACAGCAGCCCGGAGTGAGATCCCAGGGTCCAGCCACTGGTGAAATCGTGAGTATATAAAATCCGAACACGTTTGCACATCCAGACTCACTATTGCATGATGTTTTAATCATTGAGCCACACTTTTTTGTAGTCCGGCGAGGTCCCGCGCCGAACAATCCTCGTCGGAGGATTTACTGGGCTCGGATGCTATGGAGAGCAGGACACCCCCGAAGGCCCCTTCCCCAAAACACGTGGATGACACCGAGGTATCGTCCCAGGGGGACCCAGGCCAAGGAGGGGGGTGTCGGTGTCAAAACCGGCGGATCTCGCGTAGGCGGTCCCGAACTATGCGTCTAAGGCTAATGGTAACAGGAGGCGGGGGACACAATGTTTACCCAGGTTCGGCCCTCTCGATGGAGGTAATACCCTACTTCCTGCTTGATTGATCTTGACGATATGAGTATTACAAGAGTTGATCTACCACGAGATCATAGAGGTTAAACCGTAGAAGCTAGCCTATGATTATGATTGTTCTTGTCCTATGGACTAAACCCTCCGGTTTATATAGACACCGGAGGGGGCTAGGATTACACAGAGTCGGTTATAGAGAAGAAGATCTACATATCCGAATTGCCAAGCTTGCCTTCCACGCAAAGGAGAGTCCCACCCGGACATGGGACAAAGTCTTCAATCTTGTATCTTATAGTCCAACAGTCTGGCCAAAGTATACAGTCTGGCTGTCTGAGGACTCCCTCAGTAGCCCCTGAACCAGGCTTCACCGACGATGAGTCCGGCGCGCAGATTTTCTTCAGCATTGCTAGGCGGGTTCCTTCTCCGAATACTCCATAGAAGATCTTGAACATAAGGATCGTGTCCGGCTCTGCAAAACAAATTCCACATACCACCATAGAGAGTACAATATTCCACAAATCTAATCTGCTGACAACATTTCATAGCATAACATCACGCCGCGGCCCAGTCATTATGCAAACCGTTTCTCTCAACTTGCCACCGCACATATCGTGAGACAGTTTTATTGGCACGTCTTGTCGAAGCAGAGATCGTGTCCCCTTATCGCGCGATTCTCATCAATAGGGTGTGGGTAACCCAACCGCGCCATCAATGCGGCGCTTGGGGAATAAGCGAGTTTGCCGGGCAAGTGGGGAGGCGCAGGATCCCTGCTGCCTTTATAAGGAGATAATGACTCCCCTTTTCGGCCTCCTTATCGGCCTTTTTCTTCGGCGCTGCCTTTACAAGGTGCCGAAGAAAAAGGCCGAGAAGGAGGCCGAAAAGACTAGGGGCGGCCTCCGTCGCCGCGCCACTTCAGACACAATATCCGAAGACTCTGATGCCCATTCTTCCTCCGGAGAGGTCGAGGAAGAGGAGGAAGACTAGTCCCTAGTAAGGGGAAGAATGAAAAGGACGGCCTCCACATCTTTGGAGGCTGAGTCGCCTAAGAAGGGAAAAACTCCCCTTCAGGAGGAGTCCACCGCCGTCACCGACGGCAGCTCGGAGTGGGATCCCAGGGCCCGGCCCCTGGTGAACTCGTGAGTATATAAAATACGAACACTTTTACGCATCCAGACTCACTACGGCATGACGTTTTTAATCATTGAGTCATACTGTTTTGCAGTCCGGCGAGGTCCCGCACCGAGAAATCCCCATCGGAGGATTTAATGGGGTTGGATACTATGGACAATAGGACACCCCCAAGTCCCCCCTCCCAAAAGCACGTGAATGACACCGAGGTATCGTCCCAGAGGGACCCAGGCCAAGGAGGGGGGGGGAGATCGTCATGGTGGCGCCGGAAGTTCAAACATCAGGGGCCGGACACACGGGAGAAAAGGCTCCCACGGATGTCGACGGCGGGGGCTATTTTGATTTCGGCCCCCAACCGGACGCAACTCCAGAGACGGATACGGCTCCAGAATCAGGAAGGTAGCCCCCCTCAGTTGGAGGGGTGCGCCTGTTCCACCGGCAACCTCTGTCCAACCAGAAGTGTCGGATACTTTATCGGCGGCACCGAAGAGCGCCTCCATCATCGATGAACACCGTGCCCTTATGGGCGCGGTGATTGAGAAGATTCAGTCCACTGAGACTGGATTGAATGAAGCTTGTATCAGCCTTATAATGGGCTCTGAGTTATGTTTTGTGAGGTTTCGGAGAGTGTCATAGTATAGGTAGTAGCCCCTGATACACTGTTCGGTGAAAAAGGAGCGGGATAGAGGATCAAAAAATGTATGTTCGCAGGAGACTTACTTTATGGCATCTCTCCCTCTTTTTATTTTGCAAGCAGGCGTCTATGGTGACTGCCGCCTCTCATACTATGGAAGTCTTCATACTGAAGCAGAGTCTAGAGTGGGCCGAGTGAAGAAACAGTTCAAGGATAACCAAGGTATGCAAAAACCTTATACGCATTAGCGTGAATAAATAAGTTAATGTGATGAAAATATTTTTATGATATGCTCTAGGGACGACAGCCGAAATTGAGGCTCTTAAAAAGGCTGTGTCCGAAGCCGAGAAGAAGGCAGCCGCAGGGCAGGCTCTTCGTGAGAAGCACGAGGCCAAGGTTATTGAAGCTGAACGAGAGCTTCAAGAGGCTGTAAAGAGATGCAAGACCTTGGAGCAGAGTTTAACGGAGAAAGAGTCCGAACTCGCCCAAGCTCACCAAGCTGCACGCAATGATCGGGGGGAAGCCCAAGGTGCCCTGCAGGAAATACAGGAGGCGAGGAAGATCGCGATGGGTGTGGCCTTTTCTATGTAAAGCAGGTATTTGAAGGGAGAAAATCATGTTTACTAATTTGAATTCGGATTTCTCCAGGGGTATTTGTAGAGCTGCCACGCAGCATATCTGATGCCGCCCAATTCTACCGAGCCAAAGAAAAGAGTACTGCGGAGAAGCTCTTCTGGTCGCAGTATTTGGCGCCGAATTATCCAGTGCCATTTTCCGATCAGCTGAAGTAGTTGATCGAACTGCATAAGGTGGCTGAACTATCCATGAAGGATTTAATTATCCAGCTATGGCCCGCCGAGCCAATTCCAAGCAGCTACTTGGGGCTCGTGAAGCGGCTTGTGAGTGCCTGGCCTCGACTCGAAGTCATCAAGCGGTCAGTCTGTATGGAGGGTGCGCGAATGGACTTCGCCCGCGCAAAGGTGCACTAGGGGAAGATGGATGCGGAAAAGCTGATGATCAAGGGACCGCCGGAGGGGAAGGAGCACCGCAAGCCCTAAATATATTATGATGGTGTCCTAAAAGGATCCCGCCTTGCGGTGGAGCAATGCACCAAGGACATTATATTTCCATGAATACAGTCATGTTGTCCTTTGTAATATTGAACAAGGTCATTTCTATTATTTATTTCCTGTTATTTGAAAGTTTTTCCTCCTACGCGGCCGTTTTATATATTAATCCTGAGAGTTGGCCAGTCGTCGGCTTCTGCCCCCACGTAGGAAGTATGGGGGTGTTCGGGATAAACCTGAGCACTCTTCATCCTAGTTTTGGGTCCTTGAAGGAGGTGTTCAACACAACGAACCAGGCAATCAGACTATAGGGCTTTATCACTCTCACTTAGCCATAGGAGTTTTACAAAAGGAAGGTAGGCACAGCCCCTAGTGTTCGAAAGACTGCACGAGGGGCTCTATAAGCACCACATCGAAAGAAAAGCCGATCCATCGCATGTTGCATTAGTTATCGCATAATGCGGAAGAAATCCTTAAAGAATTTACAACCTCTCGAACAGCTGACCTGCCCTTGTCGTATCATGACAGTCAGTTTTTGGCTTTCTCTACTAAGGTGCTTGTCCGGAAGAACCGGGACACAATTGCAGTAGTTCTCCCTGTGCCGCCTTAGCCGATATAGCGGAACGTAAGGCAGCAAAACATTGGAGCCGGGAAAACCCAACTATTGACCCAAGACATGATTCGGAGCTGATGCATATAATGCTATAAGTTTGGGGTGCCGAACGACCATGAAGGTGTTTGGACTTTATTGTTGTTATTATGGGTACAATGAAGCCCCTGGCATATTAAAGCATATTGCGGTGTACAGATACCATTTGACAAAGAGTATCAATAAGAAACAACAACAGATAAGCGTCATATCAAGACACATGTTGTAATTGAATAGCACGTCAATGCATACGAATACAAGTAGTGTGATAGAAAAAGAAATACGACTTCGGAACCTGCTGAGATCAAGCGGGAGGAGGCCGTGTGCGCATCCGGAGTGTAACTGGATGGTCATCAAGGGGCTTCTCTAAGGATTCCCTTACGCATTCGAGCTGTTTCCATTTCGCCAGTCCTGGCCTACGCAAAAGTGGACCTGCAAAGAAAGTGCAAGAAGATTTTTATGTGCCATGGAGCGGTTAAGCCGCCTTGTGTGGCCTATCCTAGTTGTGCCTTCGTTTACTTCCAGGGTGTTTTAATTGAGGTTCGAATGAGCCGGGCTATCCTGTCGTGAAGTAGTTCAGACGCCCTTGATGGTGTTTGGGAGCTTGGCCGTCAAGTCGAGGTTCGATTGAAGGATGCCACTCGTTGCTTCTACCCTTAAGGCGGCGGTATGCTCTTTGGCACATAGGGGGAGTTCGGCATTGCCATTAACTGTTATGATGCCCCACGGACCGGGCATCTTGAGCTTTCGATAGGCATAATATGGCACCGCGTTGAATTGAGCAAACGCAGTTCGTCCGAGTAGTGCATGATAATTACTGTGGAAAGGGACGATGTTGAAGGTTAACTCTTCGGTACAGTAATTGTTCGGTGATCCAAATACTACCTCCGGAGTGATGGAGCCTGTACAATGGGCCTCCACACCTAGTATAACACCTTTAAAGGTGGTTTTAGTGGGCTTGATCATTGAATGATCGATACCCATCTTGCGCACTGTGTCCTGATATAGCATGTTTAGGCTGTTGCCTCCGTCCATAACGACTCGTGTGAGGTGGAATCTATCAACTATTGGGTCAACGACGAGTGCGGCTGAAATGCCCTTCTTGGTATTGATCGGACGATCCGTACGATCGAAAGTGATCAGCCATAGTTTATATTGTGGGGCGACTGGCTCCATTAAGTCGACATCCCTAAGAGTGCACGTCTGTTCCCATTTGGGGATGTGGATGGCGTTTATCATATTCACTATTTTGATTTGTGGGGGGAATCTCTTTTGCCCTCCTTTGTTCGGTGATCGGGGCTCCTCGTCATCGTCATAGCTTTGAGACCCTTTCTCCTTGTTTGCGGAACCTGACCTGTCGGCTTGTTTGAAGACCCAGCATTCTGTTGGTAAGGTTGGCTGGTGTTCCTGGGGTGCCATGAATTTGGCATGGACGATCGAGTATGCGGTCCAGACTGGACGGGCCCGAATTGTTCTTTTCAAATGGCTTTTTCCGCTAACCGGACTTAGAGCCACTAAATCCAGCATTGACTACCGTGTCTTCGGCGTTAACACCATATTTGCGAAACTTGCGTTTGTTGCTACGAGCCAACCAGCTATCCTCGCCCGCACAAAAGTGGGTCATGAGTGTCATGAGGGCTGCCATGGACTTTGGTTTTTCTTGGCCGAGATGTGGGGCAAGCCACTCGTCACGGATATTATGCTTAAAGGCCGCTAGCGCTTCGGCATCCGGATAGTCGACAATTTGGTTCTTTTTAGTTAGGAACTGAGTCCAGAATTTCCTAGCTGACACTCCGGGCTGTTGGGTTATGTGACATAAATCGTCAGCATCCGGTGGTCGCACATACGTGCCCTGGAAGTTATACAGGAATGCGTCTGCCAGGTTCTCCCAACTTCCGATGGAGTTTGCCGGCAAGCTATTAAGCCAATGCTGAGCCGGTCCCTGAAGTTTTAGTGGGAGGTACTTGATGGCGTGTAGATTATCCCCGCGGGCCATGTGAATGTGGAGAAAGAAATCTTCTATCCATACCGCGGTGTCTATAGTCCCGTCGTAAGGCTCGATATTTACGGGCTTAAACCCTTTTGGGAATTCATGATCCATTACTTTGTCCATGAAGCATAAGGGATGTGCGGCGCCTCTATGCCGGTCTACATCACAATGCAGTTCTAATGAGTCTGGTCTATTGTATTCGGCCGGACCGTATTTGTTTTTAGTATATCCGGCGTGACAGTCATCATCACGCGTTGGTGCGTGCCCCCGTGATCCATAGATCGATCTTGACTGTCCTGCTTTGTTTTCCAATTTGTCTTGCAGGTCATGCATGTAGCCCTGGGCCTTCGTGTTTTTGCTTGTTTAGCGACCGGGTGTAGGCTGGACTTCAAGCTGATACGCCACTTTGTCTTGGCCACGAGGTGGACGGTCACCCGCATCCTGCGCTAGTAGTGTAGGGTTTAATGCCTCCTCCTCGAGTTGAGGTAGCAACCTGCGCTTTGGGTAACTTTTGGTTGGGCGCTCGAGTCCATATTCCTCGGCTGCCAGGACCTCAGTCCATCTATCAGTTAGCAGATCTTGATCAGCTTGAAGCTGCTGCTGCTTTTTCTTCAGGATTTTTGCAGTGGCTATAAGCCGGCGCTTGAAGCGCTCCTGCTCGACAGGGTCCTCAGGCATGATGAATTCTTCGTCACCGTGGCTCACCTCATCTTCAGAGAGGGGCATGTAATTGTCATCCTCCGAGTCTCCATCCATTGCTTGCTTATCAGGGCTAACTTGCCCATCCTCCTGTCCGGCTTGCTCGAAGCTTGGCAGGGCGGGATTGTTTTCATATTCGGCACCATCCGGAGTGCCATTGTCTCCTGTGCCGGTATCGCTATTTTTGCTATGACGAGGCTTAGAGCAGCGTCGATGATGCATGTGCTTAGATTCCTTCTCAAGGGGATTATCCACCGTTGCCTCATTGCCATTGCTTTCTTTGCGGGTGTCCACCATGTATATATGATACGATGAGGTGGCTGTCCAGCGCCCTGTGGGCGGTGGTTCCTGTTCTTCTCCTGCATCGTCGTCCACACCATCGATGTCTTCGAGTCGAAATCAAGCATGTCGGTTAAGTCATCGACGATGGCTACTAAGTGGGTGCTGGGTGGGGAACGAATTTCTTCGTCGTCCGCGTCCCACTCGAGCCGGACATAGTTCGGCCAAGAATCTCCTGATAGGGAGAGAGACTTTAATGACTTTAGCACGTCGCCCAAAGGTGAGTCCTGAAAGATATCAACAGAGGTAAACTCCATGATCGGTGCCCAATCAGAGTTGATAGGCACGGATGCGCGTGGTTTGGAACCTATGACCGGAGACGAGTCCGAGGGTCCGATGATATAGATCTCTTTGGAGAAGAAGTCTATGTTCGGCTCTAGTGCCAATGAATGTGCGGCCTCCATGGCGGGTGAGGGAGTCCTAGATAAGGGGGTATCCGGACTGCCGGACTATATACTTTGGCCGGACTGTTGGACCGTGAAGATACAAGACTCAAGACTTTGTCCCGTGTTCGGATGGGACTCTCCTTTGCGTGGAATACAAGCTTGGCGATTCGGATGTTAGATCTCCTTCTTTGTAACTGACTCTGTGTAACCCTAGCCCCCTTCGGTGTCCATATAAATCGGAGGGTTTAGTCCGTAGGACAAGAAAAATCATAATCATAGGCTAGCTCCTAGGGTTTAGCCTCTACGATCTCATTGTATATCAACTCTTGTAATACTCATATCATCAAGATCAATCAAGCACGAAGTACGGTATTACCTCCATCGAGAGGGCCCGGACCTGGGTAAAACATCATGTCCCCTGCTTCCTGTTACCATTAGCCTTAGACGCACAATTCGGGACCCCCTAACCGAGATCCGCCGGTTTTGACACCGACATTGGTGCTTTCATTGAGAGTTCCTCTATGTCGTCGCAGCAAGGCTCGATGGCTCCTTCAATCATCAACAACAACACGGTCCATGGTGAGACTTTTCTCCTCGGACAGATCTTCGTGTTCGGCGGCTTCGCACTGCAGGCCAATTCGCTTGGCCATCTGGAGCAGATCGACGGCTGCGCCCCTGGCCATCAGGTTTGGAAACTTGAGCTACATGGCCGATATCTGCGGAGACTTGATCTTCGACGGATTCAGGCCTACGCCAGGAGTGCCGAACAGTCACGACGAGCACGGCTTAGGTCTGCTGTCAGACAATATTCGGGATATCGCACCTGTAGTAGCCCCAGACCTAAATTTGGGGCAGACCGCGTCGTCCGAGGACGGGTGGATGGACCCCGCCCCGGAGGCTGCATACTCATCGGCGGTAGAGCCGAACGCAGACTCCACCTCTAAGGAAGTCTGTGTCAACGGACCCCCGGACTTGTGTCCGGCTGTAGGTTCCAGACCGTACGCACCCGGGCCCATCGAATCCAATTGGGCTCCAGTAATGGAGTTCACCGCTGCGGATATCTTTCATCACCCACCCTTTGGCAACGTGCTAAACTCTTTAAGGTCTCTCTCTTTGTCAAAGGACCCTTGGCCAAACTATGTCCGGCTCGAGGGGGATTCAGACGATGAAAAAAATGTCCACCCGCCCTCAACCCACTTAATAGCCACTATCAATGACGTAACAGACATGCTTGACTTCGACTCCGACAACGCCGACGGTATGGACGTCGGCGTAGGGGACGATTTGGAACCACCGCCCACGGGGCGCTGGATGCCACCTCATCATATGATATATACATGGTGGACATGCCTAAGGAGGACAATGGCGACCAAAAGGACACAATGGAGGATAAAACCCCTGGACAAAAGCCAAAACGACGGCGTAGATGCCGCTCTAAGTCCAGCCACAGTAAAAATAGCGATAACAACACTGGAAAAATAGACACCCCATTCAACTCCAAAGGCAACAACGACCATATGGACCCAACAATGGAGCAGAATGAGCCAGGTCACGCCGAAGACAGCCCGGAGCAGACGCCCGATCACAATGATCCCGAGGGCCGAACTCATCAACCTGCCTCCGGAGAAGAGTACAGTCCGGACGATGATGCATTCATCATCCCGGAAAAACGTTTGGAACGAGATAACCTCCACAGAAGGCTTATGGCCACTGCAAGAAGCGTAAAGAAGCAGAAGCAAAGGCTTAAGGCCGCACTAGAAATTCTCAACCGCAGATGGAATAAAGTGTTGGACACTGAAGAAAAATATGATCGCCACACAAAGAGCTACCCAAAGCGCAAGCTGCTGCCAGAATTCGATGATGAGGCCATTCTGCCGAAGAACAATACAGCCAATAGGCCGGACCAACCACTTCATGACCGCGATAGAGCAGCTACTGACGCCGCACACGATTTACGTGAGCTCCTAGACAAAAAGGCCGGCGCGGCCAGGTCCATCTATGGATCTAGAGGACATGCTCTGGTGCAGGATTATGGTCACCAAAACGATCAGACTGATTGAATACCAGTTCGGAATCAACACTGGACACAACAACAGTCGATAGCATGCCACAACATGTCCAGATACAGAGGGGTTGTGCACCCTCTGTGCTTCACCAACGAGGTACTGGATCACGAATTTCCACAAGGATTCAAACCCGTGAACATAGAGGCATATGACGGAACTATAGACCCTGGGGTCTGGATTGAGGATTTTATCCTCATATCCACATGGCTCGTGGGGACGACCTCCACACCATCAAATACCTTCCCCTCAAGTTGGAGGGGCCAGCTCGGCACTGGTTGAAAAGCCTCCCCGAAAATTCAATTGGAAGTTGGGAAGAACTTGAGGACGCTTTCAGGGCCAATTTTCAAGGGACCTATGTCCGACCTCCGGACGCTGATGATTTAAGTCACATAATACAACAGCCCAGAGAGTCCGTGCGTAAGCTCTGGAACAGATTTCTCACTAAGAAGAATCAAATTGTCGATTGTCCGGATGCCGAAGCCCTAGCGGCCTTCAAGCACAGTATCCGAGACAAGTGGCTCGCCAGACACCTCGGCCAAGAAAAGCCGAGGACAATGGGAGCCCTAACAAGCCTCATGGCCCGCTTCTGCATGGGTGAGGGCAGCTGGTTGCCAAGTAGAGGCACCAGTGACTCGGGCACATCCGAAATTAGGAATGGCAACGGGAAGCCACGGCGCAATAAAAACAAGCGTCGAAACAAGGAAAAAAGTCCGGACAACACGGCGGTCAATGCCGAATTTAGGGACTCTCGACCTGGTCAATGAGAGAAGCCATTTAAAGGCAGCAAAGAGGGATAGTACGGCCTGAACAAAGTCCTGGACAGATTGTGCCAAATTCATGGCACCCCCGAAAAACCTGCGAACCACACTCATAGAGGATGTTGCGTCTTTAAGTAGGCTGGCAAGTTAAATGCCGAACACAAGGGAAGGGAAACACCAAGTGAAGACGAGGATGAGCCTCACCAGCCGAACACTAGGGGGTAGAAAAAATTCCCACCAGAAGTAAAAACAGTAAACATGATCTACGCGACTCATATACCAAAGAGAAGGCGCAAACGCGCGCTCAGAGACGTATACACTGTAGAACCCATTGCCCACAAACTCAACCCCTGGTCGGCCTGCCCGATCACTTTTGATCACAGAGACCACCTGACTAGTATCCGGACGGAGGATCGGCTGCCTTGGTACTCGACCCAATAATCGATGGATACCATCTCACTTGTGTCCTCATGGACGGCGGCAGTAGTCTCAATCTAATATATCAGGACACTGTCGGCAAGATGGGGATAGACCCATCCAGAATCAGCCAAAGTAACACCACCTTTAAAGGGGTGATACCAGGCGTTGAGGCCCGCTGCAGGGGCTCCCTCGTATTAGAGGTGACATTCGGTTCTGTCCAGAAGCGAAGAATTACTCTTCGTCATCGCTCCCCTCCGAAGCGGTTATCATGCATTGCTTGGAAGAATGGCCTTCGATCGCTTCAACGCAGTACCGCACTACGCCTACCTTAAACTCAAGATGCTCGGTCCACGTGGCGTCATCATCGTTAGCGGAAACATAGAGCATTCCTTATGTGCGGAAGAATATGTGGCAGCTCTAGCAGCCGAACAGTAAGCAGCCTCTCCTATCAGAACGCATGATCGGTCGTTAAGACCACGGACACGGTTAGATGAGTCCGGCGCACCACCGTCGGTAAAAGCCTAGATAAACCTGAGCTGGTTACTCTACACGTAATCTCATAGAGGGCATCAGGGGCTGCAAACATGCAATAAAGCCCACCCTTTGGCTTGACCTTATTAACATGCCAATGTCTTACACTTCTACTATCCATTGAATAACCAACTCTTCGCACGCTTACGCCATACTCTTTTACATGAGTTTTCCTTTTTACAGACACCATTCGTGTGACACCCTCCCAGGATACGGCACAACGGACACAAAGGCGCAGACGTGCAGCAGGGCCCCGCTCAAAGGTTTCTCTTTAGATTAAGCCCCTGTGTAATCCTTCTTTATTGTCTCTTGTTGCTTGACATCCCATGGGTACTCAATACACCCACAGGGGTTACTGGCATTATTGGCATTCCGCCATGACAGACTAACGCATGTACCTGGTTGCCGGGGGCGATGCTGATTCCCGCCGACACCTATGGGGACAGGGCCCCTTTCGGTTCGGTGGGGGGGCGGAGAGCGCGCAAAGAGCGGATCGAGGCAGTGCACGCGGGGCAATTTTTTACCCAGCTTCGGGCCGCACGGATGCGTAAAACCCTACTGCTGCTTGTTTGTGTATATTAGACTCTTGCTCAGGAGCGATGGACGCTGCCAGACTGAGCGTGAGAGTGTTCTTCTGAGTTCCTGAAATGCGGAACCCCCTTGAAAATGCGGACCCTCCTCTACGTTGCCCTTGGGCCTCCTTTTATACTCAAGGGGTCACCGATAGGGAGCAACGCAGCCAGGAAGGGTAAAAATGGAAAAAGGATGTGGTAGGTATAGCTACCGCTACTGTGGATACAGTGTACCCTACCTAACTCTGACGGCAGGGGACAAGGGCATTAAATGCCTGTCTAAGTCTCCTAAACAGTGCAAAAGGTGACCGTTAGGAGCGCCACCGTTTGCCACGATGGGCTTCTCTTCATCTCCGCTTGCCACCACGTACCCCTAGCTGCGCGGCCTCCCGCCACGTGCGCTCTGGGAGAGTCCCAGAGCGACAGGTTAGCAGGTGAGCTGGAGCGCGGGCATGCAGTGGGAGTTTCCCGCGGCAAGCTCCTTGCCGCGGCCGTCGTCTCGTCGCTTTCGGAAGCTTGTCGCTCACCGGATCTTGCCGGGGCGCAGGGCGCGTCGCGGCAAGCTTTCTTGGTATGTCTTGCGTGGTCTTCCCGGCAAGCTCCTCTTGCCGGGGTCTCGTCTCTTCCCGGTAAGCTCCCCTTGCCGGGGCCTTGGTTGGCCTTCCCGACAAGATCCTCTTGCCGGGGTCTTAGCTTGAGTACTTTGTTATTGAATGGTCTTTAAGGGGACCACAGAGGGTCCTGGCGGTCACCCGGCAAGCCTTGCCGCGGGGGGGGGGGGGCTGCAACTTCCCGTGCACGAGTTCTGGGTAATAGGGTACCCCTACTCTAGTACACCGATAGGAGCCCCCGGGCCTGGGCCATACACGGTGCCGAGCGCTGTTGGGCCAGGCCCAAAATAGTGCACGGGCACGCGCGGCCTAGGTCACGCCGAATCTAACTCCGCTCCCACCGCGCACGACCAGAACGGCACGCGTCAAACGTGGTGTCATCAGAGAGATCGTGGGAGTTTTGTTCACTTGGGAGGCCGAAACGTCCGCCCCGTCCCTCTTAATAAGCAGGGGAAACAGGGGCACTTCCTCCGTCTTCACCATTCGCTGTTGCAATCTCAGAAGCCTCCGCCGCCCCCCTCCGCTTCCAAAGTCGAAAGAGGGCAGCGCTCCGCTCCCGTTGCCGCCGCCACCACCAGCGGCGTCGATCTCCCCCACCGCCTCTGCCATGCCTCCGAAGCCTGGGAAGGGGAAGGCCACGAAGACCGCGACCGCGAAAGCTGTGAAGTCGACCGAAGCGCAACGGCTCGAGGCGCTGCGGAAGGAGCGGGCCACCTTCCCCCCCGAACTCTCCGCGGGGGAGCTGAGGGAGTGGTACTATCTCTTCTGGTCGACGGAGACGCGGGCACATCCGCGCACAAAGGTACTCTCCGCCGTCGCCTCACGAGCAGCTCCAGCTAATGGATATCCTTTCTTCGCCGTGTTCTTCTACTGCGGGCTCTGCCTGCCATTCTCTGATTTCTTCTGTGATATTATGAACACCTATGGACTCCACCTCCTTGATTTCACCCCCAACATTGTTCTGACCATGGCAGTTTTCGCCCATCTATGCGAAAACTTTGTCGGAGTCCACCCCAACGTAGCTCTCTTCCGCCATTTCTTTATGCCTCGTGTCGAGAGAGGGGAACCTCTTGCCGGCGGGATTGCTTGGATCTCGCGGGCCGGCAAGAAGGAGACCTATGTGGAGGGGGAACTCCGCAGCAAGTGGGATGAGTGGAGAGGAGATTGGTGCTGGATTGTAGAAGAGAGCCCGCAGCCGTTCACCGCCTTGCGCCAAGCCCCAGCAGTGCGCGGCAACGACTGGAGCGCTCTGTCCGCGGATGACGGCAAGTTGACGATCGCCACCACTCGGATCTTGCGTCTCAGGCTTGCCGGGTTGACTGTAGGAGCTGTCGGCGCAGATTTCCTTCACCGGCGCATCGCCCCTCTGTAGGCGAGGGGGAGGCCTGCCTGGGAATTTGGAGGCCCGGCGGATATAACGAGGTTGCGTCCAGGCCTTAACTTCAATTTCACCGTCCTAGAGTTGGACGGGATGCTCAAGGAGATATTCAAGCATGACCCACAGCATCCCGAGTGGTTCAGGTTGCCGGCAGGTGTCGTTCCTCTGTGCAACAACTCCTCGCGCGACCGCATCTGTGCAATTATGCCATTGTGTGACTCGCACGGGATCGCTCCAACTTGGCAAGAGCCCGCCGGTGACGTCGTGCAGCAGTTCTTTGACAGCTTGGTGGAGGTGGCGGTCAGCGCTGACGAGAAGAAGCTTCTCACCCGCGACACCACTGATCAAGAGATGGAGCGCATCGCCACCAGGGCAGAAGAGGCAGCGGCAGCCGCGGCCGCGGGTGAATTCGGGTTCACCGTGGAGGAAGCAGACGTGGCGTTGGCTATGAGCATTGCCGAACGGGAGCAGCCCGAAGAGGAAGAAGAGCTCGCCGCGCCGGGAGTGGGCCGAACTTCGACCTCTCCGCGCTCAGTTCCGAGGAGGAAGATGAAGAAGAGTAAGATTCCCTTGCTTGTTCTTGTAGCTCTTCAACTTGCTGATCTTGTCTTGCATCGGATCTGATCCACCCTGGACTCTCCTTTTCAGGACTCTGGCCCAGAGGGCGGCGAAGAGGGCCAAGGCTCAGGTGGTGGTCATCGAGGACGAGCCCACCGCGATGACAGGAGGCGCGTCCGAGACTACTCTGCCGGACCCGGCCATCACTTCGCAGAGCAGCCCCCAGCGCAGCCCCCAGCGTAAGCATATGGTTTACTTTCTGCTTCTGGATGCGCGCGGTTGCTCTTTTCCTTTATTGACATCTGATCTCTATTTTGTTCGTGCAGGAGCAGAGCAGCTTGATCAGGAGGGCGTGGTGATCTCCTCCGACTCGTCGTCTGCTTCGACTACGCCGCCAAGGGTGGACTCCCCGACAAGGGAGCGCCCTCCGGTAAGGGAGGAGCATCCGGCAAGGGAGGAGTCTCCGGCAAGGGACAGTGCTAACGATCCGCCGGTGGTGGAGACCACAATGGCAGATCCTAGCACAGGTAGCCTTTCTTGCCCGAAGCTTTCCTTGTAGTCTTCCGCTGATTTCTCTTCTCGAAAACTTGTTTGATTTTCCCTTCTTCTTTGGTTGTCAGGCCCACCCTCCACGGATCCGATGGAGACCGAGGCGGTTGGCGAAGAAGACGCACGCGGTAATACTGACGATGCCGCGGCCACCGAAGAAGGAGCCGGAGCTAACGTGCTCGCCGGCGAGGAGGCCGCCAAGGCTGCTGCCGAGGGAGCTGGCGGGGGATCTGGCAATCGCACTGACGGCCCCGAGGCCGCAGGAGCGTCAAGCGCTGCACCGACCGCTGATCCCTCCGCCGCTGCCGCAGCTTCAGGCTCCGAGGAGCCCCAGCCCGGCGCCTATCTGAAGGCTGGCGAGGGTATCTTCATCAAGCTCCCCTGGGCGTCGAGCTCCAGGGCGCCGGTGGAAGGAGAAATTCTGGATGGAGAGGTGCTTGCCTCCGCCGGGTTGTCGATCGTTGACGCGCCAGGAACCAGCGGTGAAGAGCCCGAGGAAGAGCGGCTGCTGCGGAGGCTGCTGGCGCTCTATCGCGCCCGTCAAGTCAAGTTGGAGTCCCGGGAAGCGCTTGCCGCGAGGGCGAGCCTGGACATAGAGAAGCGTGCGGAGGAGCTCCGGGGTCTTCGTCAAGAAACTCTCCGGGCCTTGGCGGAAGAGCAGGAGTAGCTTGTCGAGGAACGGAAGGCCTTCCTTCTCGAGAAGGCCGAAGCTGAAGAACAGCAGCGGCTCACCGGCGAAAAGCTGTACGTGCGAGAAGGCGAGCTGACTCAGCGGAAAGTGAACCTCGACAGCCACGAAGAGGAGCTTGCTGCACGCGAACGGGCACTTGGCGGGACACTCCAAGAGGCAAAGGATGCGGCTGCGACTGCCGAGGCTGCCAAGAAAGAATTGGAGGCAAAGGTGGCGCAGCTAGAAACTGACCTGAAGGTTGGTGGCGAAGAGCTTGCCGCCCTCAAGCTAGAAAGCGAGAAGGACGCCCTTGCCCACGGTGAGCTGCAGGGCCGACTCGCCGAGAGGGGCAAGGAATTGAGCGCCGCCAAGGGTTCCAACGCCGATCTGACGCTGAAGCTGGCCACCTTGATGGAGACGTTGGACAGCGCCAGGAAACGGGAGGCAGACTTGAAGAAGGACATCGAAGCTAACGAGGCGCTGCTTGCGAGGGCCGCCGAAACCCAGAATCTTCTCAGAGATACTGTGGAGCTCTGGACGGAGGGCCTCGTGGACATTGCCGCAGTCATCGAAGAGGAGCTGGTGCAATTGGGGGTGGAAGGCTTCGGATACTCCTCCGACGAGAACCTCCAACCCAGCGCCAAGCTCACTTTCTTCAAAGGCGTGGCGGTTGCGCTCCAGCAACTCCGGGAACGGATCCCGAAGCAGTTGGCCGACGAGTCACGCTCGATTTGTGCCGGAGTTCTGGAGAAGGTGCTGGTGAAGGTGGCCTTCCGCAATCCGGGCCTCAACCTCACCAACATCCTCAGGAAGCTGCCGGCGGACGCTGATCTTGACGCACTTAAGGCCCTCATAGCACCCATCGTCGACAGGGTGAACGAGGTCAAAAGGGTTGACGGCGATCGCGTAGATTAGGCTGTTCGCTTGCTTCTTTTCTTGTCGCTGCTAGTCATGTCATGGGAACACTTTATTAGAGGCGCGACAAGTTATTCTTGTAATATAACTCTATCTTAGATAAAACATCACTGTGCTACTTCCTTTACTCGACTCTTGGCTTTGTACGGTCCTACCCTACGCTTTTTAGGGAAACTTGTCGGTGCAGGCATTCTTGCCGCGAGCGCCGAGTGCGGAACTTCAGCAGCCTGCTGGCGAGGCTGCTACCGACAAGCAACCTTATCGCAACTAGTTGCAGCTCACTTAAGTTGTTGAGTGGACTCGAAACAAAATAAGGGCGCTAGCGGCTCACTTAAGTTGCTGAGCGGACTCGAAGCAAAGTAAGGGCGTAGCAGCTCACTTAAGTCGTTGAGCAGACTCGAAATAGAGTAAGGGCGCAACTAGCTATGAATTGGTTCCTCCGCGCAAAGGTTTTCCATACAAAGCACGGTCGTTCAAGGAAAATAACTCAAAAACTGATCGCTCAAGCTTTAGCAACTTAGCTTTTCTGTCGTCTGCTTCCCGGCAAGGAAAAACTCCTCTTTTTTTTTGAACGGCCTGGTCCACACCATTATCCTCTCCTTCCCCCCCCCCCGGTAATCCTTGTGGGCGAGGGAACCTTCCTTCTTTTGAGAAAGAGACAGAGAAATAAAGCAATGATATGGAGCCTTGGGCTCGTTATCGCTTACCGGTGCTTGGTGCTGCACAAAGTGTCAGATAATATATGCGAAAAAGAATCATAGCATAAGGAAACTGATGAGATGTGCGGTGCACATGAACTTTACTAGTGCACAGGGTCTGCGCCCGGCTCTGTACAAAGGATTACATGCAACAGCGGCAAAACTTGTACAGAAAGGTGGTTGCCGGACAGGGTCCGACAACCGCGCCTTATGGGTAAAACTTACGAAGATGCTCGATGTTCCAGGAGTTCCTCACCGGAATGCCATCTTCGGTCTCAAGGCGGACAGCGCCGGGCCTAGTGACTCGTTTCACCCGATAAGGGCCTTCCCACTTCGGCGTCAACTTGTTGGAATTCTTGGCCGACTGAACGCGCCGACGAACAAGGTCGCCTTCCTCGAGGCTCCTGGCATTGACTCTGCGGCTATGGTAGCGGCGCAGAGCTTGCTGGTAGCAAGCGGCTCGCACAGCAGCCTGGAGATGGTCTTCCTCAAGGAGCAGCGCGTCGTCTTGGCGCAGCTGCTCTTGCTCGAGCTCATCATAAGCGAGCACTCGAGGTGACCCGTATACGAGTTCTGTGGGGAGAACTGCCTCCGCTCCATAGACTAGAGCGAAGGGTGTCTGGCTAGTGGCTCGATTTGGTGTCGTCCTGATCGACCAAAGAACCACCGGCAGCTCCTCGATCCAGTTTCTTCCGCACTTGCGCAGTCTGTCGAAAGTGCTGGTCTTGAGGCCTCGCAGCACTTCAGCGTTTGCCCTCTCCGCTTGACCGTCGCTTCTTGGAAGAGCAACAGAAGCGAAACAGACCTTGGCGCCAAGATCTTGGACGTACTGCATGAAGGTGCGGCTCGTAAATTGCGTGCCGTTGTCGGTGATGATCCTGTTCGGGATCCCGAAACGGCAAACAATCGACCTGAAGAACTTGACTGCTGACTGTGCCGTCACCTTCCTCACTGGTTCCACTTCCGGCCACTTTGTGAACTTGTCGATTGCAGCGTACAAGAACTCAAAGCCCCCGACTGCTCGGGGGAAGGGGCCGAGGATGTCGAGCCCCCAGACCGAAAATGCCCAGGATAAAGGGAACGTCTGGAGAGCTTGAGCTGGCTGGTGTAACTGTTTGGAATGGAACTGGCACGCTTCACACTTGGTTACTTGTGCAGTTGCATCCTGGAGGGCTGTCGGCCAGAAGAAGCCTTGTCGGAATGCTTTGCCGACAAGTGCTCTTGCGCCAATGTGGTGACCACATATGCCTCCATGTATCTCTGCCAACAGCTGTTGCCCATCTTCCCGGCGAATGCACTTCAATTTCACACCGTTGAGTCTTATTCTGTATAGTGTGCCGTCGACAAACTTGTACATACTTGACTGCCGGGCTACTTTTTCAGCTTCTTCTTGCTCTTCGGGAAGCTCTCCTGTCTGGAGGAAGCGGATAATCGGCTGCGCCCATGCTGGAGCTTGCGGCTCGACAACAAGGACTAAAGGCATGCCTGTTGCTGCGGGAACATCCGCTTCTACAGCAAGAACCTGTGATTCTGCCGGAGCGTCATGTTCTCCGGCAAGCTTGCCGGAGCAAAACTTGTCGGGAGCGTTTGCTTCGACGGAACAAACCACAAGGTTTGCCGGAGCAGACTGCCCCTCAGCATCGTTGGCGTTGATCTTGGGGACTTTCTTGGCGGCGGCTTCGGGGTGCTCTGCCAGAAAGTAGTCGCTTAAAACCAACTTCCTCTTTTTATTCTGTCCAGTTGATGGTGCCACGGAAGGTTGAGTCAGCTTGAGCACAAAGATCCCTGGTTCCACAGGCAACTTTAGTGCAGCGCATTTCGACAGGCCATCAGCAATGTCATTCTGAGCTCTTGGGATATGCTCCATTTGCAGGCCGTCAAAACGCTCTTCTAGCTTCCTCACTTCATCAACATATGCTTCCATCAACGGTCTCTGGTAGCTCTTGTTCACTTGGCGGATGACAAGTTGTGAGTCACCCCTGATTATGAGCTTCTTGATCCCAAGGTCGGCTGCTATTCTAAGACCGGCAAGCAATCCTTCATACTCTGCAGTATTGTTGGTTGCTTGCTCTTTGGGAAAGTGCATCTGGACTTTGTATTTGAGGTGCTCTCCGGTGGGTGCGATAAGCAGCACGCCAGCACCGGCGCCTTGCAGCGAGAAGGCACCATCAAAGTACATCAGCCACTCTTTGCTTGTCTCCTTGACGGGGATGCTCGTCTCTGGAATTTCTTCATCTGAAGTTGGCGTCCACTCTGCTATGAACTCTGCCAATGCCCTGCTTTGGATAGTTGTAGTGCTCTCAAACTTGAGGCCAAAGCTTGACAGTTCCAAGGCCCACTCGACTATCCTGCCTGTTGCTTCTGGATTCTGCAGTATCCTTTTCAGCGGAAAGCGAGTGACGACTATGATCTCGTGTGCCTGGAAGTAATGGCGCAACAGGCCATGAGAAGGCCGAAAAGCAGTTTTTGCACACCAGAGTATCTCGACCTAGCCCCCTGGAGAAGGGAGCTGACAAAGTAAACTGGGCGCTGCACCACCTTCTTCTGCACGTCCTTGCGCATCTGCGCAGATTCTTCTTCGTCGGGACCAGAGCTTGCCGGACCAGAACTTGCCGGACCAGAACTTGTTGTAGAAGTCCCCTGCTTGTCGTTGGATTCACTTGGCGCGATCGCCGGCTCATCATCCGCCTCCCGTTCCGCTACTAACGCAGCACTAACCACTTGATTGGTTGCCGCCAGGTACAGCAGCAACTTCTCTTGTGGCTTAGGTGCGACAAGTATTGGAGTGGAGGACAGGTACCTCTTCAAGTCCTGCAGGGCAGCGTCCGCTTCCGGATTCCATTTCATTGGACCTGCCTTTTTCAATATTTTGAAAAATGGCAGGGCGCGCTCAGCAGACTTAGAGATAAACCTGCTGAGAGCAGCCACGCAACCGGCAAGCCTTCGCACATCCTTGACGCGCTTCAGTGCTTCGATCTGCTCGATGGCCTTAATCTTGTCGGGGTTGGCTTCAATTCCCCACTGAGATACAAAGAACCCGAGAAGCTTGCCGGAAGGGACTCCAAACACGCACTTCTCGGGGTTGAGCTTGAGCTTGATCTTGCGCAGATTTGCAAAAGTTTCTTCTAAATCTTGAATCAGGGTAGCCTTGTCCTTTCTCTTGACCACTATATCATCCATGTAGGCTTCCACATTTCTGTGTATCTGTGGCTCAAAGGCGACGTGGACTACTCTTGCAAATGTTGAACCAGCATTCTTCAATCCAAAGGGCATCCGCACAAAACAGTATGTGCCACAAGGGGTGATGAATGCGGTTTTCTCCTCATCCTCTTCTGCCATGAAGATTTGATGGTATCCTGAATACGCATCAAGAAATGAAAGCAAATCACATCCAGCTGTGGAGTCAACAATCTGGTCGATGCGTGGCAAGGGAAATGGATCTTTGGGACAAGCTTTATTCACATCAGTGAAGTCTATACAAAGCCTCCATTTCCCGTTTGCCTTGCGCACGACTACGGGGTTGGCCAGCCACGTGGGATGGAGCACTCCTCTAACAAGGCCTGCTGCTTCCAATTTCCTGATTTCTTCTGCAATGAACTCTTGGCGCTCCACCGCTTGCTTCCTGACTCTCTGTTTGATGAGCCGCGCATGAGGACAGATGGCAAGGTAGTGCTCGATTACTCTCCTGGGAACACCGGGGATATCAGACGGTTGCCATGCAAACACGTCGACATTCGCCCGCAGGAAAGCTGTCAGGACCCCGACTCGATGTCACATCGATCTAGCCGGTAACACTTCATATCACTTTGCGGCCTCACGCACGGTGTTCCCACGGGTGTCGCCTTACCTTTGCCCGGGACCGTTTGCGCCTTTTGGCTCACGTATATGATAGTGTCGCTAGGATCCATATGATAAAGAGCCCGGGCTGACATGACTAGTCGTAAACCCAAAGTGGCACAGACTTACAGGGACAGGCATCCATGACCCAGCTTCGAACGTGTCGGTCATCAGCAAGTGGGTCCGGGCTGTAGCACTGGGCTAGCAGGACTCCGGTAAACCGGGCTGTAGCGGGCTAACAGGACTCCGGTACTCAAAGCGTGACATTTCCCCGAAGGGACAGACACAGGAACGAAGAAGGACACATGCCGGCCAGCCTAAGTGTTCCAGAGCAGTAGCAAGCTACCATGGCTCAGCGGTAACACCAGGAGACATTTCCCGGTAAGAGAGGCTACTAAAGATAAACAACTAGATAGTCAGATCCCACACATACCAAGCATTTCAATCATACACACAATATGCTCGATATGTGCAAATACAACGAAGCATCACAACATGACTCTACGACACAAGTACTTTATTTAAGGCTCAGGGAGCCATACATATCATACACAAAGGTACGGGTCTTACGACCCAACATACAAGTCATACAGTCATACAAGCCAGCAGCGGAAGTAACTTGTCTGAGTACAGACAACTAGTAAAATAAAAGAGGCTTGGAAAGCCTAGCTATACTACGTGGTCCTTCACAAGCTCAGGGTCACCACCTGGGTCTTGAGCCTACTCGTTGATGTCAACGTCTACATAGAACCCATCAGAAGGGGTTGCAGCGTCTTCTGTAAAAATGTAGATTATAGCAACATGAGTACAAAGGTACTCAGCAAGACTTACATCAGATCCTACATACATGCATAGTATCAAGAAGGGTTGGTGGAGTTATTGCAGCAAGCCAGCTTTGACTCTTGGCTAGGCTATCCTACGATACTCCAACTTGAAATGGTTTTGCGCACACGAGTCCACTATTCACCACTTCAATACACTACCGAGGATCCACCTCCGTCTTCCTACGGAAGAGCCATCCTCGGCACTCACACTTATCTCGAGGCTTTTAGTAGTTTCCATTTACTTGTCTATGAACTGTATAGGCAACCAAGTAGTCCTTTACCGCGGACGCGGCTATTCGAATAGATCATGTTAACCCTGCAGGGGTGTACTTCTTCATACATGTTTCCACCACTTAGCGTCTGCACACGACATGTGCTCGGCAGACTTCAAGCGAAAGCCGACGTGGGTGTAGACCACGACCTACCTAAACACTTAAGCCTCTAGTCCAGGTTTATCGCCTATTCAGGTTCCATCCGCAGGGAGTCCGGCCGAGGTTTCCCATACGGCCCCGAACGATGTGAACAGGGTTCCCGAGATACCTAACGGGTATTCGGTACACCGTGCCACGTACCTACCGCATCACAGCCCACCCCTACGGTCAGCGCTGTCCACGGCCTCCAGTAGGCTACAAACACCAGAAACTACTTGCAACTCCTGGTCAGAGAGCTAGGGTGAATAAGAAGTCGAGCGGGGTCATATTTCAGGGCCCAATGTATGGTAGTAGCTGATTCTTAAATCACACATACAGATCTCAGTGCTTAAGGTCGGCTTCAATGAAACAACCCACCATGTACTCCTACATGGCCTCTCATCGATACCTTTACCAAATCGTGTTCACCACACCACTCTCATTATCGACATAATCATTTCACTCTAGCCCATCACCCAGATGAACCAGACCTGACACTACTCTAAGCATAGCAGGCATAGCAAGGTAGGAACAACACATACATATGGCTCAATCAACTCCTACACATGCTAGTGGGTTTCATCTAGTTACTGTGGCAATGACAGGTCATGCAGAGGAAATGGGTTCAACTACCGTGGCACACAGCAGTTTGAAACGCGTTGTCTTAATGCAGTAAAAGAGAGCAGGAGCGAGAACATGGGATTGTATCGATATGATCAAATGGTTGGTTGCTTGCCTGATGGTTCGATGCACGGATACGGTTCTTCGTTAGGGTAATCACGGTACTCCTCGGGGACAGAACCTGTCGCAAAGGACATCGATACACAAGCATCACCAAACAATGTGCAACAATATGATGCATGCATGAAACATGGCAATATGAGTGTGTTGGGCTAATGCAACTAAAGCCAGAAGGGTTTGAACAAATTTGAATCAAAGATTCAAATTCCAAATTCAAATATAGCCTTTTAAAGTGCCTTTTCTTGTTCTGCTTAAAACATCAATTTAACTTGTTTGATCATGCATGAAAATAGTACAGATGGATAGATTGGATTTTTCTGATCATTTTTCATATATAATTTGTCCAATTTGGAGTTACAGAATAAAAGTTATGAATTTTTGAAGTTTAAATAATATTCTGGAATTTCCTGATTTAATTTAAATCCAGAAATTCAATTACTGCGTCAGCCTGACGTCAGTGTGACATCAGCAGGTCAACGGAACAGGTCTGGGTCAAACCTGACAGTGGGTCCCGCATGTCAGGGTGATTATTTTAATTAAAACTTAATTAAAAATAATCCTGTTTAATTAACAGGGCTGGGCCCCACCTGTCATTGACTCAGGGGAGTCAACCAGGGCCCACCCGTGGTCAAAGTCAATGTCGGCTGCCGGCGTTTAGTCGCCGGCGAGCCCGACGCGGCAGCGGAAGTGGTTTTGGTCATTTCGGCCACCAAACGGACCGCGGAGACCACCGGAGTGGAGCTGAGGGCAACCCGCAGCTCTTGGCGGAGCCCGTTGGGGTCGGGGTGGCCGGAGTCGACGGCGGCGAGCTCGGCTGCGGCCGCCGGGGTTCGGTCGTGCACGGGAACGGTGCTGGAGCTCGAAGTCGAGCAAAACGAGGCGCTAGGGATGCTCTACGGGGTTTTGCGAACTCGTTGGACTCGCCGGGGTGACCAAATGGTCACCGGAGCTGCGTCGACGGCGAGCTCGGCGACGGCGGAGGTTCGGCCGTGGTGGGGAGGAGGCTACGGTGAGGGAACAAGGGGAAGGAGAGGGGGAAATGGTGGCGTAGCTCACCGCGGTTGCAGTGGGCGTCGAAGCGGGCTCGGGGACGCGCTGGAGACGGCGAATTCGACGGCGACGGTGGTCGGAGCCCGAAGAGGGGAACGGCGACGTGGCGGCGATGCAGGGCTTCCGGGGAGCTGTGGAGCGGTGGGGAGGAAGAGGGAGTCGAGGCGGAGCTCCTGAGCTGGTCGGGGGAGCGAGGGGTGGTCGGAGACAGCGGCTAAGGCGAACGGCGGCGACGGTGGTGTTCGGCCGGGCGAGAGAGAGAGCGAGGGAGAGGAGGGGAGAGCCGGGGGAGAGTGAGAGAGAGCAGGGGGGAGGCGTGGCGTCGTCCAGGGACACCGAGGCGAGGAGGGGAGGGCAGGCAGGCAGGGAGAGAGGTGGCGTGGCGCGGTGGCCATGCGCGCGCGCCGGCCACACTCCCCTCCCTCTGTCGGGACGAAGACGACAGAGGAGGGAGGTGGGCTGGGCCGGCTGCTGGCTGGGCCGGCCAGCTGGCTGGGCTGCACAGGGATGAGCCCAGGTAAGCTTCTCCCTTTTAGTTTTTTTCTGTTTTCTAATTTCTGACATTTGTTTTGATTTAAATAATATATTAAATCATTTATTTAACTTATGCCAATTTTTGCAGGAGCTATTTATATTATTCCAGAGCTCTTTTATAATTGGCATAATATTTGGGCATATATTAATATATATAATTAATATATTTCCAATGCAAATATTTATGCATTAATTCCAAATGCCCAAAATAAATGTCCATGAGCCACTAAAAATATTGGTTTGATTTTTATCTCTGTCCAATATTTTCAGAGAGCAACATGAGCATTTTCTTGGACCCTTTTGGAGAAATTTTTATTTGGGTCATTTTCAAAATGATTCTGAGGGTTTCACAGATCCCCATTTCAAGTTTCTGATGAAGAGTAAACATGATGCAACACTCTAATGCATGACTAGCTAGGGTGTGACAACTCACCCCCACTCAAAAGAATCTCGTCCCGAGATTTGGGTTCCTCCGGGAAGAAGGCGGGATACTCGAGTCGAAGACGATCCTCCCTTTCCCAAGTTGCTTCATCCTCGGAATGGTGCGACCATTGAACCTTGAGAAACTTGATATTATGACGTCGCGTGGTATGTTCGGCTTGATCGAGGATACGAATGGGGTACTCTCGATATGTAAGATCATCTTGGAGATCAAGCGTTTCGTGGTCCACTTCACGGATAGGATCCGAGAAGCAACGCCTGAGTTGAGAAACGTGGAAGACATCGTGAACTCTGGAGAGGTGCGGAGGTAGTTCCAACTGGTAGGCAACTTCTCCTCGTTTGGCAAGAATGCGAAAAGGTCCAATGTAACGAGGAGCCAATTTGCCTTTGATACCGAAACGATGGGTTCCCTTCAGAGGGGTGACCCGAAGATAAGCCTTCTCGTCAACCTCGAAAGTCATAGCCTTATGTTTTCGGTCATATTGACTCTTTTGACGGGATTGGGCTGTTTTCAACTTTTCACGAATGATGCGAACTTGTTCTTCTGCTTCCTGAATCATATCCGGGCCAAAGAATTGTCTTTCCCCGGTCTCTGACCAGTTAAGGGGTGTTCGACACCGTCGTCCATAGAGAACTTCAAAAGGGGCTTTACCCAAGCTAGATTGATAGCTGTTGTTGTAAGCGAATTCGGCAAATGGAAGGCACTTCTCCCAGTCCATTCCGAATGAGATAATAGAGGCTCGAAGCATGTCTTCTAGAATCTGGTTGACGCGTTCCACTTGACCACTCGACTGAGGGTGGAAGGCGGTGCTAAAGGAGAGACGGGTTCCCATAGCATTTTGGAAACTTTCCCAAAATCGAGAGGTGAAAAGACTTCCTCGATCCGAGTTAATTTCCAAAGGAACACCATGGAGGGACACTATTCGGGAGATGTATAAGTCTGCCAGCTGGCTAGCGGTTATACTCTCACGAACAGGTAAGAAATGGGCTACTTTGGAAAGACGATCGACCACGACGAAAATAGCATTATTCCCTCTCTTGGTCCTGGGAAAACCGGTAATGAAATCCATACCAATTTTATCCCATTTCCATTCAGGAATAGCTAAGGGTTGAAGGGTGCCAGCAGGCCGTTGATGCTCTGCTTTTACACGGCGACAGACGTCGCAATTTGCAATAAACTGAGCAATTTCTCTCTTCATCCTAGTCCACCAGAACCTCTGGCGTAGGTCCTGATACATCTTAGTACTACCGGGATGAATGGTGAGAGGAGATTCATGAGCTTCCTTAAGGATCAAACGCCTCAGGTTTCGCACTTTGGGAACCACTAGTCGATTCCCGAAGTATACGACCCCTTGATCATTAATGGAGAAGCAATTCGCAATTCCTTTCTGAATGTTTCTCTTGATGCGGGAGATTCCCGGATCTACCTTCTGTGCTTTGATAATCTGATCCGTAAGGGTAGGTTTTGCCACCAAGGTGGAAAGAAAACCTTGAGGAACAATGTGAAGGTTAAGCTTCCGAAATTCCTCATGGAGAAGCGGTTGACTTTGTTGTAACATCAGATTGTTACAATAAGATTTACGACTTAGCGCATCAGCCATGACGTTGGCTTTCCCTGGGGTGTAGGTTATTCCTAAGTCGAAGTCTGTGATCAATTCAACCCAACGTCTTTGCCTGAGATTCAGATCCGGTTGGGTGAAAATGTACTTCAGACTTTGGTGAGCAGTGAATATTTCGCAACGATTACCGAGGAGGTAATGTCGCCAGGTCTTAAGTGCATAGACTACGGCTGCAAGCTCTAGATCATGAGTAGGATAATTCTCCTCATGTGGGTGCAATTGCCGTGAAGCGTAAGCAATTACGTGTCGATCTTGCATGAGAATGCAACCTAGTCCTTGTCGCGAGGCGTCGCAGTAGATAACAAAGTCCTTGGAGAAGTCTGGCGGTACCAGTACGGGAGCAGAGGTCAGGCGTCTTTTCAGTTCCTGAAAGCTGTGCTCACATTGTGGAGTCCATTCGAACTTCTTATCTTTCTTGAGGAGTTCGGTTAGAGGTTTAGCAACTTTGGAGAAGTTCTCGACAAAGCGACGACAATAGCTCGCTAAGCCTAGAAAACTCCGAACTTGCTTGACCGATTCGGGTGGAGTCCAATCAAGGATGGCTTGAACTCGCTCAGGGTTAACAGCAATACCTTTACCCGATATTACATGACCCAGATAGGTCACTTCTGACAACCAGAATTCACATTTTGAAAATTTTGGCATAAAGGCGATGCTCTCGAAGTTTCTTCAACACTAGCCTTAGATGTTCGGCATGTTCTTCCTTGTTCTTGGAGTAGATGAGTATATCATCGAGATAAACTACGACGAATTTATCCAAATACTCCATGAAGATTGAGTTCATTAACCGAGAAAAGGTGGCTGGAGCGTTGGTTAAACCGAAGGACATGACGGTGTACTCGTATTGGCCATAACGAGTAACAAAGGCCGTTTTAGGAATGTCCCCGTTTCTGATTTTGATTTGATGGTAGCCCAACCTCAAATCCATCTTGGAGAAGACTGAGGATCCAGCAAGCTGATCATACAGATCGTTGATCCTGGGAAGTGGATATTTGTTCTTGATTGTGACCAAATTGACAGGTCGGTAATCTACAACCATCCGGTCCGTACCATCTTTCTTCTTGACGAATAGGACGGGGCAAGCCCACGGAGATGAGCTAGGTCGGATGAAACCCTTTTTCAAGGATTCATCGAGTTGTTTCTTAAGCTCGGCTAGTTCTAGGGGTGCCATCTTGTAGGGTCTTCTAGCAATCGGAACGGTTCCTGGAATGAGGTCTATTACGAACTCAACATCCCTGTCAGGTGGAACACCTGGCAATTTCTCTGGAAAGACATCCGGGAAGTCACGGACTACCGGAACGTCCTCAAGGTCTGGCAAAGGGCTGGCGTTAAGAGAATATAATTGTCGCTTGGCTATTCGGGTCAAGACATTGACTATCTTTCCCGAAGGATGGGTGAGTTGAACAGTCCTAGAGAAGCAATCAATTTTGGCTTGATGAGCTGACATCCAGTCCATACCCAAAATGATATTAATATCCGAAGATTTAAGGGCTATCAAAGATGCAAGGAAAACAAGTCTGTCGACTTGGATCTCATTTCCATAACTTACCCTAGAGGTCTGCCATCTAGACCCAGGGGTAGAGATTTCCATAGTGGATGGCAAGTCACAGAATGCAACGTTATGCAAACGAGCATAATTTTCAGATATAAAAGAATGAGAGGCTCCTGTATCGAAAAGAACAGATGCCGGGTGGCAATTAACAAGAAGCGTACCGAGAACGACGTTGGGATCTTCTTGAGCTTCTTCGGCAGAGATACAGTTGACATGGCCACGTGAAGCGGTGACCGGTTTAGCATGAAACACTTTTCCTGTCGGCTTGCCACGGCCAACAGCTTTAGCAGATTGATTGGGGTTGGTCTGGGGGCACTCACGCATATAGTGACCAGATTCCCCACACTTGAAACAAGTCACGGAACTGGTACGTGGAGGAGCATTATTGGTTGGACCCCCATAGGGCTTGGCTGGAGCAGACTGTTGTACAGGGCGAGGCGCCTGGAAAGATGGCCTCGGTGTGAACCTGGGTGGCAGGGCGGTGTTGGGTACCCACACGCGGCGCTTCTGAGGACCAGCACCGGATGAGGAACCCATGTCACGTCCATGCTTGCGTGTTGCGTCATAGTCAGTCTGACCAGTTTCAGCACTGATGGCTTTGTTGACAAGTTTCGAAAAAGATGCGCACTCATGCAAACGGAGGTCGGGGCGAAGCTCAGGACTAAGGCCCTTACGGAACCTTGCTTGCTTCTTGGCGTCAGTGGACACTTCCTCAGTTGCATATCGGGCGAGATTACCAAACTCCCTGCTATAGGCATCCACAGAAAGTCGGCCTTGGGTGAAACTGCAAAATTCTTCACGTTTACGGTCCATGAGACCCTCCGGAATGTGATGTTCACGGAAAGCCTTGCTGAACTCAGCCCAAGTAGGGACATGGCCCGCTGGGCGCATAGCTCCATAATTCTCCCACCACAGACTGGCGGGGCCTTCAAGATGATATGCAGCAAAGGTGACCCTGTCAGCCTCCGCTACCAGCGCGGAACGCAGTTTGTGAGAGATACTGCGAAGCCAGTCATCAGCGTCGAGAGGCTCGACGGAGTGGTGGAACGTGGGTGGATGTAATTTGATAAAATCACTGAGTGACACCACGTTAGCCCTCTGATGGTGTGCTGTGTTCTGTTCAATACGCTCCAACAAACGGTTGGTCTCCCGCTTGTTTCTCTCAGCTTCCATCATAACCTCGGCTAGTGAAGGAGGTTGAGGCAGATTTGCATCCCTGGCTTCACTGCATTCGGCCTGCTCTTGGGAAGCAGGGTTAGCGCGCGTGTTGACCATCCTAGGTAAACAAGACAATGATTTAGTCAGGATGGTAAAATTCCGACATAGGATACATAATGTAAGGAATAACTCGGAATGCAAGATGATCATCCGTATGACATGGCAGATACAGAAACTGCTTCTTTTATTCCATCGTCATACACACCATACAGGGTTTAGTACAAGACCAAACAAAGTACTATTACGGTGAAAAGAGGATTACATCTCATCGGAGGCATTCCAAGCTCCTATACATTATTTTTCTACACCCCCGGAAGGAGTACAAACTAGGTCATATCCCACGAGTCACGCAGGACGATAGACGACACAGCTAGTGCGAACTAGTGATACTACTACTAACTCAGACCGATCCGTAGTAGTCCTCGTAGAAGTCACCTCCATAGCCTGGAAGCTCAACATGTTCATCCGGAAATAGACGATCTCGCGGAGCTTGTGGACCATAGGGGCTAGGATGAGGTCGTGGACCAACAAACGGTGGCCTGCGGGGACCGCGAGGTGGGGTGATGCCTCCTACATCACGCCAAACCATCACGTTTGGCAGAGCAGATCTCACAGGATAGAGATCGCGCATATCTGAGAATCCAGCTTGCACCGCCGGTGCAAACCGAGTCAAAGTGGCCCAGTGGTCAGCACGGGTATTGAAGAGCTCTAACCTTAAGGCCCGATTTTCACGGTCCTTATCCTCGAGCATCTCAGCAGTGGTGCGAGTCCGTGAATCCTCCTGAGTGGAGTCAGCATAGATAGCCTGGAGATACCCTTGTGCTCCCGGAAGTGATCCTGGCATATACCGGAAGTCATAGTCCCGGAATAGACCAGATCTGACTCGCATAATGGTCATCATAGAGTAGGCGGCATCCTGCACAGCCATCTCAATAGTAACCCCGAGTCCATAGGAGCAGTGAAGAGGCTCAGTGGATCCAGGATAAGATGGAAATATCCTGACAGTGCAGAGATACTGGCTTTAATTAAAATCTCGGAATTGCTCTTCGACCGTGTACTCAGGATACCAGCGGTATCCAGCCTCAGTCATTACCCTGACCAACTTAGCAGTATGGCCGGGTACATCTAGGCATCGAGTCAGGCGAACCACTTGATTGAGGTCGCGAGTGGCCATCTGAAAGCACAATCATAATGCAAGGGCATTAGAATTTCTAGCAAAATTTCGGCAGCATAACAGCTGTAAATGCTCAAGAAGGATTTTGAGACATTTGACAAAGGATTTCGTACACACCCAACATCATCACATCAAAGTTCTGAAACCATTCTAACAACATAATGTGGTAGTAGAACTGAACTAGGCTTGTAACCATCAAACTTATAAGGTACTACTGATTAGTAACACGTGATCCTGATAGAGAGAATAAATCCTAATTCCTTAACCCCCGGTGGAAAAATGGACTGACTCAGATCAGAAAGTCATAAGGTATAAGGAGTAAAAAGAGCCTTACGTTCCAACCCACAAACAATTCCCCTACATATAGCTAAAGAATTTCTAGACTCAACATCGACCAGTTTGGCTTGGAGAACCTACAGGCAGTCCGGCTCTGATGCCAACGCTGTCAGGACCCCGACTCGATGTCACATCGATCTAGCCGGTAACACTTCATATCACTTTGCGGCCTCACGCACGGTGTTCCCACGGGTGTCGCCTTACCTTTGCCCGGGACCGTTTGCGCCTTTTGGCTCACGTATATGATAGTGTCGCTAGCATCCATATGATAAAGAGCCCGGGCTGACATGACTAGTCGTAAACCCAAAGTGGCACAGACTTACAGGGACAGGCATCCATGACCCAGCTTCGAACGTGTCGGTCATCAGCAAGTGGGTCCGGGCTGTAGCACTGGGCTAGCAGGACTCTGGTAAACCGGGCTGTAGCGGGCTAACAGGACTCCGGTACTCAAAGCGTGACATTTCCCCGAAGGGACAGACACAGGAACGAAGAAGGACACATGCCGGCCAGCCTAAGTGTTCCAGAGCAGTAGCAAGCTACCATGGCTCTGCGGTAACACTAGGAGACATTTCCCGGTAAGAGAGGCTACTAAAGATAAACAACTAGATAGTCAGATCCCACACATACCAAGCATTTCAATCATACACACAATATGCTCGATATGTGCAATACAACGAAACATCACAACATGACTCTACGACACAAGTACTTTATTTAAGGCTCAGGGAGCCATACATAGCATACACCAAGGTACGGGTCTCACGACCCAACATACAAGTCATACAGTCATACAAACCAGCAGCGGAAGTAACTTGTCTGAGTACAGACAACTAGTAAAATAAAAGAGGCTTGGAAAGCCTAGCTATACTACGTGGTCCTTCACAAGCTCAGGGTCACCACCTGGGTCTTTAGCCTACTCGTTGATGTCAACGTCTACATAGAACCCATCAGAAGGGGTTGCAGCGTCTTCTGTAAAAATGTAGATTATAGCAACATGAGTACAAAGGTACTCAGCAAGACTTACATCAGATCCTACATACATGCATAGTATCAAGAAGGGTTGGTGGAGTTATTGCAGCAAGCCAGCTTTGACTCTTGGCTAAACTATCCTACGGTACTCCAACTGAAATGGTTTTGCGCACACGAGTCCACTACTCACCACTTCAATACACTACCGAGGATCCACCTCCGTCTTCCTACGGAAGAGCCATCCTCGGCACTCACACTTATCTTGAGGCTTTTAACAGTTTCCATTTACTTGTCTATGAACTGTATAGGCAACCAAGTAGTCCTTTACCGCGGACGCGGCTATTCGAATAGATTATGATAACCCTGCAGGGGTGTACTTCTTCATACATGTTTCCACCACTTAGCGTCTGCACACGACATGTGCTCGGCAGACTTCAAGCGAAAGCCGACGTGGGTGTAGACCACGACCTACCTAAACACTTAAGCCTCTAGTCCAGGTTTATCGCCTATTCAGGTTCCATCCGCAGGGAGTCCGGCCGAGGTTTCCCATACGGCCCCGAACGATGTGAACAGGGTTCCCGAGATACCTAACGGGTATTCGGTACACCCGGCCACGTACCTACCGCATCACAGCCCACCCCTACGGTCAGTGCTGTCCACGGCCTCCAGTAGGCTACAAACACCAGAAACTACTTGCAACTCCTGGACAGAGAGCTAGGGTGAATAAGAAGTCGAGCGGGGTCATATTTCAGGGCCCAATGTATGGTAGTAGCTGATTCTTAAATCACACATACAGATCTCAGTGCTTAAGGTCGGCTTCAATGAAACAACCCACCATGTACTCCTACATGGCCTCTCATCGATACCTTTACCAAATCGTGTTCACCACACCACTCCCATTACCGACGTAATCATTTCACTCTAGCCCATCACCCAGATGAACCAGACCTGACACGACTCTAAGCATAGCAGGCATAGCAAGGTAGGAACAACACATACATATGGCTCAATCAACTCCTACACATGCTAGTGGGTTTCATCTAGTTACTGTGGCAATGACAGGTCATGCAGAGGAAATGGGTTCAACTACCGTGGCACACAGCAGTTTGAAACGCGTTGTCTTAATGTAGTAAAAGAGAGCAGGAGCGAGAACATGGGATTGTATCGATATGATCAAATGGTTGGTTGCTTGCCTGATGGTTCGATGCACGGATACGGTTCTTCGTTAGGGTAATCACGGTACTCCTCGGGGACAGAACCTGTCGCAAAGGACATCGATACACAAGCATCACCAAACAATGTGCAACAATATGATGCATGCATGAAACATGGCAATATGAGTGTGTTGGGCTAATGCAACTAAAGCCAGAAGGGTTTGAACAAATTTGAATCAAAGATTCAAATTCCAAATTCAAATATGGCCTTTTAAAGTGCCTTTTCTTGTTCTGCTTAAAACATCAATTTAACTTGTTTGATCATGCATGAAAATAGTACAGATGGATAGATTGGATTTTTCTGATCATTTTTCATATATAATTTGTCCAATTTGGAGTTACAGAATAAAAGTTATGAATTTTTGAAGTTTAAATAATATTCTGGAATTTCCTGATTTAATTTAAATCCAGAAATTCAATTACCGCGTCAGCCTGACGTCAGTGTGACGTCAGCAGGTCAACGGAACAGGTCTGGGTCAAACCTGACAGTGGGTCCCGCATGTCAGGGTGATTATTTTAATTAAAACTTAATTAAAACTAATCCTGTTTAATTAACAGGGCTGGGCCCCACCTGTCATTGACTCAGGGGAGTCAACCAGGGCCCACCCGTGGTCAAAGTCAATGTCGGCTGCCGGCGTTTAGTCGCCGGCGAGCCCGACGCGGCGGCGGAAGTGGTTTTGGTCATTTCGGCCACCAAACGGACCGCGGAGACCACCGGAGTGGAGCTGAGGGCAACCCGCAGCTCTTGGCGGAGCCCGTTGGGGTCGGGGTGGCCGGAGTCGACGGCGGCGAGCTCGGCTGCGGCCGCCGGGGTTCGGTCGTGCACGGGAACGGTGCTGGAGCTCGAAGTCGAGCAAAACGAGGCGCTAGGGATGCTCTACGGGGTTTTGCGAACTCGTTGGACTCGCCGGGGTGACCAAATGGTCACCGGAGCTGCGTCGACGGCGAGCTCGGCGACGGCGGAGGTTCGGCCATGGTGGGGAGGAGGCTACGGTGAGGGAACGAGGGGAAGGAGAGGGGGAAACGGTGGCGTAGCTCACCGCGGTTGCAGTGGGCGTCGAAGCGGGCTCGGGGACGCGCTGGAGACGGCGAATTCGACGGCGACGGTGGTCGGAGCCCGAAGAGGGGAACGGCGACGTGGCGGCGATGCAGGGCTTCCGGGGAGCTGTGGAGCGGTGGGGAGGAAGAGGGAGTCGAGGCGGAGCTCCTGAGCTGGTCGGGGGAGCGAGGGGTGGTCGGAGACAGCGGCTAAGGCGAACGGCGGCGACGGTGGTGTTCGGCCGGGCGAGAGAGAGAGCGAGGGAGAGGAGGGGAGAGCCGGGGGAGAGTGAGAGAGAGCAGGGGGGGAGGCGTGGCGTCGTCCAGGGACACCAAGGCGAGGAGGGGAGGGCAGGCAGGCAGGGAGAGAGGTGGCGTGGCGCGGTGGCCGTGCGCGCGCGCCGGCCACACTCCCCTCCCTCTGTCGGGACGAAGACGACAGAGGAGGGAGGTGGGCTGGGCCGGCTGCTGGCTGGGCCGGCCAGCTGGCTGGGCTGCACAGGGAGGAGCCCAGGTAAGCTTCTCCCTTTTAGTTTTTTTCTGTTTTCTAATTTCTGACATTTGTTTTGATTTAAATAATATATTAAATCATTTATTTAACTTATGCCAATTTTTGCAGGAGCTATTTATATTATTCCAGAGCTCTTTTATAATTGGCATAATATTTGGGCATATATTAATATATATAATTAATATATTTCCAATGCAAATATTTATGCATTAATTCCAAATGCCCAAAATAAATGTCCATGAGCCACTAAAAATATTGGTTTGATTTTTATCTCTGTCCAATATTTTCAGAGAGCAACATGAGCATTTTCTTGGACCCTTTTGGAGAAATTTTTATTTGGGTCATTTTCAAAATGATTCTGAGGGTTTCACAGATCCCCATTTCAAGTTTCTGATGAAGAGTAAACATGATGCAACACTCTAATGCATGACTAGCTAGGGTGTGACAAAAGCAACGAGCACGCTTTCCTATTTGGGGTCAAGCGTGGCACTGATGGTGAAGGTACCACCAGTGCCATCCTCCTTGGCGGATACCTTCTTGGTCTCGGGTGGAGCTGCCATCGTCTTCTTGCACTTGCCGGTGGAGCTCGATGGTGCGTCCTCGACGGTAGCGCAGCACTCCGAAGAGGTGCGCTTGCCGGAGTGGGCATCAGAGCTCTCGCTGAACTTGGCCTTCTTCTTCCCCCCGGGAGCTTCAGTGGCAAGTGTATGGTGATCAGCTGCGGCTGCTGCTTCCCGGTAGATCTTGTCGGCGCAGATAAGGGCATCCTTCTTGTCGCCGGGGACAGAAATGACACTTATCGGGCCTGGCATTTTGAGCACGTTGTAAGCATAGTGAGAGGCTGCCATAAACTTGGCGAGCGCTGGACGGCCCAGGATTCCATTGTAGGGTAATGGAAAATCGGCAACGTCAAACATGACTCTCTCAGTTCTGAAATTCAACTCGCTGCCAAATGTGACCGGCAGCGTGATCTTCCCTTTCGGCTTGCTCCTTCCCGGGTTGATTCCTTGAAATGTGCCGGTCTCTTCGGGCTCGCTGTCAGGGATCTGAAGTTTGTGAAGGACCGCGGAGGAGATGAGATTCAAGCCGGTCCCGCCGTCAACTAGCATCTTTGTGACCTTGAGGTTGCGGATAGTTGGTGAGACCAACATCGGCAAGCACCCGACTGCAGTTACGCGATCAGGGTGATCCCCAATGTCGAAGATGATAGGCGTGCTGGACCATTTCAGGGGCTTGCGTGACTCTATGGATGGCTCTGCTGCATTCACTTCCCGCATCCACTGTTTGAGCTGGCGGTGCGAAGTATGCAGAGAGGCGCCACCGTCAACGCACAGGACCTCTGTGGCTTTCTGAAATTCTTTCTCATCGGTCTCATCATCATCCATGTCTTCGTCATCATCGTCATCTTCATCCTTGTCACGGCCACGGGGAGGCCTGTCTCCTTGCCGCTGCTTGGCCTTGCCGCGACGTCCCCCTCCCCGGCCGGGGCGCTTCTTGCCGGATTCACCAGTTCTTTCCTGGGCCTTCTCTTTGTCGCGTCGCTCGTATTCAGCTTTCTGTTGCTCAGCGAGCTGTCCGACCTTCTTGCAGTTCTGGAGATCGTGACCCTTGGTGCGGTGAATCTTGCAATACTGCCCGCCGGAGCTGTCCTGCTTGTCGGCGGCCGCCACAGGACGGGCCTCCTTGTCGGAGCCACCAGCCTTAGCTTCCTTGGCGCCACCTCCGTTGCCGGTCTGCTCAACAGCTAGCACCTCCTTTCCCTTATTCCTTCTGTAGTTCCGCCGCTAGCCTTTCCTTGCCGGGGTGGCATCCTCACTGTCAGATCCTCCTGCTCCTGTACTCTCTCCGGGGAGCCTCCTCCCCTCTTCAGCGCGTGCACACTTGTCAGCCAGGGCGTAAAGCTCGCTGACATCTCTGATCTTACACATCGCCATCTCATCCCTCATCCTTCGATTTCGCACGCTCTGATGGAACGCGCTAATGATCGCGGCGGGGTGGATGTCTGGGATGTTGTGCTGCACACGGCTGAATCTTTGAATGTACTTGCGCAGTGGCTCTCCTTCCTTCTGGGCGAGCAGTTGAAGATCGCTCTCTTGGCCATTTGGCTTGTGGCCGCCCGTAAAGGCGCCGACAAACTGATGGCACAGATCAGCCCAGGAAGATATGGAGTTGTCCGGCAAGTGCATGAGCCAGGACCTGACATTGGGCTTGAGCACCAGCGGGAAGTAGTTGGCAAGGATCTTGTCATCTCGTCCCCCGGCAGCTTGCACCGCAATGGTGTAAATGCTGAGGAACTCCGACGGATGCGTCTTGCCGTCGTACTTCTCCGGCACGTCTGGCTTGAAATTTTTTGTGCTGGGCCACTGGACTTGCCGCAGTTCACGGGTGAACGCAGGACAACCTACCGCGTATGGTAGATCGCCTGGTACCCCTGGCGCGTGCATGTCAACAGAGAGCCCAGCGTGCCTGTCGGATTGACGTCGCGCTTCTCTTCGGCGCTCGATGCGGGTTCGAGCATCTTCTTTTTGCCGTTCATGGAGAACCTGACGCTGGTCGCGACGAGCTCGTGGGTCCGACGACGCGGTGGAGCCGCTGTTGGGGTGGACCCGGCGGGTCGGCGATTTTGGCCTTCGTAGTGGAGAGTGCATGGAAGTCGCACCTCCCTCCGTCTTGTTGCCATCGGCTCGCGTCTGGTTGTCCTGCCGTGGCAGCGAGGTGCTTGGTTGCCGCGCAGTGTCGCCGTTAGCGAAGCCGATGAGGCTCTGGATAGTGGCCCTCCATTCGTCGGTCTTGTCCGCCGTCCGAGGATAGTCCAGGAGCAGCTGGGCCCGCGCCAAGGCTTCTGCTGGGGTGGTGGGCGGCAGAGGTGAACGGTGCGAGGAGAGGGGCGTGCTCGGACTCCTAACCAAGTTAGAAGGAGCAGCGTCCCGTCCCGGCGACCGTACCTCGCTGGGGCCAGCATGTTGGCGTGCATGCTGGTCTTGACCGCCGCGCGAACCACCAGCTTGATCTTGGGTCAGTGGACGTATGGCGCTGCGGACGCTATGACGCTGCTGGTCCCGCGCCTCTTGAGAGAGACGCGGAGCGCGCATGGACGCCGAGGTCTGCGCTGCCTTGTCCTTGGACTTGGCAGCGCTGTGCGCACCTTCGTCGACGCCCATTCCTCCGCCGGCGTCCACTCCACCATCCGTTTGCTCCGGAGGCGGTGGAAGCGACGCGGACGGAACAGCTGCCTCCGAATTCTTCTTCTTTGGTGGCATGCCGATGATGAAGATCTAGCTTGCGTGCACGCCGGATCGGGTTCGCGCGATCTCGACGCCCCCCTACCTGGCGCGCCAGAGATGCCGGGGGCGATGCTGATTCCCGCCGACACCTATGGGGACAGGCCCCCTTTCGGTCCGGTGGGGGGGCGAAGAGCGCGCAAAGAGCGGATCGAGGCAGTGCACGCGTGGCGATTTTTTACCCAGCTTCGGGCCGCACGGATGCGTAAAACCCTACTGCTGCTTGTTTGTGTATATTAGACTCTTGCTCAGGAGCGATGGACGCTGCCAGACTGAGCATGAGAGTGTTCTTCTGAGTTCCCGAAATGCAGAACCCCCTTGAAAATGCAGACCCTCCTCTACGTTGCCCTTGGGCCTCCTTTTATACTCAAGGGGTCACCGACAGGGAGCAACGCAGCCAGGAAGGGTAAAAATGGAAAAAGGATGTGGTAGGTATAGCTACCGCTACTGTGGATACAGTGTACCCTACCTAACTCTGACGGCAGGGGACAAGGGCATTAAATGCCTGTCTGAGTCTCCTAAACAGTGCAAAAGGTGACCGTTAGGAGCGCCACTGTTTGCCACGATGGGCTTCTCTTCATCTCCGCTTGCCACCACGTACCCCTAGCTGCGCGGCCTCCCGCCACGTGCGCTCTGGGAGAGTCCCAGAGCGACACGTTAGCAGGTGAGCTGGAGCGCGGGCATGCAGTGGGAGTTTCCCGCGGCAAGCTCCTTGCCGCGGCCGTTGTCTCGTCGCTTCCGGAAGCTTGTCGCTCGCCGGATCTTGCCGGGGCGCAGGGCGCGTCGCGGCAAGCTTTCTTGGTATGTCTTGCGTGGTCTTCCCGGCAAGCTCCTCTTGCCGGGGTCTCGTCTCTTCCCGGTAAGCTCCCCTTGCCGGGGCCTTGGTTGGCCTTCCCGACAAGCTCCTCTTACCGGGGTCTTGGCTTGAGTATTTTGTTATTGAATGGTCTTTAAGGGGACCACGGAGGGTCCTGGCGGTCACCCGGCAAGCCTTGCCGCAGGGGGGGGGGGCTGCAACTGCCCGTGCACGAGTTCGGGGTAATAGGGTACCCCTACTCTAGTACACCGACACTAGTGAAAGTGCGTTATATCGACTAGAGGGGGGTGAATCGGCGATTTTTATGAATTCTTCACTGAGGAATTTTCCGGTGAGGAAATTCGTTAGTCAAGAACTACTAGCAGCGGAATAGGTACTCAGAAGTAAGCATAGTAGGATACAAACATAGTCATCTTGATGAAATGAAGACAAGCACAGAGTACAGGAAGCGTAAACACTGGATAACACAAGATGAAGACAAACAGACTGAAGAAATTGAACTGAGGAAATTGAGAAAGTCTTCAGTCAAAGTCTTAAAACACAGATATGAACAATCACTCAACACAGTAATGAGGAAACGAAAGAGTTGAGGAAATAGAACAAGTAAGGTTGGTGAAGACAATGATTTGGTAGACCAGTTCCAACTGCTGTCTCAGTTGTACGTCTGGTTGGAGCGGCTGAGTATTTAAACTCGAGGACACACAGTCCCGGACACCTAGTCGCTAAGCACATAGCTCAGGACACCAAGTCCTCACTGTATTCTCCTTGAACTAAGGTCACACACACCTCGTCCAATCACTCGTGGTAAGTCTTCGGGCGACTTCCAAACCTTCACAGACTCGGTCACTCGGGGATCCACAATTCCTCTTGGATGCTCTAGACCATGACGCCTAACCGTCTGGAAGAAGCACAGTCTTCAAAGGTAACAAGCGTCGGATCCACGCAGGATCAATCATTTCAATGATGCTCAATCACTTTGGGTTTGTAGGTGTTTGGGTTTGGGGTTTTTTCCTCACTTGATGATTTTCGCTCAAAGTCCTCGAAGGATGGGTTGCTCTCAAATGACAAGTGTCAATTTCTCTCGGAGAAGCCAACCAGCTAGTGGTTGTAGGGGGCGGCTATTTATATCCTAGGGAGTAGCCCGACATGATAAGACATAAATGCCCTTGTTTGATATGATCGTTAGGTGGATAAGATATTTTGGGACAGCTGGCGCATAGCACAGCAACGGTCAGAAATTTGACTATCAAATTCCTCGGGGCTATCATGTTCCTCACTGTGTAGGCAATCCGCACTGGCGAATTCCTAACTCCTTAGTAAGAACAAATTCCTCAGCGACCAGAAGAACTTCGTCTCTGTCACTGAAGAAATTGACTGAACTGTATGAGATTTCCAAAGGCTTCACTCGAAGGGTTTGGTAGGTGTAGGATTTTGAGTTGAGCATCACTTGGAAATTTTTCCTTAGTATTTCCTCGACCCCCTTTAACAGTACGGTGATTCCTATGACTCAAGAAAGAGAAGAAAAACAAAACTATGAAAATGAAGTCTTCAAGCTTCATATTCCTCGCATGAATATCAAGTCTTCACGGTTACACCAATTTCTTCACTTTCAAAGTCTTCATGAAAGTCTTCAGAAATACCAAAATCTTCAGTCGAAGATATTCATTTTTAGGGGTCGACTTTCCCTGTAAATATCAAACTCCTCATAGACTTATAGACCTGTGTACACTCACAAACACATTAGTCCCTTAACCTATAAGTCTTCAATACACCAAAATCACTAAGGGGCACTAGATGCACTTACAATCTCCCCCTTTTTGGTGATTGATGACAATATAGGTTAAGTTTTCAACGGGGATAAACATGTGAAGTGTAAGTACTGATATTGAGGAATTTGATTGCAAGATATAGAAGAACTACCCCTGAAGATGTGCATAGTGAGGAATTTGCCTTTTGAAACAATGCACACTTGAAGAGTTGAATCATGGAGATCTCCCCCTATATCTTGTAATTCATACACGCATTTGACATATAATATGAAGAATTTGAAATGCATGATGGAATATGGTGCCTGATGAAATTCAGCATGCGTGCAATAATATTAATGAGGAACAAGCATACAGAATAACGCATCAAGAGTATCAGATCATACTGCATCAAAAGTATCAGAGCACCATCGGGTTTAAGATTACAACTCGATCCAATAAAGTTTCAGAAGAACAAGAGTTGTAACTTAGCAAAAACGCCCATATAATAGACCTGCTTGAAGACTAACTCAAATTTCTCCCCCTTTGTCATTGAATGACCAAAAGGATCGAAACTGAGGACTAACGCCCCTGAAGAATATCAAGTTGATGGAGGAGCGCCAATGTTGTTGGGGTCGGTAGTTGTAGTAGGGCCTGCCGCAATGTCCTCTAAGTCTTCATTTTCATCAGTCTCGCGTGGTGAAGAATAGGAGCTGGCCACCAAGGAAGGATCCTTGACCTTCTTGAATTTCTTCGGTGGAGGTGCAGACCAGTCAAATTCTTCCTTGAGACCCATATTCTTCAGATCTGCAGCGCTGTAGACATGAGATAGAACGGCCCAGGTACGGTTGAAGGTTTCATGGAGGTAGTATTGGTTTTTCTTCACTACATTGTGTGTTGAGGTCATGTTGTGAAGAATTGAACCAAACTGACGCTTGACCCATTTATGATTGCGATCAACCTTCTGATGAAGACTGGGGAGTAACTCATGATCAGTCATCACCCTGGGAGCTGTGGCTTGAGGATTTTGCTTGGCGGCAGAGTCATGTGTGGCAGAGTCATCATTGGTCGAGTAGGATGCAGCCTTGCGAAATTGACCATCCAATGGACAAATGCCTTCATCTATCACAGCAGTTGCCTTGCCTTTGTCATCAGCTGAGGAATATATCCGTTTGAGGACTTCAATCGGAGGGAAGTAGCTGCCATGGTTCAAAGTGTCAGCTTTGTAATTTAGTGAAGCCCTTGTCCTGATGAATCTCATAATTCATGGTGCATAAGGCTTCAGCTCAAATGGTGACATAGCAATATTCGCCAGAGTCCTCATGAAGAAATCATGGAAGTTGACGGGAACGCCATGGATGATATTTAAAAGCATGTTCTTCATGATGCCAACGACCTCTTCATCATTTGAGTCATGGCCTTTGATTGGACTCGTTGTCTTCGTTAGAATGCGATAGACAGTCCGAGGCACGTATAGTAATTCCTTGACGAGGAATTTGGTTCAAGGAGCCTGCCCTGGCTTCAAAGGCTTCATCAGCACTTGCATGAAATGATTTGAAAGTCCAGGTTCACTGTAGACGCAACGAGCACCGTCAAGGGGAGGACTGAGTGGGAGGGCACGAAGCAATTCAGTTGCTGGTGCCTTGTAGTGAGTATTTTCAGACATCCAGTCCAGCACCCATGAATTCACATCTTCAGAGTTTCCTGTGATGTGCAGCGTTGCATAGAATTGAAGAATGAGTTCTTCATTCTAGTCACAGATGTCAGTGCAGAAATTTAGCAATGCAGCATCGTGAAGAACACTGAGGACTTGGCTCGAAGCACGGCAGAGACTCCATGTCCACATTAGGAATATGTTCATGATCGAAGACTTTGTCTTTGTGGAACAGTACTAAGGAATAGAAATTGGCTTGACTAGCAGTCCAGAAACGCCTCTTCCTTATGCGACCAGAGTCATAGGGGTTGTAATCTGTGAAGAATACATGCTCGCTGAAGAAATCTTCAGCCTTGAACTTTTGCTTCTTTGAGAATGGATCCGTTGGCTTGGGCATGGGAGTGTCAGTGAGTTGCATCACAACCTCTGGAATCACAATCTCAGGTTCTTCAGGCTGAGGAATTTCTGGTTCCTCTTCAGTGGCAGTCTGCGTGTTCAAAGGTTCAACAACAGCAGCTTCTTCAGCACTAGCGCCTGGAATGTCTTCATGCACAGACGAGGTGGGATGAGTTTCTTCAGAGCCCATTTGAACTGTTGGTGCAGGGGACTGAGGTTTTGTTGAAGTGGGGTGAAGAGTGGAGTATTGGGGTGCTGACTTTCCCAAAAGTCATCATTCATCACAGGCGTTGTGCAGCCAATGTCCACGTCTTCATCTTCAATTTCTTCAACGCCAGCCTCTTTAGCTGTGAATTGAGGCATTGGCGAGGAAGCAACGGGCGTTGAAGGGGTCGTATCCACTTCAATTTCTTCATCAACCTGCTCTGACAAACCAGCAGATTGAGGTTCTTCATTAGATCCGCTAGGGATCACATATTCCTCATCAAAAGGAACAAGATCCTTTGATGGCATGGTGGAACTCGGAATAGCATCAATTGGATTTTCAATAGAGCTTGTCAGAGGCTTCATCTTCTTTGGAGCTGAAGATTCTGAAGCACTGGATGCTTTCTTGTTCTTCACTGCAGCTCGCTCTGGAGCCTTGGTCTTCTTCACATCGAATGCACATGGAAGAATTGGAGTTGGGGTAGGCGCAGATGGAACTGAGGAATCTGGTTGAATTTCCTCAGGCGCAACTGATGCAGTTGCCCTGACTTCTTCAGTTTCTTCAGGCGCACCACTAGTGGATGCCCTAACAATTTCTTCAGCGCCTGGAATGGAGTCATCAGCCCTGGAACTAGCATTTTCTTCAGCAGCCTAAATGTCATCAGCGGTGCTGGCATGTTCTTCAGTTGCTGAGGAGATGCTTCAGCATGAGGAATTTCTTGTTGCAATGGGGATGCAACATTTGTGAATTTCTCAGTCAGTTTCACAATCCTGACTTTGGCTCCTTGCTAATCAGCATAGTAAGCATTGAAGTCATCGCTGAGGGTTTTGATTTCAGCTTGGATCTTGAGGAGTTCATCAGTTGTCATATTGACAACGTTATTCTTCAGGAACTTCTCCTTTCTGAACTGAGTCTTCTTGATCTTCCTGGCCTTCTCAAATTTCCATTTCTCTTCAGTGATGAAATGGTTCAGCATGTGACTTTGACTAGGAGTCAAATTTAAATCAGGCATAGGAGTATTTGGATCCTTGTGCCAGAGATCAATGCAATCAAGGATCGCCCTTGGATCCAATAGCAGTGGCACTTTTGTGCCTTTGGCTCTAGCGGCCCTTTCTTGTTGGTTTCTGATGATTTCTGCAAGTTCGTCATCATCAGCTTCATCGTCAGATGGAACTTGGAAGGCAACCTGTTTCTTCGGACTTGGCCGAGGACCTCGACCAGTCGTTGCCTTAGTCTTCAGCAGAGTGGGGCCTGATGAAGATTTTGGTGCAGCTGAGGAACTTGATGAGGCACCAGAGGCAATAGAGATGCATGTTGTCCTTTGGCACGTGGCCAGATGTACAGGTGTTAAGGACTTTGCCGGAGCAGCTGAGGACTTTGGAGGAGGAGTAGTAGTTGGAACTGGCCGTGAGGGCTTTGAAGAATCTGGCCGTGAGGGCTTTGAAGATTCTGGCCGTGAGGGCATTGCTGAGGAACTTGGCCGTGAGGGCATAGTTGGTGAAGCACTTGGCTTGTGAGCGGGCTTCTTTGCCATTGATTTTCTTGTCTTGACAGAGGCCTCAGTTGAAGTAGCAGCAGCAGAGTCTTCATTGAATTTCCTCACTGCTTCTTTGGCATGTCTTGCCAACTTAGCTTGGCGTTTGGCCCATTCTTCAGGAAAATCCTCACCACGCTTGATGTTGGTGGGGTCAGCTTCTTGGCCAAGTGCCAATGGAGCTCTTGGGCATGGAGGATTAAGTGAGAATTTCTTCATATACTTTGGAGTCACATATCTGTACTCCCTCCATTCTCTTGCCCATCTCCGTTCAATCTTCTGTATGCGCACCTTGCGCTGATATTTATTTTCTTTTCCGTACTTAGCATCATCAGGTGTGCAATAATTAGCATAGATGGCCTCAGGTATTTCAAAAGCAGTCATGACCTCAGGCTTCTTTCCTCCTTTTTGCGGTTTCTTACTGTCAGCCATATTCTTCAGATGAGGAATTTGAACAATCAAATTTTCTGAAGAAGTGTGCAACTTTTCTTCAAGGAACGCTGCAAATGAGTTAAGTTGATGAGAACCTAGTGATTCAGCAGCGTACATGAGTACCTGTGAACAAAGTATAGTTGCGAGGAATTTGGAGAGGTCATCTGCATTCTCAGAAGGTTTTTCAAAAAGAACAAGTTTGAGGAATTTGACCAGATGAGTCTTGAAGAATTTCACTAAGCATTCTTTGTCTTAGGTTCCAGAGTTGTATAGATCGAGGATCCACACAATTGAGGAATCTTGAAGAAAAACGATGCTTAGAGAAACGAATCAAGAACAGATGACTAGTGAGGTGTTTTGTGTGTGAGGATTTGAAGAATAAAACACCTTTGAAGATTTTGTTGTGAAATTTCGAATCAAAAGAGGGCAGTAAAAGTAACTTTTAATTACCCTGGATGAAGAACACGACGAACTGAGAAGCAGAATAGTGAAGTTCGTCGGTGTAGATCTTCCACCCCCAACTTGGCGGAGGAAGACACCTACGGTGGCGACGGAGTGAAGATTTCTGTGGTCGGCGCGAGTACGACGGCGATGAGGTCGAGGCAGTGAATCTCTTCCACACTGGCGATGATGGAGTAGCGGCGGTGCTAGGGTTTGAGGAGCTCAAGTGAGGGAGAGAGCGGTCGAGCGGAGTAAAGGAAGTGAGGAAGGGGAGAGGGGGTATTTATAGTGGTAGTGAAAAATTGTTTGCCCAAAGATTTAGGATGAACATGCCCCTGACCATTCTCCTTCGCTTGACATGTGTCACCCACGTACTGAGAAGTGGAGATCGTGTTAGATCGTGGGTGAATAGATAAGTCTATCATGGGATCCGGAACGGATTGAGCAGTAAAACTGAAAATTTGGATAAGATTAATTTTAAAGTTCCGTTCACAATTTCTTCAGCTATCAAGGACATAGTGAAGATTTTGAACGAGTTTCAAATAGAACGCACATGAAGAATTTGTGAATAGATTGGGTTGAGTATAGCATAGAGGGGGAAGGGTCCGATCACATTCACTTAGCAGAAAATGCAACTTGAAGAATTAGCCATAAGTAAATGATGTATAGGACATAAACTCATATATATAGCCAATGAAGAAAAATGACGGAAACAATGAAGATTTTGCAAAGTTGAAGAATTTAAAAAAACTGAAGAATTTCAAAAACTGAGGAATTTCAAAAATGAAGATTTTCAACTTTGGTGGTGGCGTGACCCACCGTATAAGATTGATGATTTCAGACACCGCGTACAATTGTCGTAGGGTTCTGAGAATCAAATTCTTCATTAATTGCTTCACACTTAGAGTGTTATTCTTCATTGATTGAAGAAAAATGTTTCTTCATGTGTTGCACATCTAAGTCATCAATTTTCCATAAGTGTCAGGATGTGTGTCCTTTTCAAAGAACATTCGAAGATTCTAAGATATTTAGCTCACACCGCGACTTGCTAAATCTCTTCTCATCCAAGGGCTTTGTGAAGATACCGGCTAGCTGTTCTTCAGTCTTCACGTGCTCGATGGAGATGTCGCCCTTCAACACATGATCACAAAGAAAATGATGACGAATCTGAATGTGCTTTGTCTTCGAGTGCTGAACTGGGTTGTGAGCAATCTTGATGGCACTCTCATGATCACAGAGGAGAGGCACATTCTTCACGTTGATGTTGTAGTCCTTGAGAGTTTGCTTCATCCATAGCAGTTGAGCACAGCAAGAACCAGCAGCAATGTACTCAGCCTCTGAAGTAGCTAGTGATACGTAGTTCTGTTTCTTCGAGGACCAACAGACCAAAGATCGTCCGAGGAAATGACAAGTACCAGATGTTGACTTGCAGTCCACACGATCACCAGCATAGTCATAGTCAGAATATCCAATGAGATCAAAAGTAGAGCCCTTGGGGTACCATAATCCTAGTGTTGGTGTGTGAGCTAGATATCGAAGAATATGCTTCACAGCCTTATGGTGTGATTCCTTCGGTGCAGCTTGAAATCGGGCACACATGCAAACACTAAGCATTATATCTGGCCTAGATGCACATAAGTACAATAACGAACCAATCATGGAGCGGTATACCTTGTGATCGAAGTCAATACCATTTTCATCGGTGCATAGATGGCTATTTGTGGGCATAGGAATTTTGACGCCTTTGCAATCTTGCATGCCGAATTTCCTCAGAACTTCCTTGAGGTATTTCTCCTGAGATATGAATATGCCATTGTGTTGTTGACGAATTTGAAGACCTAAAAAGAATTTCAACTCTCCCATTATAGACATTTGATATTCTTCACTCATCATATAGGAAAATTCATCACTATAACGTTTGTCAGTACAGCCAAAGATAATATCATCAACGTATATTTGACACACAAAAAGTTCACCATCATAAGATTTAGTAAAGAGAGTTGGGTCGAGTGAACCGGGTGTGAAGCCATTCTTCATGAAGAATTCCTTCAAAGTGTCATACCACGCCCGAGGGGCCTGCTTGAGGCCATACATGGCCTTGTTGAGTCTGAAGACTTTGTCAGGATTCTTTGGATCTTCAGAACCTGGGGGTTGAGCAATATATACTTCTTCCTCAAGCTTACCATTGAGGAATACACTTTTCACATCCATTTGTTGTAAGATAATATTATGATGGTTAGCATAAGCAAGCAATATGCGAATAGCCTCAAGTCGAGCAATAGGTGCAAAGTTTCATCGAAATCAATTCCTTCAACCTGTGTGTAGCCTTGAGCTACAAGTCGTGCCTTATTCCTCACCACAAGGCCATTTTCATCTTGCTTGTTGTGGTAGATCCACTTTGTGCCGATGATATTATGCTTGCGAGGATCTGGATGTTTGACCAGTTCCCAGACATTGTTGAGCTCGAACTGATGTAATTCTTCTTGCATGGCCTGAATCCACTCAGGCTCCAGAAATGCTTCATCTACCTTAGTGGGCTCTTTAATAGAGACAAAAGCATAGTGTCCACAAAAGTTAGATAAATATGAAGCTTTTAAGCGTGTGAGAGGACCTGGCGCTCGAATGTCATTGATGATCTTTTGCACTTGCACTTCTTTTGCAATGCGAGGATGAGCTGGCTGTCATTGAGGAATTTGATTAGCATTTTCTTCAGCACCATTTTCTTCAGAATTTTCATCGGGTGCACCAGCTCGGTTTTTGTCACGTTCTGGAATGAATTCTTCAATAGATTCTTCGGTCGGAATAACATCCTCAGTAGCCTTGAACTTGATAGAATCCTCAGGTGCTGGTTCATCTATCAGAGAAGGTAGGTTCTCTCTTTGCAAGCCATTAGTTTCATCGAACGGCACATCTACTATTTGAACAACCTTATGAAGAACGTTGTTGAAGACTCTGTAGGTGTGCGAGTCCTTTCCGTACCCAAGCATAAAACCTTCATGTGCTTTCGGTGCAAATTTAGCATTGTGATGAGGATCTCTAATCCAACATTTAGCACCGAAGACTTTGAAATAACTCACATTGGGTTTCTTGTCAGTGAGGAGTTCATAGGCAGTCTGCTTGAAGAATTTGTGAAGATATACCCGATTGATGATGTGGCGAGCAGTATCAATTGCATCAATCCAAAAGCGACGAGGTGTTTTGTATTCATCAAGCATAGTGCGAGCCATTTCAGCGAGGGTTCTATTCTTGCGCTCCATGACGCCATTCTGCTGAGGAGTATAAGGAGCAGATAACTCATGAGTAATACCAAGTTCATCAAGATAGCCATCAAGACCGGAATTCTTGAACTCGGTTCCATTGTCAGTTCTGATGTGCTTGATCTTCACACCAAAGTTGGTTGAAGCCCTCGAGGAAAATCGTTTGAAGATTTCCTGCACTTCATGTTTGTAAGTGACAATGTGTACCCATGTGTAATGAGAATAGTCATCGATAATAACAAAGCCATATAGGGATGCATCATTTGAAACAGCAGAATAATGATTGGGACCAAAGAGATCCATGTGAAGCAATTCAAATGGATGAGTAGTGGTCATGATAGTCTTTGCTGGATGCTTGGCCTTTGTCATCTTTCCAGCTTCACAAGCTCCGCATAAGTGATCCTTGAGGAATTTGACATTCTCAATGCCAATGACATGCTTCTTCTTCACAAGCGTGTTCAGATTCCTCATGCCAGCGTGACCAAGTCATCGATGCCATAGCCAGCCTTCTGAAGCTTTTGCAAGTAAGCACACGGCTGGTTGTGGTCCTGTAGAGAAATCGACAATATACAGATCTCCTCTCCTAAAGCATTCGAAGACTTTGGAATGGTCAGCTTCCATGATCACAACACAACGATACTTGCCAAAGACAACAACCATATCAAGATCATAAAGCATTGAGACAGACATGAGGTTGTATCCTAAGGACTCGACAAGCATGACTTTGTCCATGTGTCGATCCTTTGACATCGCAACCTTACCTAGACCCAATACCTGACTTTTGCCTTTGTCAGCAAAGATGATGTGCTTCAGATGTGACGGTGTTAAGGGAGCATCCATCAATAGGTTCTTGTCACCAGTCATGTGATTTGTACATCCACTATTGAGAACCCACTCGTTTGCTTTGGGCTGATCATCCTGCAGATGAATTAGTGCATCTTACGAACTCATATACTTCATCAGTGAAGAATATGACATCAAATTCATCAGTTCAATTTCATCAAGCAGTAAAACAGATATTCAGTATGAGGACGTGTGAAATGAAAGTTCATTTCATCATGATTCGCCTGCGTCCTTTCAGGCATTTTTGTCAGGCCTCCAGCAAATTCTTCAGACGTTTAAAGCACGTCTGGAGACCTGAACATGCATAAGGGATTAGTTCTTTTTCTTCACCACCCACATCTGAAGGGGTGGTAAAGAGTTCATCACTCTGCGAGCACCATATGAGAATGGTGGCATAGAAGCCAATCCATTTCGTTTCACATAAGAGGGGTTAGGGTAAGCATATGAATAAGCAGAGAAGTTCTTCGAGGACTTATGAACATAATGATTTGAAGAATAATGCGCATATTCATAGCCCTTAGCTCTACCCTGCGAAACAGAATTGTTAGCACGATGATGTTCATATGAGGACTTTGATCCACTTGAGGAATTTGATCCACGTGAGGAATTTGGTCCGTATGAGGACTTGGATCCATATGAAGAATTAGGTCCATATGAAGAGTTTGATCTGGGGTTCCTATTCTTCACAGGTGGTGTCATGAGGACATTCACCTGAAGACTTTCAACATAACTTTTGGGAACCCAGATTTTCTTCATAGGGGAACCGTTCCTGCAGTTAGTCCCAACATATCTAGCTAATACTTGACCATTCTGATTTTTGAACAGTTTATAGTTGGAGTCAAATGACTCATCAGAAGAATGAGGAGATTCACATGTAAAGCCAGATAAGTTGGATGGATCAACTGGATGTCCCTTTGCAGCAACCCATGAGGTTTTGGGGTACTGCTCAGGCTTCCAATATGTTCCATCAGCATTGAGTTTCCTCTCAAAGGCAATACCCTCTTTCCTAGGGTTTCTGTTGAGGATTTGCTTTTTGATCACATCACAAAGAATCTGATGCCCTTTAAGGCTTTTGTACATGCCTATCGTGTACAATTCCTTGAGCCCTGCATCGTCAGTGATACTAGCAATGTCCTCAGATGAGGAATTAGTGATAGCAGAGGCAGGTGAAGAATTTGTAACAGTTGAAGCATTTGAACATTCAGGTGATGAATTAGCAGATTCACGTTCAATGCACTTTAAGCATGGAGGAACACATTCTTCTTGAGTAGCGCTGATTTGTTGAGCAAGTAATGAATTGCAATCCTTTTGAAGATCTTCATAACTCACTCTTAGCTTCTCAAGATCTTGCTTTCTTTGAAGAAGTTCAAGAGAAAGTTTCTCGTGATCAGATAAGAGAGCGTTATGATGACCTTGAAGATCGTCAAACTTGGAATGAAGTCTCTGAAGATTTTCAGTTAAGTCTTTAGTGCGGTCCATTTCATCACCCAACATATCATCACTTTTGTCTAGCATGTTTTGAAGCTTTTCAATAGCCTTTTGTTGTTTCACAACAATCTTAGCAAGTTTAGAGTAGATAGGCTTAAGATTTTCATCAGATTCATCCTCACTAGATTCAGAGGAGGGGTATTTTGTTACCTTGGCACCTTTTGCCATAAAGCAATAGGTGGGAGCGTAGTCATCATTATCTTCATCAGCATTGTTGGTGTTGCCATTTTCTTCAGAGTTGAAGATAGACTTGCTGACAAATGCGGTAGCAAGAACTAGACTTGCCACACCTGACTCAGACTCCTCGGATGCCTCCTCTTCCTCATGTTCCTCAGATTCAGCTTCAGAGTCCATTTCCTTGCCAATGAATGCCCGAGCCTTCTTGGAGCTGCTCTTCTTGTGAGATGAAGACTTCGAGGATTTTGATGATGAAGATTTTGAAGATTTCTTCTTCTTCTTAGCGTCATCAGAACTGTAATCCTTGTATTTCTTCTTCTTTAATTCCTTTTCCCATTGTGGACATCCTTAATATAGTGACCAGGTTTCTTGCATTTGTGGCAAAGTCTTCTCTTATAGTCACTTGATGAGGAATCACTGCTTCTTGAGGATTTTCCAAAGCGACCACGTCTTGAGAACTTCTGGAACTTCTTCACGAGCAGTGCTAGCTCCTGGCTCAATTCTTCAGGATCACCGAGGCTACTACCAGAGTCTTCACATTCAGATTCAGACACAGCCTTGGCCTTTAGGGCACGTGTTTTGCCATAGCTTGAACCATAGAGATCTCTCTTTTCAGCAAGCTGGAACTCATGAGTATTTAGCCTCTCGAGGATATCAGCGGGATCTAGTGACTTGTAATCAGCTCGCCCCCGAATCATCAAAGCCAGAGTATCAAATGAGGAATCTAGCGGTCTCAGCAATTTCTTCACCACCTCATGGTCGGTGATGTCAGTGGCGCCAAGCGCTTGAAGCTCATTTGAGATGTCAGTGAGGCGATCGAAGGTTTGCTGAACATTTTCATTGTAGAGTCTTTTGAAGCGGTTGAAGAGATTGCGAAGAACGTCAACACGAGAGTCACGTTGAGTTGAGACTCCTTCATTTACTTTAGATAGCCTATCCCAGATAAGTTTAGCAGTTTCCAAAGCACTCACTCTTCCATACTGTCCTTTGCTCAGATGGCCACATATGATATTCTTTGCTTGAGAATCGAGTTGCTTGAATCTCTTCACATCAGCAGCATTCAGAGAAGGTGTGACTGAGGAAACACCATTTTCCACAACGTACCAGAGATCGTTGTCAATTGCTTCAAGATGCATTCGCATCTTATTCTTCCAGTAGGGGTAGTCCGTGCCATCGAAGGTAGGACACCCAGCGGAGACCTTGATCATACCTGCGGTCCACATAACTAGAACTCCAGGTGGTTAAACCAAAATCACACAGAACAAGGGAGTACCTTGCTTTGATACCAATTGAAACTGCGTTATATCGACTAGAGGGGGGGTGAATAGGCGATTTTTATGAATTCTTCACTAAGGAATTTGCCGGTGAGGAAATTCCTTAGCGAAGAACTACTAGCAGCGGAATAAGTACTCAGAAGTAAGCATAATAGGATACAGACATAGTCATCATGATGAAATGAAGACAAGCACAGAGTACAGGAAGCGTAAACACAGGATAACACAAGATGAAGACAAACAGACTGAAGAAATTGAACAGAGGAAATTGAGAAAGTCTTCAGTCAAAGTCTTCAAACACAGATATGAACAATCACTCAACACAGTAATGAGGAAATGAAAGAGTTGAGGAAATAGAACCAGTAAGGTTGGTGAAGACAATGATTTGGTAGACCAGTTCCATCTGCTGTCTCAGTTGTATGTCTGGTTGGAGCGACTGAGTATTTAAACTCGAGGACACACAGTCCTGGACACCCAGTTGCTGAGCACGCAGCTCAGGACACCAAGTCCTCACCGTATTCTCCTTGAACTAAGGTCACACAGACCTCGTCCAATCACTCGTGGTAAGTCTTCAGGCGACTTCCAAACCTTCACAGACTCGGTCACTCGGCGATCCACAATTCCTCTTGGATGCTCTAGACCATGACGCCTAACCATCTGGAAGAAGCACAGTCTTCAAAGGTAACAAGCGTCGAATCCACGCAGGATCAATCTCTTCAGTGATGCTCAATCACTTTGGGTTTGTAGGTGTTTGGGTTTGGGGTTTTTCCTCACTTGATGATTTTCGCTCAAAGTCCTCGAAGGATGGGTTGCTCTCAAATGACAAGTGTCACTTTCTCTCGGAGAAGCCAACCAGCTAGTGGTTGTAGGGGGCGGCTATTTATAGCCTAGGGAGCAGCCCGACATGATAAGACATAAATGCCCTTGTCTGATATATGACCGTTAGGTGGATAAGATATTTTGGGACAGCTGGCGCGTAGCACAGCAACGGTCGGAAATTTGACTGTCAAATTCCTCAGGGCTATCATGTTCCTCACTGTGTAGGCAATCCGCACTAGCGAATTCCTAACTCCTCAGTCGGAACAAATTCCTCAGTGACCAGAAGAACTTCATCTCTGTCACTGAAGAAATTGACTGAACTGTATGAGATTTCCAAAGGCTTCACTCGAAGGGTTTGGTAGGTGTAGGATTTTGAGTTGAGCATCACTTGGAAATTTTTCCTTAGTATTTCCTCGACCCCCTTTAACAGTACGGTGTTTCCTATGACTCAAGAAAGAGAAAAACAAAACTATGAAAACAAAGTCTTCAAGCTTCATATTCCTCGCATGAATATCAAGTCTTCACGGTTACACCAATTTCTTCACTTTCAAAGTCTTCATGAAAGTCTTCAGAAATACCAAAATCTTCAGTCGAAGATATTCATTTTTAGGGGTCGACTTTCCCTGTAAATATCAAACTCCTCATAGACTTATAGACCTGTGTACACTCACAAACACATTAGTCCCTTAACCTATAAGTCTTCAATACACCAAAATCACTAAGGGGCACTAGATGCACTTACACCTGGAAATACAGGGTTCATAATCAAGGGTGCTACTCAGCCTAGTATATGTTACAAAGTTTGAATTCCTTCGGCAGTGTTCGGCATTGCGAGTTTGGCCTTATATGCATCAGCTCTAAATCATGTCTTTTGTCAAATGTTGGGTTTGCCCGGCTCCTGGGTTTGCTGCCTTACGTTCCACTTCTATCGGCTAAGGCGGGCAAAGGAGAACTACTGCAATTATGCCCTGGTTATTCCGGATGAGCACCTCAGTAGAGAAAAGCCAAAAACTGACTATCATGATATAGCAAGAGACTGGTCAACCACTCGAGGACTCATCGGAATCTTTGGGATTCCTCCGCATTAACGAAGGGCCATTTCCCAGTCATGTACATATGTGCCCGTATCCGGATGCACGCGAAGGTACCAGGGGATACATAGTAGCCCCACCGTCAAACTCCTATGGCTAAGTGAAAGTGTTAAGCTATATAGTCCGGTTGCCTAGTTCGACGTGCGATCACCTCCTTAATGGACCAAGACGTTGGATCAAGTGTGATTACACACATTTTTGCGAACACCCCCGCATTGTATGCGTGGGGGCTGAAGCCAACGATTGCTAACTTTCAGGTTATATATATACATCAAACGGCCGCACAGGAGGCACGATAACACTTTCGGGCGAAAGTATACATAGCTTCTATAATTAAAATAAAATTGTTTTTACAATTGAACGACTTGTCACTCGAACATGACACTCTTCGGGCACTAAGCCTCTATCAAACAAGCACCTTCTGTTACCTGCTCAAAATAGTGCTCGGCTGGATCCTGGCTTCTTGCTGGATTCTAGGTTGCAATGATGGTGGCCTCCATATCCGCCCAATATGTTTTAACATGAGCAAGAGCCATCCGCCCACCCTCTATGCACGCCAATCTCTTCATGGCATCGATTCATGATACGGCACCAAGGACTTGTTGCACTAAACCAAAATAATTGTCCGGCCTCGGTCCCTTCGGCCATAGATGGTCTATTACAGACATCATTGCAAGATCGGACAACCTATGGAGCTCGACGACAGCGGCCATCCTTTCACTCAATGGCAGCGGGCGCGTTGGAGCACTGAATTGCGAATAGAATAGCCTTTCTACTTCACTATCTTTTTGATCCTTGAAAAACTTGGTCGCATCAGCCGTACTTTTTGCCAGATCCGCATACGCGTCTGCAGCGCTCCAGAGACGATCCAGAGGAGCATACTTTGGATCTAAGAACTTCATCCACAAAAAATAGGGGCTTCCAGCCGTGATTTCTCCGTCCTGTTGAAGCTCCTCCTGTGCATCCCTAATTTCGAAACGCGTCTCCTTGGCCACATCAAGGGCCTTCTTCAGGTCAGCCGACTTCGCCTGATTCTCCTTTTCAAGGAGCTCATACCAGCCAGTGGTGTCTCTCAACTCCACAGCCATCTCGGCTATTTTATCTTCGCTTCGGTGATGAGCAGCCTGTTCGGCTCTCAAATCTTCGGCCGCCTTTAGGGCAGCCGCATTGCTAGCCCGGGCTTGTTCCTTGGCTAGGGCAAGTTCTTCCCTCAGGGTCTCCACGGCAGCAGCTCTGCCTGCAGCCAAAGCATATCACATTAACATTATGCTCCTCTTAATATTTCCTATAACAAACGAGGAAAAAAGAGCACATACTCTATGACTCGTCAAGCCGCTCATTTACCAGCGTGATGTCGGCGTCCCCCACATCAATCTGTCGCCTCAGTTCGGCAAATTCAGCGGTCCGGTCTACCGACAGACCCTTATCCACCTGCGCATGAATGCAGTGCGATCATTACTTGAGAGTGTGATCCTCCGTTTGCCGCCTAGGGTTGGCAACCAGAGTCTCAGGGGCTACTATCTATAGGGAGCACAACTAGCGCGTGCGGTACAACCAAAAAATTACGTACTTTGTTATGTACCTCAAAGCCTTTGAGCAGGCTCGTAAAAGCTTCATTCAACCCGCTTTTGGCGGATGAAATCTTCTCAAACACTATGCCCATTAACGCACGGTGATCCTCCGATAGAGCAGCTTGCTCCAGAAGGCCCGTCAGCATGTCCGGCCGGTCGCTGGACTGTACTGGACCCTTCTTATTGCCCCCCGTGGGAGCCGAACGCTCCGGGCTCAGGGTGGCCGAAGTGTTAGCTTCTGGCCTCGGCGAATCCGGACTCCTCCGTGACGACACCTCAGGGTCGCCCACCCCATGGGGCGGAGAGGCAGGTGGGGTTTCACTCTCCATCATCTCCGGAAGAAGATCCCTTCAAGACTAACTCTGTCGAGAAGAGCTACTAGCCAGACTGCAAAGGATGGATCCTGGTTATTGTTCTCGGAGAAGGAAGCAGTAACTTTGTATTTACGATTAACTTACAGCTCAGTGGAGGGCTGGCCCATTTGCGGGCATGGCGCGGTGAGGACGCCCTCCGGGGCAGGGCCCCCTGGTGAAGTTTTCTTCCCTTGTCTAGGCACCTCCGTTTCCAAGTCTTCGGAGGCAGCCCTCTTCTTCCCGCGGAGGGAGGAGACCTTAGATTCCCCTCCCCGACTATCCTCCTTCGTGGAGACAGTAATTCCCCCGTTTTGGATGTGCAATGTGTGAAGCTCTGCTTCTCTATTCTTCCCTTCGTCTTTCCCCGAGGGCACTTGACTTAGCACACATCTAAGCATCCTGGCTATTGCAGGACTAGGCGAGCCTTCGGGAAGTGGTGTCGGACACCTGATTCTCTCCGCCTTGCTGAGCCAATCCTAGCCGCGGATGGTTTTTGGAATAATGTTGTGATAAATATAAATGAAGTATTCGGTTTCAGGGTTACTTACTTGGGTATCTGGGCGGTTGTAGCTCAGGCCCACATCCTCGGTGGTGTCCGGACACTTTACTTGTTATCCGAAAACTAACCTATACATCCCTTTGAGCGTCAAGCCGAAGAAGTGCTGAATAGCTCGCAGATCTTCAGGGCTGAACTCCCACATCTGGAGAGGCCGATGTTTGCACGGCAAGATCCGTCAGACTAGCATTACCTGAATTATGCTGACGAGACTGATGTCCCTCTCAAGAAGCTCCTGAATGCGGCTCTACAGTGTCGGTACGTCATTAGCAGGGCCCCAGTCCAGTCCCACGTTAGCCCACACCGCCAGTTGAGGCGGAGGGCCCGAGCGGAAGTTGGGGGTAGCTGCCCACTTTGTGCCCCTAGGAGCCGTGACGTAGAACCACCTCCGCTGCCATAGACCGGACGCCTCCAGGAAGAAGCCCTCTAGCCATGGGGCATCGGAGTTTCTGCTTATTGCGGCGCCTCCGCTCTCCGTGTGTCGCCCCTCGATCACCTTCAGCTTTACATTGAAGGTCTTGAGCCATAAGCCGAAGTGCGGGGCGATGTGGAGGAAGGCTTCGCACATGACGATAAATGAACAGATGTGAAGGATGGAGTCTGGAGCTAGATCATGAAAATCTAGCCCGTAATAGAACAAGAGCCCTCTCACGAAGGGATCGAAGGTGAGGCCTAAGCCACGGAGGAAGTGAGAAAAAATACGATGTTCTCGTTGGACTCTAGAGTGGGGATGACCTGCCCTGGAGCAGGAAGCTTGTGCTTGATGTCGGCGGTCAGATATCTGGCCTCCCTAAGCTTCACAATGTCCTCCTTTGTGACAGAGGAGGCCATCCACCGGCCTTGAAGGATGGATCCGGACATGATTGAAGATCTGAAGTGCCTAAGCTTGAGCTTCGGGTGTTGGAACTCGAGATGCAGAAAGGCGCAAGCGTGGTAAGAGAGAGGGATAGGCCTCAGCCCCTCTATAAAGGGGGTGAATATCAAGTGTCCTCGGTGTAACCGTTTGGGACTTGCCTAAAAGCACGGAGTCATACCAACAGGCGTAGTGGGGTTGCCCGCACCCGTATCGATGGGAATCCCACAGTAAGGGGGACACGATCTCTGCTTCGACGAGGCATGCCAATAAAACCTCCTTGAAGTGCGTGTCATGGTAGGCTGAGAAAAAACGGTTCATATTGAGCCAGGCCGTGGCGTAAGGGCACACCGCGAAAAATTGTCAGCAGATTAGATTTGTAAAGTGATATGCTCTCTACGGTGGTGTGTGAAAATTATCTTACAGAGCCGGACACGATCCTTAATCTACCTTGGAATATTCGGAGATGGAACCTGCCTTGCAATGCCGAAGACAATCTACACGCTGGACTCATCGTCATTGAAGCCTGGTTCAGGGGCTACTAAGGGAGTCCTGGATAAGGGGGTATCCAGACTTCCCGACTATATACTTTGGCTGGATTGTTGGACTGTGAACATACAAGACTCAAGACTTCGTCTGTATCCGGATGGGACTCTCCTTTGCGTGGAAGACAAGCTTGGAGATTCGGATGTTATATCTCCTTCTTTGTAACCGACTTTGTGTAACCCTATCCCCCTCTGTTGTCTATATAAACCGGAGGGTTTAGTCCGTAGGACAAGAACAATCATAATCATAGGCTAGCTCCTAGGGTTTAGCCTCTACAATCTCATGGTAGATCAACTCTTGCAATACTCATATCATCAAGATCAATCAAGGAGGATGTAGGGTATTACCTCCATCGAGAGGGCCCGAACCTGGGTAATACATCATGTCCCTTGCCTCCTGTTACCATTAGCCTTAGAAGCACAGTTCGGGACCCCCTACCCGAGATCCGCCGGTTTTGACACCGACGGTGGGGTCTATCCACTGGTCCTCGGTTGGCGCGAACTGCTCTAGATCTAAGGCCAGGGCAGCTGCAGGTGCGTCCTCCTGAACACCGTCTGATGGCAGATCTAAGTCATGCTCATCGTGAATGTATGGCGCACCTGTCATGGGTTCGAATCCGTCGAAGATCAAGTCTCCGCGGATGTCGGCAGTGTAGTTCAAGCTTCCAAACCTGACCTGATGGCCAAGGGCGTAGCTATCGTTCTTCTCCACATGGCCAAGCGAGTTGGCCTGCAGTACGAAGCCACCGAATATGAAGATCTGTCCGGGGAGGAAAACATCGCCCTGGATTGCATCGTTGCAGATGATTGAAGGAGCCATCAAGCCTTATCGTGACGACACAATGGAACTCTCAATGAAAGCACCAATGTCAGTGTCAAAACCAGCGGATCTTAGGTAGGGGGTTCCGAACTATGCTTCTAAGGCTAATGGTAACAGGAGGCGGGGGACACAATGTTTACCCAGGTTCGGGCCCTCTCGATGGAGGTAATACCCTACTTCTAGCTTAATTGATCTTGATGATATGAGTATTACAAGAGTTGATCTACCACGATATCGTAGAGGCTAAACCCTAGAAGCTAGCCTATGATTATGATTGTTCTTGTCCTATGGACTAAACCCTCTGGTTTATATAGACATCGGAGGGGGCTAGGGTTACACAGAGTCGGTTACAGAGAGGGAGATCTACATATCCGAATTTCCAAGCTTGCCTTCCATGCAAAGGAGAGTCCCACCAGGACACGGGACGAAGTCTTCAATCTTGTATCTTCATAGTCCAACAGTCCGGCCAAAGTATACAATCCGGCTGTCCGAGGACCCCCTAATCCAGGACTCCCTTAGGGGGGACAAGATCGTCAAGGCAGTGCCAGGAGGTCAAACTTCAGGGGCCGGACACATGGGAGAAAAGGCTCCCATGGACGTCGACGGTGGGGGCTATCTTTAATTCGGCCCCCAGCCGGACACAATTCTGGAGACTGGTACGGCTCTAGAACCAGGCAGGTAGCCTCCCTCGGCTGGAGGGGGTGCGCCTGTTCCACCGGCAACTTATGTCCAACCAGAGGTGTCGGATACATTATCGGCGGCGCGGAAGAGCGCCTGCATCATTGAAGAACACTGTGCCCTTATGGGTGCAGTGATTGAGAAGATTCAGTCCGCTGAGAGTGGGCCGAATGAAGCCTGCATCAGCCTTATAACGGGCTTTGAGGTATGTTTTGCAAGGTTTCAAAGAGTGTTATAGTATAGGTAGTAGCCCCTGATACACTGTTCGGCGAAAGAGAGAACCGGACAGAGGATCAAATATATGTTCGTAGGAGACTCACCTTATGGCCCCTCCTCCTCTTTTTTTAAGCAGGCGTCTATAGCGGCTGCCGCCTCTCATACTACGGAAGTCTCCGGACTGAAGCAGAGTCTGGAGCGGGCCGAGGAAGAACTCTGCCGAGTGAAGAAGAAGTTGGAGGATAACGAAGGTATGCAAAAAAAAACCTTGTTCGCGTGCAGCGCGAATGAATAAGTTAGTATGATGAAAACACTTTTATGATGTGCTCTAGGGGTGACGGCCGAAATTGAGGCTCTTAAGAAGGTTGTGGCCGAGGCCGAGAAGAAGGAAGCCGCAGAGCAGGCTCTTCGAGAGAAGCACGAGGCCAGGGTTATTGAAGCTGAGCAAGAGCTCCAAGAGGCTATGAAGAAATGCGAGACCTTGGAGCAGAGTTTAACGGAGAAAGAATCTGAACTCCCCAAGGCTCATCAAGCCACATGCGATGCTCAGGGGGAAGAACAAGGAACCCTGTTGGAAATCCAAGAGGCGAGGAAGATCACGGCGAGTAAGGCTTTTTTATGCAAAGCAAGTATTTGAGGAGAAAATCAGGTTGCTAACTTCAATTCAGATTTCTCCAGGGGTATTTGCAGAGCTGCCGCGCAGCATATCTGATGCCGCCCAATTCTACCCGGCCAAAGAAAGGAGCACCACGGAGAAGCTCTTTTGGTCGCAGTATCTGGCGCCAAAATATTCAGTGCCTTTTGCCGATCAACTGAAATAGTTGATCGAACTGCATAAGGCAGCCGAACTAGCCATGAAGGAATTAATTATCCGGCTATGGCCTGCCGAGCCGATTCCCAGCAGTTACTTCGGGCTCATAAAGCAGCTTGTGAGTGCCTTCCCTCGACTTGAAGTCATCAATTGGTCAGTCTGTATGGAGGGTGCGCAAATGGCCTTCGCCCGCGCGAAGGTGCACTGGGCGAAGATGGATGCTGAAAAGCTGATGATCGAAGGACCGCCGGAGGGGAAGGAGCACCGCAAGCCCGAGTTATACTATAATAGTGTCCTGAAAGGATCCTGCCTTGTGGCGGAGCAATGCGCCAAGGACATTAGATTCCCATGAATACAGTCATGCTGTCCTTTGTAATGTGAAAAAGGTCATTTCTATTATTTATTACCTGTTATTTGAAAGTTTTTCCTCCTGTGCGGCCGTTTTATATAATAATCCTGAGAGTTGGACAGTCGTCGGCTTCTGCCCCCACGTAGGAAGTACGGGGGTGTTCGGGATAAACCTGAGCACTCTTTACCCTAGTTTTGGGTCCTTGAAGGAGGTGTTCAACGCAACGAACCAGGCAATCGGACTATAAGGCTTTATCACTCTCACTTAGTCATAGGAGTTTGACAAAAGAAAGGTAGGCGCAGCCCCTGGTGTTCGGAAGACCGCACTAGGGGCTCTATAAGCACCTGATCGAAAGAAAAGTCGATCCATCGCATGCTGCATCAGTTATCCCATAATGCGGAAGAAATCCTTAAAGATTTTGCAACCTCTCGAACAGCTGACCAGCTGTCGCCATATCATGACAGTCAGTTTTTGTCCTTCTCTACTGAGGCGCTCGTCCGGAATAATCGGGACACAATCGCAGTAGTTCGCACTTTACTACCCCTAGCCGATATATCGGAACGTAGGGTAGCAAGCACAGGAGCCGGGCAACACAGCTATTGACCCAAGACATGATTCGGACCCGATGCATATAATGCTATATGTTCTGGGTGCCGAACGACCGTGAAGGTGTTCGGACTTTATTGCCATATTATGGGTACAACGAGGCCCCTGGCATATTAAGGCATATCGCAATGTATGGATGCCATTTGACAAAAATTGTCAATAAGAAACAACAGCAGAATAAGTGTCACATAAAGTCACATGTTGTAATTGAATAACACATCAATGCGTACAAGTACAGGTAAGGTGATAAAAAGAAATATGATGTCAGAACCTGCTGAGTCCAGGCGGGGGGAGGCTGTGCGCGGATCCGGATTGTAATCGGATAGTCATCGAGGGGAATATCTAAGGATTCCATTACGCGTTCGAGTTGTTTCCCTTCTTGGTATATTCGTACGTTCATGGGTTTCGTCTCCATGTCGCCAGTCTTGGCCTACACAAAAGTGGACCTGCAAAGAAAATGCAAAAAACATTTGTGTGCCATTGAGCGGTTAAGCCGCATTGTGTGGCCTATCCTAGCTTTGCCTCCATTTACTGCCGGAGGGTTTAATTGAACTCCTGACAAGATGGGCTATCCTGTCATCTAGTAGTTAGGACTCCTTTGACGGTGTCCGAAAGCTTGGTCGTCGACTCAAGGATCGATTGAAAGATGCCACTCTTTGCTTCTACTGTTAAGGCGGCGGTGTACTCTTCAGCATAGAGGGAGCATTCGGCCTTGCCGTTAAATGTTATGACGCCGTGTGGGCCAGGCATCTTGAGCTTAAGGTATGCATAATGTGGAAGCACGTTGAATCGAGCAAACGCGGTTCATCCGAGCAGTGCCTGATAGTTACTGCAAAAGGGACGATGTCGAAGATTAACTCTTTGGTACAGTAATTATTCGGTGGTCCAAAGACTACCTCAAGAGTGATGGAGCCCGTACAACAGGCCTCCACACCTGGTATAACACCTTTAAAGGTGTTTTTAGTGGGTTTGATAATTGAAAGATCGATACCCATCTTACGCACTGTGTCCTGATACAGCAGGTTCAGACTGCTGCCTCTGTCCAGAAGGACTCGTGTGAGGTGGAATCCGTCAACTATTGGGTCCAGGACTAGTGCGGCCGAATTGCCCTGACTAGTATTGGCCGGGCGATCCATACGGTCAAAGGTGATCGGGTCGGACGACCATAGGTTATATTTTGGGGCGACTGGGTCCGTTGTGTCATCATCCCTGAGAGTGCACATCGGCCCCCGCTTGGGAATATCGATGGCATTTATCATGTTCACCGTTTTGATTTGCGGGGGAAATTTCTTTTGTCCTCCTGTGTTCTGTGGCCGGGGCTCCTTGTCATCGTCATCGCTTTGCGACCCCTTCTCATTGTTTTCGGCACCTGACCTGCCGGCTTGTTTGAAGACCCAGCATTCTCTGTTAGTATGATTGGCTGGTGTTCCTGGGGTGTTGTGAATTTGGCATGAACGGTCGAGTATATGGTCAATACTGGACGTGCCTGGACTGTTTCTTTTGAATTGTTTCTTCCTTTGACCGGTATTAGAGCCGCTAAATCCGGCATTGACGGTTGTGTCTTCGGCTTTGCCGCCATTATTTCGACGCTTGTGTTTGCTGCGTCGGGGCTTGCCGTTGTTATCTCCTGGTTCAGAAGTCCCAAGCTTGCTTGATGTGCTGTTGCTACGAGCTCGCTAGCTATCCTCGCCCGCACAAAAGCATGTCATGAGTGTCGTGAGGGCTGCCATGGACTTCCGCTTCTCTTGGCCGAGGTGTCGGGAAAGCCACTTGTCACGGATGTTGTACTTATAGGCCGCTAGGGCTTCGGCATCCGGATAGTTGACAATTTGGTTCTTTTTAGTTAGGAACCGAGTCCAGAATTTCCTGGCTAACTCTCCAGGTTGTTGGGTTATGTGACTTAAATCATCAGCATTCGGTGGTCGCACATAAGTGCCCTGGAAGTTATCCTGGAATGCGTCTTCCAGGTTCTCTCAACTTCCACTGGAGTTTGCCGGCAAACTATTCAGCCAATCCCGAGCCGGTCCCTTGAGTTTTAGTGGGAGGTACTTGATAGCATGTAGATCATCCCCGCGGGCCATGTGAATGTGGAGAAGGAAATCTTCTATCCATACCGCGGGGACTGTAGTCCCATCGTAGGGCTCGATATTCACGGGCTTAAACCCTTCTGGGAATTCATGCTCCGTTACTTCGTCAGTGAAGCATAGGGGGTGTGCGGTGCCTCTATGCCGGGATACATCACGACGCATTTCAAATAAGCGTGGTCTGTTGTATTCGGCCTGGCCGGATTTGTATTTAGTATATCCGATGTGGCGGTCATCGTCACGCGTTGGGGCGTGCCTCCGTGATCCGTAGATGGATCTTGACTGTCCTGCTTTGTTTTCCAATTCGTCTCGCAGGTCATGTGTGTAGCCCCGGGCCTTTGTGTTTTTGTTTGTTTGGCGACGGGGTGCGGGCTGGTGTTCCGGCTAATACGCCCCTTTGTCTCGACCACGAGATGGCCGGTCAGCCGCATCTTGCGCTGGTAGTGTGGGCTCTAGTGCCTCCTCCTCCAATTGAGGTAACAACCTACGCTTCGGGTAACTTTTGGTTGGCGCTCGAATCCGTATTCCTCGGCTGCCAGGACCTCAGTCCATCTATCAGTTAGCAGATCTTGATCAGCTTGAAGCTGATGCTGCTTTTTCTTCAGTCTTTTTGAAGTGGCTATAAGCTGGAGCTTGAAGCGCTCCTGCTCGACGGGATCCTCAGGCACGATAAATTCTCCATCGCCAAGGCTCACCTCGTCTTCGGAGAGGGGCATATAATTGTCATCCTCCGAGTCTCCATCCAATGCATGTTCATCAGGGCTAGCTTTCCCATCCTCCCGTCCGGCTTGCTTGAAGCTTGGCTAGACGGGATTGTTTTCGTCTTCGGCATCATCCGGAGTGCTATTGTCTCTTGTGCCAATATCGCTATTTTTCCTATGGCGGGTCTTAGAGCGGCGCCGCTGACGCCGGCGCTTAGATTCCTTCTCGAGGGGATTATCCTCCGTTGTCTCATCGCCATTGCTTTCTTTGGGTGTGTCTACCATATATATATCATATGATGAGGTGGCTGTCTAGTGCCCTGTGGGCGGTGGCTCCTGTTCTTCTCCGACATCGTCGTCCATACCGTCAATGTCTTCGGAGTCGAAATCAAGCATGTCGGTTAAGTCGTCGATAGTGGCTATCAAGTGGGTGGTGGGTGGGTAACAAATTTATTCGTCGTCCGCTTCCCACTCAAGTCGGACTTAGTTCGTCCAAGAGTCTCCTGACAAGGAGAGAGATTTTAACGAATTTAGCACGTCACCCAAGGGTGAGTGCTGGAAGATATCCGCGGAGGTAAACTCCATGATCGGTGCCCAATTAGGTTCGATAGGCACGGATGCGCGCGGTTTGGAGCCTATGGCCGGAGACGAGTCCGAGGGTCCGATTGCACATACCTCATTAGGGGCGAAGTCTGCGTTCAGCTCTATCGCCGATGAGCGCGCGGCCTCCATGGTGGGGTCTATCCACCCATCCTCGGACGGCATGATCTGCTCTGGATCTAAGGCCAGGGCAGCTGCAGGCGCGTTCTCCTGAACACCGTCCGATGGTAGATCTAAGTCATGCTCATCGTGACTGTGCGGCGCACCTATCGTGGGCTCGAATCATCGAAGATCAAGTCTCCGCGGATGTCGGCAGTGTAGTTCAGGCTTCCATACCTGACCTGATGGCCAGGGGCGTAGCTATCGATCTACTCCAGATGGCGAAGCGAGTTGGCCCGCAGTGCAAAGCCGCCGAATACGAAGATATGTCCGGGGAGGAAAACCTCACCCTGGATCGCATCGTTTGGGTGATTGAAGAAGCCATCAATCCTTATGGTGACGACACAGTGGAAATCTCAATGAAAGCACCACTGTCGGTGTCAAAACCGGCGGATCTCGGGTAGGGGGTCCTGAACTATGCGTCTAAGGCTAATGGTAAGAGGAGGCGGGGGACACAATGTTTACCCAGGTTCGGGCCCTCTCTATGGAGGAAATACCCTACTTCCTGCTTGATTGATCTTGATGATATGAGTATTACCAGAGTTGATCTACCACGAGATCGTAGAGGCTAAACCCTAGAAGCTAGCCTATGATTCTGATTGTCCTTGTCCTACAGACTAAACCCTCCGGTTTATATAGACATCGGAGGGAGCTAGGGTTACAATAGAGTCAGTTACTGAGAAGGAAATCTACACATTCGAATTGCCAAGCTTGCCTTCCACGCAAAGGAGAGTTCCACCCGGACACGAGGGAAGTCTTCAATCTTGTATCTTCATAGTCCAACAGTCCGGCACAAGTACATAGTCCGGCTGTCCGAGGACCCCCTAATCCAGGACTACCTCACCCACCAGTTATATCTTCGCACACAAGGAAGTGCCTCCTTATTACGCACAGAAAAATGAATACTCCCCCTGCTAGCTGGGACCCAGCATAGTGGGAGGCTGACTTGTGGGCCTACTAAGTTGACGGGGATGTAGGACTTTGTCAACTTAGTCAATATGAATGATTCTAGCTCCAGTGACCGTATGATGTCCATTCAATGGCCGTTGTGCTTCTTCAACCTCTGGTCTTCTTGCTCCAGCCGCCCAAAGCAGCGCCGGTCATGCCGCCTGCTCCTGCCTCCCGTGGTTGGCTGTGCTGCCACGGAGGCCTCACCGCCCCCTACTACTCCCACCGCTGGCCAGACCATCCATCCACTCACCCACACCCCCTGTTATTTTGCGGCGACGGCAGCCTCACACCGAAGCCGAACCAGTAAACCCTCATACTCTTCTCCGCATGGGCATCCACTGCGGCGTCTTCTCCGGCTCCATGTTGTCCCCTTCCTAGGCCTCGCAGTTGTCCACTGCCCTAGTTCTCTCGGCGCAGCATGGTCAACATGGTCAAGGAACAACTTCCATCGGAAGAGCATTGTATGTGGAGAGGCTGACAGCTGGGTCCACGGCCGCAATAAGGAAGTGCCTCCTTATTACACAGAAAATAATAATTTCTCCACCTCACAGCAAGGACCCACTGGATGGGCCACCATATTTCACGAAAAAAATGTTTCCCCCTGCCTGCTGGGACCCACCAGCTACATCTTCGCATGCAAGGAAGTATGTCCATATTACGGGCAAAAAACGATTCACCCCTAACTGCTGGGACGCACTTGCTACATCTTCATGCGCAAGGAAGTGCCTGACAGTCGGGACCCACCTAGTCGAAGCGTATGTAGCATTGTCATTCTGGTAGCGAACGTGTACGTACATACTGGTCGATGTAGAGGAGCGCACGCGTCATAGTAGAGGCACGCACGTAGCATGTACACGTACCTACAGCGGCCCAGGTGCAAGAAAGAAAATATGGCCACATACGTACATATGGGCGGGGTCTCAAATGCCTACTCACGCATACGTACGGTTAGGGCTCGTGTACATCGCTGGGTCGGAGCAGAGAAACTGCGTTGTCTTCGTGTTCATAGGGAGGCAACGGAATGCATCATGTTCATCGGGAGGCAACATAATGCGTGGGAGCCAACTGGCTTGGACGGAATAGCCGATGGAAACGAGGCGTGGCGTACAACAGAACAGAGGAAACGGCCTTGTGTTCGATAGGCCACATTCTAAACGGGATCATGTTCATCGCGAGGGGTCTGGCGTACCGCAAAATGGAGGAAACAGACTTCTGTTGGACCTCCTACGGTCGAAACAGGGTCCTGTTGATCGGGAGGGGTGTGGCGTACCGCAAAACGGAGGAAACAGACTTGTGTTGGAGCGCTACGGTCGAAACCGGGGGAACTGTTCATCAGGAGGGGTGTGGCGTACCGCAAAATGTGACTCCACAGGATACTTTTCATCTCCAGCATCGACCTCCTCCAGCCTCCACGGGCTACTGTTCATCCAGTGTCGACCTCCTCCAGCCTCCACCTACGACTTTTCATCCACAGGCTCCTGTTCATCCAGCCTCCACCGCGTGCTACTCCACCGGCTACTGTTCAACCCGCCCTCTCCACGGGCTCCTATTAAACCACCCCTCCACGAGCTATTGTTCATCCATCCCTCCACTGGCTACTGTTCAACCAGCCCTCCACGGGGTCGTCATATTCATCAAGCCCTCCACGGGGTCCTGTTCATCCAGCCCCAACCGGCTCGATCGATCCAGGTCATGTTCATCCAGAGGCAACACCACGGGGTCCTGTTCATCCATCCCCATCGGGAACTGTTCATCCAAACCCCCCACTCGCAATCACTATTCATCCAGACGCAACATCGATCAGCTTGAGTTAGCAGCAGTAGTGAAGGAATCGCTCGATCGCTCGGGTGCAGTAACGCATAGACTGCAGTGCAATCGCTCGGGTTCGGTTAGGCGACACCTCGCTCGGGTTCAGTTAGAGCCCAATGCCTCACACCCACGCACATTCGGTACGAGAAAAACGTGCATCGCTCGGCCCCCAACCACCCACCGTAACCAGGAACTCCCTGATATTTTCCTCGCCCTCGCTTCGACCACAGTTTTTTCCGTCATGGACGACCAAAAGAATGTCATGCAGTTGCGTCTCCGGCCCGCCCAGGACAAAAAGCCCATTTTCGGTCATGATTTTTTGTCATAGAAGTAGGATCTCACCACATCTATGATGATACCGGGTTTTATCACAATTATCACCATAGAAGTGTCATAAGTATGACAGAAAAAAATTCGTTTGGCCCAAAATGTCACGGATGTGTCTTTTTTTGTAGTGAGGAGGGAGAGGCGCCCCTCCTCAGCCCTTGCACACTTGTTTGCCATGCTGAACATCTCCAGGGCTGTTGTCGGTGTCAAAACCGGCGGATCTCGGGTAGGGGGTCCTGAACTATGCGTCTAGGCGGATGGTAACAGGAGACGAGGGACACGATGTTTTTACCCAGGTTCGGGCCCTCTTGATGGAGGTAAAACCCTACGTCCTGCTTGATTAATATTGATGATGTGGGTTACAAGAGTAGATCTACCACGAGATCAAGGAGGCTAAACCCTAGAAGCTAGCCTATGGTATGATTGTTGTTCGTCCTATGGACTAAGGCCATCCGGTTTATATAGACACTAGAGAGGGCTAGGGTTACACAGAACCGGTTACAAAGGTAGGAGATCTACATATCCATATCGCCAAGCTTGCCTTCCACGCCAAGGAAAGTCCCATCCAGACACGGGACGAAGTCTTCAATCTTGTATCTTCATAGTCTTGGAGTCCGGCCGATGATGATAGTTCGGCTATCCGGACACCCCCTAGTCCGGGACTCCCTCAGTAGCCCCTGAACCAGGCTTCAATAACGACGAATCCGGCGCATATGTTGTCTTCGGTGTTTGCAAGGCGGGTTCTTCTTCATGCTCCATGTGTTTGCCGGATAGTGTCCGGTTGCTTCATAAATGCTGCGCTCCTTGGCTTCCGCATCCAATAATGGTCTTCTTCCACGCGTCGCACGAATGCAAAAAGCCAGGGTATTTTTATGTTTTACCCCCTAGCTGCGCAAATAAGCTACCTATAAGAGAGGCGAGGATCCAGATCCAAATCACATCACCCTCCTTCCGCAAGCACTCATCGAGGCGCATCTGACACCAAACCCATTCCAACATGGACAGTCGATGCGGCTCCTCTTCTCGCGCTCCCAGCCCTAAGCCAGGAGATTGGAGGAGATGCTCAGTCCCGCACAGCGAGTTAGTGACGCTCCAAGCAGAGGGATATCTTCCCCCGGCCTTCATGGTTCCAGTTCGAGCCGGACTGGCCACCTACAAAGGTGGGAAGCAGGCGGAGAGCGCCCCAATCCCTCCAAAGGAGAGCGGGTGTGCTTCGTCTCCTACTTAATAAGGGGACTCGGATTTCCTATACATCCGTTTCTCCAGGGGCTCTTGGAGTTCTACGGACTCCAGCTTCATCACCTTACACCTGCCTCCATTTTGCACATCGCGGGCTTCGTAGCTCTGTGTGAGCTGTTCTTGGGCATTGAGCCCCATTTTGCGCTGTGGAAGAGGCTGTTCTGCCTCGTACCCCGCTCTCACGAGGGGGAGATATATCAAGTGGGCGGAGCCGAAATATGGCACATCGCCAGGACCGGATACCTGTCTGGGACCCCGAAGAAGGCGTCCGAAGATTGGCCTTCGGAGTGGTTTTATATGGAGGACGCTCCGCTGTCGGATCCAGTCCGGATCGGCCTTCCGGAGTTCAGCAACGCTCCCCTGAAGAAACGCCTAAGTTGGCGCCTACGGAGCCCTCGACGAGAAGATGATAGTAGCATCCATTACTTGATGGGCCGGATACGGCTGCTAGCCCATTCCGGATTAACCATGATCGGAGTCATGGCCACATGCATTATGCGTGGGGTGCAGCAGCTCCAATATAGGGGCCACCCCATGTGGGACTTCAACGGAGACGACGACGCCACCCGTCACGGCCGCAAGGGACCTGACTCGGCCAACAATCTGGTGAAGATCCTGTCCGGCTTGTACAAGGGGGAGAAGGAGGACTTCCTCCGCATGAATCCTCTGAACGGATTTTCCATGAACAACCCTCGGAGCTGGGTAAGGGGTCGCATGCATATCTGAACCGTGCCTTTAAAGGCAATTGTCTTATTGTATGATTTTGACACAGGAACTGCGTCGGGATGTGGAGGGCATAAAAAGCCCAGCCCCACAACCCGAAGACCCAGAAAGGTCCCTTGATCTGGCCTCCGAAGAGGATCCGGACTTAGCGGTGGAACTGATCGACGGGGTGTACCACCAGCTCAGCATAGATAATTCTTTAGTCACCGTTATGGCTGACTACCCCGGTTTGTGTCCGACTTCCCCGGTGAGTACGACCGAAGTCCTAGCGCCGTTACTTCTTTAATGCTTAGTTCTGACCACGGTGCACCAATGGTGTTCGATAGGAAGCGCCTTTATGGCAGGAAGTCGAGCCCGCGGCGACCGGCCAACAAGGGTCAGTCCGGCCCAGCAGGCGGAAGAGGAGTGCGATGCGAACTGAAACGTCTCCGCAACGGTACGGAGCACCGCTATTTTTTAAGGGAAGGATTCCCAGGAGGTATATTAATGCTCATAACTTTTCCAGAAAGAGCGCTCGCCGGACAGTGTCCGGAGAGGTTGCCAATCAAGCCTCCGCCAGCCATGCTCCAACGCATGGCCCGGAAGGGGAGGCGAATACAAGGCATTAGTCGGACGCTCCTCTGACGGAGGATGCCGACACGCTGTCCGCCACCCGGTCTGAGGTGGAGAGCGCCATGAATCACAGGCGTCGCCAGACAGTTCTTCGTGACGCGTGTTTCTCCTCGGAGGCATTAAATGCCTTTGATGCGGGAAACGCGCACCTCCGTGCCGCTCAAGATGGGTTGACCAGAGCCACGGAGCAGTATGTGAAAGACATACGTGTAAGTAATTTTAATAGTTATATATGCCAGTAGCCCCCGAGACTTAAAATGGTTAAAATAACTGATTTAAGGATCAATTTTTATGCAGGATCTTACGGAGAAGAATACCCATCTGTCCCAGGAGCTCCAAGAGTGCAAGGCCCAACTTGAGGCCGCACTGGCCGCCACAGGGGGAGCCACAGAGACCCCGGCTGGTAAGACGTACTTTGAAAAGATAATTAATTAACAAAGTGCGGCGTGAATCTGACAATAATATTGCAGAGGGCGCCGGACTAGATTCGGACAAGCAACAGCTACTGCGTCAGCTAAAGGCTGGCGAGATGGTGCTTATGAAGGTGTAGCAAGAGAGAAACAAGCCCCAAGATGCCCACACCCAGCTAGGAGAAGAGCTGAAAGGTGTTCTGGCCCAGCTGTCTGGCTCCTTGAAGGAGAATCAGCGACTTCGTCGCGGCATTTATAGTAAGTGCTTGAGGAAATTCCTTTGAAAAGAAGAATTCGGCGAGGAAGTCATTTGACAGAAATATGTCTTTAGGTGTGCTCATAGGTCGCCCTGCGGAGGAAATGCCTGGGTCAACAGGTGACCAACTTCCCGAGCTGGTGCAATTGTTCGAACGTGTTCGACAGGCGATGAGTGGCGTCGTTCAGGCTTTATGGCCATCCGTCTCCCTACCCAAGGGCCTTGGTGAGCTTGCTGAGAAGCTCTAGGGAGCACGGCGACGCCTCCATTTGTGGAAGATATCGGCCTACCGTCAGGGCGCCAGGGAGGCCTGGGCCATGGTGAAGACGCGCTACCCGAAGGCTGACCCAAACCACATGGCCGAGGTCGGACCTGCAGGGCCTGATGGGAAGGAGATCCCTGTGAGCTTGATGTATGGCCAAGTAGAACTGGCCGCGAAATATTCCCAACAGGACTGTAAATTAGACAGCCTGTTAGATGGGATTGAGGAGGAGTACAATGAGTCGGTTTGACGATGTAATTTGAAATGACATGTAAGATGCCTTCTAGCCGGATTGTAGATCGTTTGTCTTTGCGGACCGTTTCGCTTCAACCTCGGGACCCAACAGTCCGGAGTGTGTCCGAATACCCCTGCGGTTATAAAAGAACCGGGGCATGCATGGAGACAAGGCGTCGGGGTCATAATTGCTTTATCAGACAAGTTCCCAACTAGTTATGTTATATTATATGGTTAGTAAGAAACATCTTCCAGGGAGAATAGTTCCGTTAAGGGTTCCTTTCCCTGGGAGGCATGCCCTAAGGTGCAATGCCGGACTGCGAAAATAGCAAAAAAAGCATCTAGGGGCTTATAAATAAGTAAGTAATAAATCATCTTTCAAGTCACCGACCGAATATTCTCTTAAGAACGCTAGCTTTCGGCTTCACCCAGTCTGAGGTACACATCCGGCTGACCCGGCAGTAACAATCGCAGAGGTGCTCCCTTTACCTCCTAGCCGAACAATCGGGAACGTAGGGGTAAGCACAGGAGCCAGGCAACCCAGCTTGGCCAAAACTTAAGTCATATCGATGCATATAATGGTGAATAAAAGGTACATGCGGAAGTATGACACATGTATTGGGCGTGAAGCCCGTATTAATAAGCTTCTGGTAAAGAAGCCCCCAGGTATAATGAGTGCTAGGAGCACATCAAGTGTGTGCGAACAAAGCGCAAATCAGCCTATAAAAGGTATTGAAAAAAAAAGTGGGAAGAAGGAGGGGGACAAGAGACAGTAAAAAATATAAAAAGGTGGACGGGGGAGTGAGACGAACTCTGAGTCCGGTGTTTAGGCGTAGTATCTTCAGAGACGGGCTGCGTTCCATGGGTTCGGCTCGAGTCGGTTGTCAGATGCTTTACGTAGACGGTATGCTCCGCCGGTCAAGACTTGGTCGATGATGAAGGGACCTTCCCACTTGGGCTTAAGTTTGTCCTTTTTCTTGTCCGGCAGGCGTAGAACGAGTTCGCCGACATTGTAAGTTTTGGCCCGTACTTCTCTACTTTGATATCTTCGAGCATGCTGCTGATAGAATGCGGAACGAGCCTTTGCCACGTCCCGCTCCTCCTCTAAAGCGTCCAAACTGTCCTGCCGATCCAACTCGGCTTCTCTTTCTTCGTACATGCGCACACGAGGTGAGTCATGAATTATATCGCAAGGCAGAACTGCCTCTGGGCCATACACCATGAAAAATGGTGTGAATCCAGTAGTTCGGTTTGGCGTGGTCCGCAGCCCCCAGAGTACGGAGTCGAGATCCTCTACCCAGTGCGTGTTAGATTCCTTGAGACCGCACTAGTCTGGGTTTGATGCCGCTCATGATTAGACCATTTGCTCGCTCGACTTGACCGTTAGTTTGGGGGTGATAGACTGAAGCGTAATCGAGCTTGATGCCCATGTTTTTGCACCAGAGTTTAACCTCGTCGGCAGTGAAGTTCGTGCCGTTATCAGTGATGATGCTGTGGGGGACGCCAAAACGGTGTACTACCCCGGATAGGAAGTATATCACCGGTCCGGATTCTGCCGTTTTAACCGGCTTGGCCTCAATCCATTTGGTGAATTTGTCCACCATGACCAATAAGTATTTGTGCTTGTGGGTTCCCCCTTTAAGCGGTCCAACCATGTCAAGCCCCCAGACCGCGAACGGCCAGGTAATGGGTATAGTTTTGAGGGCGGTGGGTGGCATGTGGCTCTGATTAGCAAAGAGCTGGCAACCGACGCATCGTTGGACTAAGTCCTGAGCATCTGCCCGGGCTGTCGGCCAATAAAATCCTGTATGGAAGGCCTTGCCTACGAGTGCCCGGGCTGCAGCGTGGTGCCCGCCGAGTCCGGCGTGAATTTCAGCCAGGAGATTCCGCCCCTCCTCTTCGGAGATACACCTTTGAAGGACTCCGGTTGTGCTTTTCTTATAAAGTTCTCCCTCATGGACCTTGTAGGCTTTAGATCGTCGAACTATGCAGCGGGCCTCATTTTGGTCTTCGGGAAGTTCCTGCCGAATTAAGTAGGCTAGGAATGGTTCTGTCCACGAGGCAATTACTGCCATTATTTCGTGAGCTGAAGGTGTTATTTTGTTGGCTGAGCCGTCGATTGTGTCAGAATGGTCTGAGTACGGTGATGCAGCTGGCTCCGGATTGTTATTTCCGGACTCCTCTTCCCATAACACGGATGGCTTGAAGATCCGTTAATGGAAGATGTTTGGAGGGACGGCATCTCGTTTCGCGCCGATGCGTGCTAACACGTCTGCTGCCTGGTTATTATCCCGGGCTACATGGTGGAATTTGAGTCCTTCGAACCGAGCTGACATTTTTAGGACGGTGGTGCGGTAAGCTGCCATTTTTGGATCTTTGGCATCAAAGTCTCCATTTACTTGGGATATTGCGAGGTTTGAATCCCCGCACACCTCTAGGCGTTGAATGCCCATGGAGATTGCCATCCGAAGGACATGTAGAAGGGCCTCGTATTCGGCTGCGTTATTGGAGTCCATGTACATTATTTGAAGTACATATTGGATTGTGTCTCCAGTTGGGGACGTCAGGACGACGCCAGCCCCCAAGCCAGCCAACATTTTGGATCCGTCGAAATGCATGATCCAATTGGAGTATGCGCCATACACTTTAGGGAGTTCGGCTTCGGTCCATTAGGCGACGAAGTCGGCCAGAACCTGCGACTTTATAGCTCACTGTGGTTTATAGGTTATGTCAAATGGTAAGAGCTCAATAGCCCATTTTGCAATCATGCCCGTTGCGTCGCGATTGTTTATAATATCGTTGAGAGGTACTTCGGAGGCCACCGTTATGGAACACTCTTGAAAGTAGTGTCGCAGCTTCCGGGATGCCATGAACACCGCATATGCTATCTTTTGATAATGTGGGTACCGGGACTTGCATGGAGTTAGAACAGTGGATACATAGTACACCGGTTTTTGAAGAGGGAATCTGTGCCCTTCTGTCTCTCGCTCGACGACGAGTACCGCGCTGACGACTTGATGTGTTGCTGTGATATATAATAACATAGGTTCACGCAGGTTGGGCGCGGCCAGGACCAGATTTGTTGCCAGTATGGCCTTTATTTCTTCGAGTCCGGCTGTGGCAGCATCCGTCCATTCGAAATGTTCGGTGCGCCGGAGGAGGCGGTAGAGGGGCAGAGCCTTTTCTCCCAAACGGGAGATGAAGCGACTTAAGGCCGCTACGCATCCGGTTAGTTTTTGTATTTGCTTGAGGTCTTTTGGAATATCCAATTGTGACAGAGCTCGGATTTTGGCCGGGTTTGCTTCAATTCCTCTACCGGATACAATGAAGCCCAAGAGCTTTCCGGCTAGTACGCCGAAGTCGCATTTTTCCGGATTGAGCTTAATGTCATATGCTCGGAGGTTGTCGAATGTCACCCTCAAGTCTTCTACTAGAGTTTCGACGTGTTTGGTCTTGACGACCACATCGTCTATGTATGCCTCTACTGTTTTGCCTATCTGGGTAGCCAGACATGTTTGAATCATGCGCTGATATGTTGCGCCGGCATTTTTGAGTCCAAAGGGCATTGTGTTGAAGCAGAATGGCCCATATGGAGTAATGAGTGCCGTTGCAGCCTGGTCTTTCTCCACCATCTTGATTTGATGGTATCCGGAGTATGCGTCGAGGAAGCACAATGAATCGTGCCCTGCGGTAGCATCGATGATTTGGTCGATGCGAGGGAGGGGGAAAGGGTCCTTTGGACAGGCCTTGTTAAGGTCATTAAAATCGACGCAGAGGCGCCAGGATTTGTCCTTTTTTGGTACCATTACTAGATTGGCTTGCCAGTCCGGATGTTTTATATCTCTGATGAATCCGGCTTCTAAGAGTTTGGCTAGTTCTTCTCCCATTGCATGTCTTTTGGGTACAGAAAATCGCCGAAGAGCTTGTTTGACCGGCTTGAATCCTTTTAGGATGTTTAGGCTATGCTCTGCCAGCCTGCATGGGATTCCTGGCATGTCTGAAGGGTGCCAGGCAAAAATGTCCCAATTTTCCCGAAGGAATTCTCGTAGTGCGGCTTCGACATCAGGACTTAATTGTGCCCCAATGGAGGCCGTCTTTGTGGGGTCCATTGGATGGACCTGAAATTTGACTATTTCGTCTGCTGGTTTAAAAGAGGTGGACTTGGACCTCTTATCGAGTATCACATCATCCCTATCCACCGTGGAGCGCAGTGTAGTTAGTTCCTCTGCCGCTAGGGCTTCGGACAATGCCTGTAGGGCCAGTGCGGCTGTCTTATTTTCAGCGCGGAGTGCTGTATCTGGATCACTGGCAAGAGTGATTATCCCATTGGGTCCGGGCATTTTGATCTTCATGTACCCGTAGTGGGGTATAGCTTGGAAGATTGTGAAAGCCTCTCGCCCTAACAAAGCGTGATATCCGCTGCCGAATGGGGCCACTTGGAACGTGACCTCCTCGGACCTGTAATTGTCCGGTGAGCCGAACCCTACATCTAGTGTGATTTTTCCTGTGCAGCGTACTTATCGACTAGGGATTATCCCTCTGAAGGTTGTGCTGCTTCGCTCGATGCGGCTCCAGTCAATATCCATTTTTTGAAGGGTTTCCTCGTAGATGAGGTTTAATCCGCTGCCGCCATCCATTAGTACCTTGGTAAGGCGAAAGCCATCCACTATCGGACTGAGGACCAATGCGGCTGGTGCTCTAGCTGTTCGGAATTTAGGTTCATCGCTGGCGTTGAAGGTGATAGCCGTGTCACTCCATGGATTTGCTGTTGCTACTCGGTAGACCTCGGCGAGGCCGCGGATTGTTCGTTTTCGCATGTTATTTGATGCGAAAGTCTCGAAGACTGTTAATACCGTACCGGTACTGCTGGGCTGTTTGCCCGGGGCTAAAAAGCCTTCGCCACTTTTGGCCACCTGCCGTAGTATCCAACATGCTCAAAGGCTGCGTGTTGGAGTGGCGCCCTCTGTACTGTGGATTTTGCAGGGTCCGTTGAGCCAGCCCTCCAGTACGGTTCCATGCCCTTTAGGGGGTCTTTGCTTTTTGGTTTTTAACCCAGGTGCTTGAGTATGGCACACCCTTTTACTTCGGACTAGGGTTGTGGTCAAGGCCGGACTGTCCCAAAACCTAGTTTCGGTGTTCCTGGCACTCTCTACTGCATAGTATTTTTGTATGATAGTCGCTAGGTCGATGAAGCGTGTAACTTCGCGACGACTTATGGCGTTCATGATTCCCTTGTCCGTGCATAAGTCCTTTATCCTGTTCATAACCAGGAGGAATCTGGCCCAGTAATGATGTACTATTTCATCGGGCTCTTGCCGCATTCGAGATAGATCGCTTATGTTTGGGTGGGCGGGTGGAATCAAGTTCGGAACCCCGCCCGATCTGAGGCTCAAAGGCCAAGAAGTTTCCGGATTTGGAAGCTTGACTTGCTGGATGCTTTCCAACGAATCTAGTCCGATGCCTGACTCTAAGTTTAGTATTCGATTAGCGTCCGTCCCTTCGCGGGAATCCGGCTTGGAGGGATCGGGAATCCGGACATAGTTGGTTTTCAACGTAGAAGAAGGGTTGCCGCATTGTTCCTCTACCACGACAACGTGGTGGGTGGCCTGAGGAGAGTTAATCTCTCTCAGATCGGGTTTAAGCCCAATCTGATCGTAGTCTGTAGCGAATCCCAGGGTGCGATGCGATCCAAGAGCTCGTTTACAGAGGAGAGCTCAATCGGATGTAACTGCTCGGTGAATTCCGGGCTGACGTGAAGATCGCTTTTGATGACCTGAGAGGTCATCGTCGGAGCGGTGGCCGAACAGGCGGTCATAAGAAAACCACCTAGTCGGACAGTTTGGCCGGCGGCCAAAGCTCTCTTGACGACGGTGCTGTCTTTAAAGACGGGAGAAGGCATCCTTCCTGATCGCGACAGCACAGAGGAACTCTCAATTAAAGCACCAATGTCGGTGTCAAAACCGGCGGATCTCGGGTAGGGGGTCCCGAACTGTGCGTCTAGGCGGATGGTAACAAGAGACGAGGGACACGATGTTTTTACCCAGGTTCGGGCCCTCTTGATGGAGGTAAAACCCTACGTCCTGCTTGATTAATATTGATGATGTGGGTTACAAGAGTAGATCTACCACGAGATCAAGGAGGATAAACCCTAGAAGCTAGCCTATGGTATGATTGTTGTTCGTCCTATGGACTAAGGCCATCCGGTTTATATAGACACTGGAGAGGGCTAGGGTTACACAGAGTCGGTTATAAATGTAGGAGATCTACATATCCGTATCGCCAAGCTTGCCTTCCATGCCAAGGAAAGTCCTATCCGGACACGGGATGAAGTCTTCAATCTTGTATCTTCATAGTCTTGGAGTCCGGCCGATGATGATAGTTCGGCTATCCGGACACCCCCTAGTCCGGGACTCCCTCAGCTGTGCAGAGGACCTCATGGATGGCGAGCTCCTCCTTCATCTTGAAATCACGGACGCCATCAGTGAATGCTGAGATGATGGCCTTGTCCGACACCTTGGGGATCTTGAGGCGAACATTGTTGAAGCATTGGATGTACTTCTGCAGGGTCTCTCCAGGCTGTTGCTTGATGCGACATAGGTCGCCCGCGGCTGGCGGACGGTCGTGAGTGCCCTGGAAATTGGCGATGAAGCGGCCGCGCATCTCCTCCCATGAAGAGACCGATCCTTCGGGAACGTTCAAGAGCCAAGAACACGCGCCATCCTTCAGGGCCGTCGGGAACTAGTTCGCAATGATCTTCTCGTCGCCGTTGGCCGCCTCGATGCTCAGCTCGTAGAGCTGTAGGAACTCAGGGGGTCGGCGGTGCTGTCATAGCATGGGGGCAGGTCAAGCTTGAATTTTCTTAGCCAGATGATGTTGCGGAGCTCTAGGGTGAACACGCGGCATCCTGCGGTGGCCACTAGGGCCCGCCGAGGAGGTAGAACTTGGTCCTAGTGCACGCGTGCCGCCACATCCCGTGGCGGCATGCGGGCCTGGCGCGGGGGTGCATGAAGTACACATGCATCTCCTTGAGGCTGCTGCACCACCTGGCAGCTCACCTCCTCCCGCGCAGGCGCCTGGTGCAGTGGGTCGCACTGCGGCGCCACACGCCTTGGCTCTATGATGATGCCCTGGGCCGGAGGTGGTGGAGGAGCCCCGTGGGCCACGTCACCTGCGGCAGGCGGCTGCTGAGGCAGTGAGCGGGCCAGCGCGGTGAAGCCCCGGGCCGTGCTGATGAGCTCAGCGATCCACTCGAGCCACTCCTGGTAGAAGTCGTCGACCGGACGGTGGCGAAGGCTCTCCCGCTCCGTGGGACAGCGGCCTGCGCGTTCGCCTGGCCGTGACATGTGTGGGAGGATGAAGCTGCTAGAGTCAGTGATGGAGTGGTGGTGTGCCCGTCGCGGCGCACCGAAGGGTGCAGTGAAGAAGCTTGCTGCTCGTGGCTGGCAGGGCCCATGGAGGCATTGGCCACCGGAGACGGAGCATGTCAAGCACAACCATCGCCCGCCAAAGCCGTCTAAGCAACACGAGAGGCGACTGCGGCACAGCGCTCGGCGCGAACTCGGCGTGCGTCAACCATGGAGGTGTTGGAGTGATGGTGGATCGTTAGACGAAAGAGAAGATCCGACGCACCCCTACCTGGTGCGCCAAATGTCGGATTACGGGTTCCGCAAACCCTTGAGAGGTTTGAACTGTGGGGTGCGTGCAGACATCTCGACCTACCTAGCCTGCCTACTCGCGATCCTCCTAAGCCTAGCACGTCGAGCTCGAAGAGACAAAGAGACACAACAGTTTATCCTGGTTCAGGCCACCTTGCGGTGTAATACCCTACTCCAGCGTTTTGGTGGATTTCCTCAAAGGGCTGAGGTTGAAATAGTATAGTGGATGAGCTAGCCTCAGGAGGTGAGGTGTTCTTGAGCTCAAGAGAGCTGGTGAGGTGGTCGGATGAGAATCGGATCCTACCTATGATGGTGGCTAAGTCCTATTTATAGCAGCCTTGGTCCTCTTCCCAAATGTTGGTTGGAAGGGATCCCACAACGGCCGGATTTGAAAGGGGACAAGTAGTACAGCTTATCTTGACAAAAGTGGTCTTCGCCTGCGAAAAGCCCCTGGTCGTGACGCTGCGGTGGGCTCGGTGATGACCTCCATCCTGCCGTCCTGGCGGTCCTGGTCTCATTGCACCAGAATGGAAACCTTTGGGTGATTCCTCAGGACTCCGTGCATGTGGCTTGCCTCCCTTGCACCGAAGAGGAAACTAGCACTCTGCGCTCGCTGGTGCCCGCCTGGCCCTGGTCGTCACGGCCCATGTCAGCTGAGCCTCGTGAGGTGCACCTTGCATAGAACTCTCCGCCTCTTAGGAGCCAGCCTGAAGAGGCCGGTCCCCTCGGGGGTCTTGGTGCCATCCGCCTCGCGAAGCTTGCCCCCTCGCGAGGGTTTTGAGCTATTGATGTCGAAGCTGGGCCGTACCAGGTCGTCGATGGAGCCACGTGGTGGGCCACAGGCAGACAAGTATGGATACCCCCATATCCAGCACACCGACAAAAGGAAATACCACGGACCTCGAGGACTAATGCCAAGGTTACTAATATCCTAAAGGAACGAGCAAACACTATCAACATGAAATAAGTAGGGTGAATCTCGGGTTCAAAACCCAGGAATAGAATGCCTACTAACTATATGGCATCATGGGATGCTTTCGGGGAGGACTGCCAGAATCATCACACTGGGATCGCAAAACATGGCTAGATTACTAGGTGATTAACTAATACACCGAGGGTCATAATAATATCTCCAACATATATGTCGAGGCAATGAAGTACCTCAACACACTGGTTAGTGTGGTTAATCTGGCCAAAGAAACATGGGGAATGGAAAGAAGGGATTTGCAAATGTGTCAGACTATTTAGAAACCTAGGGTGACTCGGACAACATAACGACTGTAAATGCTCAAAAATATTGAGATATCCTGCAAATTAGTGGCATGACCACTCAACATCATCATATCAAGGTTCTGAGACCGGCTATGAATACACGAGAGTAGTAGGAACTGAACTGAGGCTTGAGTTCAACAATCTTATAAGTCTATAGATTAGTAACACGTGATCCTGATAGAAAGAAGAGAAAGCCTAGTTCCTTATCCCTGTAGAAAGATAGGATAACTCAGATCAGAAGGGCATAAGGTAAAAGGAGTAAAAAGAGCCTTACATTCCTATCCACAATCAATACCCTTATATAACTAGAGAATTTCTAGACTCAACTTCGACCAGTATGGCTTGGTAATCCTACGGGTAGTCAAGCTCTGATACCAAAGCTGTCAGGACCCCAATCCTAAGTCACACCAATCTAGCATGTAACACATAATATCACTTTGCGGCCTCATGCACAGTATTCCCACGGGTGCCACCTTACCTGGCCCAGGACCGTTTGCGCCTTTTGGCTCATGTATATGATAGTGCCGCTAGCAACCATATGACAAAGAACCCAGGCCGACATGACTAGTCGTAAATCTAAGGTGGCACTAACTTACACGGACAGGCATACATGACCCAACAACAAACGTGTCGGTCAACAACGTATGAACCCAAGTCATAGCAAGCTACAAGGACTTAAAGGAACAACGCGTGACATTTCCCCGAAGGGACAGACACAGGAACGAAGGACACATGCCAGCCATCCTAAGTGTTCTAGAGCAGTAGCAAGCTACCATGGCTAAGTGGAAGCACTACGACACATTTCCCGGTAAAAGAGGCTACCAAGAATAAACAACTAGGTTGTCGGATCCCACACATACCACGCATTTCAATAACATACACACAATATGCTTGATATGTGCAAATACAACATGGCATCAAAACAAAACTCTACGACTCAAAGTATTTATTCAATAGGCTCCGAGGAGCCAAGTATTACAAACATGGGTCTCATGACCCAACATTCAAAGCATACAAATAATGGAATCATAATATGTCTGAGTACAGACAACTACAAATGAAAAGGGCTGAGAAGCCTGACTATCTACAAGATCCTGCCGAGGGCACAAGATCGTAGCTGAGGTAACAAGCTAAACGTCAAAGTCCATGCGGAACTACTAGTGAGACTAAACCCTCTCTGCAAAAACATAAATTAAGGAAACGTGAGTACAAATGTACCCAACAAGACTTACATCAGAACTATCTACATATGCATCAGTATCAACAAAGGGGGTGGTGGAGTTTAACTACAATAAGCCAACTTTGACTCAGTGGCTATCCTGTACTACGACTGCAAGCAACTCTTTTGAGGTGGCGCACACGAGTCCACATATTCACCATATCGATACACCACTAAGGATCCTCTCCCGTCTCTCTACGAGATCGTGATCCATAGCACTCACGCTTATCTTGCGCATTTTACAGTATCCACATTCACTTTTCTATGAACTGTATAAGCAACCCAGTAGTCCTTTAACACGGACGTAGCTATTCGAATAGACCATGTTAACCCTGCAGGAGTGTACTTATTCACACACGCTCTCGCCACTTACCGCCATGAACACATCATGTATCTCGGCAACCTTCAAGCGGAAGCCTAGCGAGGGTGTCAGCCACGATCTGACTAACCACACAAGTCTCTAGTCCAGGTTTATCGCCTATTCGGGTTCCATCCGCAAGGAGATCCGGCTGGCTTGTCGCTCACGGCCCCAAACGATGTGTACAGGGTTCCCAAGCCCACCAAACGGGCGACTCTTGGTACACGCGGCCATGGTGCCTAGTCTGTCCCAAGCCCACCTGTACCGGGTGCTACTTGATAGACTACTAGCACTACCTACAAACACCAGAAACTAGTTGCAACTCCTGGACAGAGTTCAGGTTGATTAATAAGTCGAGAGAGCTTGGAGTGCACGGATCCCAATGTGTGGTAGTAATGGTCTTGGATCACAGACACAGAACTCAGTTCCTGAGGACGGTTTCAATGAGACAACCCACCATGCACTCCTACATGGCCTCTCACCGCTACCTTTACCAAATCATGTTCACACACTTAGCTCTCTACAGTATGACATGTTTCACGACATTCCAGTTCATCCTCGATGAACCAGACCTGACTCAACTCTAAGGAGTAGCAGGCATGACAAACAAGCATGAATGAGTGGGCACATCAGGGCTCAAACAACTCCTACTCATGCTAGTGGGTTTCATCTATTAATTGTTGCAATGAGAGGTCATGCAGAGGAATGGGGTTCAACTACCGCAGCATGTAACAGTTGAATCGTTGTTGTCCTAATGCAGTAAAAGAGAGCAAGAGCGAGAGAGTGGGATTGTATCGGAATGAACAAGAGGGTTTTACTTGCCTAGCACTTCTGAAGATAGCATTGCTCTTCGACAGTGACAACGATCACAACGTCGGAAACATCGACTACCGAGAAGGAACAACACCGACTAGCAAGGAAGGAACATAATCAATGCAATGCACACTCACATGAATGATATGACATATTGAGGTGCTGAATTGACCTAGTGCAATAGTTAGTCATATTCATTGAAGTGGAATTAAAACATATATCATATTCCAACTCCAAAACTAATTACCATTTATTGCATAATCTTGAATTGTCCTATTCGGTGAGGTTAACTTGTTCAAACATGCATGAAAATGGCATAAACATATTCTTCATATTTTTCTGATAATTTTTTATAAATAACTTATTTCCATTGGAGTTACGGTTGAATACAATGAATTTGTGAAGTTTAAAGCATTTTTTGATAATAAATAAATCATCTTGATTTATTCAAAATCCAGACAAACATTACTGTGTCATCAGTGCATCAGGGTGACGTCTGCAGGTCAACACAGTCAAAACTGACAGTGGGTCCCATATGCCAGTGTAACGGTGCTAATGAGTGATTTCGGCGCGACAGAGACGACGACCCAGGGCGTGGATGGGATGACAGGGACCGCCGCGAAAGAGACAACTCGCGGCACCGGGAGGGCTGGGGAGACCACATCCGACGCAGTCTCTCCCATCAGCCGAGGGATGCATCACGCGACCAGGGACGCGCTAATGGGCATGATGGCCACAGGGACGCTGGCGGCCGTGATGGTCGTCGCGGCTCGGCCGAGCCAGCCGGGCTGGCCACGACGACAGCGGTTCTTCTCGGCTCCGGCTCTGCAAGCGGGAAGGAGGCCCGTGTCCCCGAGTCGCTGCCGGTGCAGGCCCTGGCGTTGGCTTCTAGGCGTGGCCGCAGCCCGGCGCACCACCCCTCGCCTCGCTCTGCTCGCCGGCGCTCTTAGGAAAGCCTCACGCCACCAGTTTCGCCTCCTCTGTCTCCCACAATCGTGCTACCTCCATCGCCACGTTCCAACAGAAGCGAGGCCCGGCCTTCTCCGACCTTGCTAGCTGCCCCAAGCCAGGAGCTGCTCCACCTCTGCTCACCACTCAGGCTCCAGGCGCCTCTGACCTCGCCGGCCAAGCCGCCGTGTTTTGAAGCCTCACCAACGCCACCTTTGGTCTCCAGCGGGCCTCTACGATGCACGCCATCGCCGCGATGACTGTGTGGGCCTGCTACTACAGGTGACGTGGGCTTACAATGCCTCGCACCGCTCTTCGAGGATCGCCAGGATGCAATCTTGCCATCACCTGCTTCAACTCCACCTAAGGCACCAGCTGCTCGTCGGAAAACCCTGGCTAGGGTGACCATTTCCAAGTCTGGTGGCTTATTCTCGATCCACAAGACACGCGCTTCAGGGTGTGCCAAGGCGGCGCCGGCTGCCAAGGCGGCAGAGCTGCTCCTGTGCCGCAGCTTGGACATTGTCAAAGATGGTGAAGATGTCGCTGCAGCTGCACTCGATGCCTTCGCGGACCGCTTCAAGGAGCAGTTGCCACCTGATGTGATTGCTGCTATGCACGGATTGTTAAAGCTTGATGATGGAGATGCGACAGATGTCGAGGAGGCACTCATTGCGCATGGAGGAGGAGGCGCCCTCAACCTGGAGAGGACTGATGAGGGTGCCACTGTCCAGCAGGCGTCCTTTTGAGCTGATGCTCCAAGCTTTGGGTTCCCACGTTTTCCAATGATAGTACACCCTTTTCAAACTTCAGGGGGCTGGTCTCTGCTCAAGAGCGGTGAGCTGAATTCTACATGGTTGATGTGTGTTGGCCTGCGGCCATGTATCAGGTGTGATGTTAGTGTTGTGGCTGATGGAAGTCTAGACTCTGTTAGGAAGTGCACTGTCTCCTGTGAGAATGCCACTTTGTGTGTTTGGTTAGGTCTATGTGTGCTTTGTATGTGTGCCTAGTATCGTACAATTCTGGGTAAAGTGAATGTTGCTTCGTTTGCCTATGTTAGAAGATTGTGCTCCAGGGTGCTTCTTGTTATATTATGTTAGAGCAACAAATCAACTTCCTGAGCTGGAATGTCAGGGGTCTCAACTACCCAGACCGCCGTGCGGCGGTCCATGCTACAATCGCCTCTTCGTCTTGCCATGTAGTGTGTCTTCAGGAGACAAAACTCAACAATGTTGATCAGTTCACGGCTGCCTTCCTGGGTGGACATAGGCTCTGTAGTTTTGCGCAGCACCCGGCAACTGGTACAAGGGGGAGGCATCCTACATCTATGGGATGATATATTAGTTGAAGCATCCAACGTCACCAACACTGCGTATTGCTTGTCCGCCATGATCCGTGTAAGAGCGACCAACGTGGTCTTCAAGTTCACATCTGTCTACGGCCCCACCGACCCCTCTTGCAAAGACCTGTTCTTTGCCGAGCTCCTCAGCCAGAATCTGCCTTTGGGGTGGCTTGGCTTGCCTCCGGAGACTTTAATCAAATTTATCGAGCGTGAGACAAGAACAAGAGAAATGTTCACCATGGCAGGATCAACCGTTTTTGGGCCACGCTCCATAGTTGCGAGCTCAAAGAAATCCATCTCCAAAATTGGAGGTTCACTTGGAGCAACGAGAGGGAAAACCCAACGCTATGTAAGCTTGACTCTTTTTTCTGCAATGCCGAGTGGGATACAACCTTCAACACGCATATCCTCCATGCACTTTCATCATCCCTCTCCGATCATTGTCTGCTTTTTCTTGCCGATGACAAGGGCCCGCGGAGGCCACGTACTTTTAAATTTGAAAACTTTTGGGCATCCATGCCCGGCTTCAACGAGGTAGTCCAAATGGCGTGGAACGAATGGGATGACCATACCGATCCCTATCAAATCATCTTCCACAAGCTCAAAAAGACGGCAATCCGCCTCTCCAAATGGAGTAGGGGCCTTTTCTCCAAGGCTAAAATCCATATCCAAGCTGCTCTTTTGGTGATTCTTCGCCTCGACATCGCCCAAGAGGATAGGCCTCTCTCGCCCGAGGAATGTGACCTACGGGCTACACTTAAGATAAGGGTCATTGCTTTGGCCGTGATCGAGAGATCGCGCAAGAAATAGTGTGCGTGAATCTCCAACCTCAAAGAAGGTGATGCCAATACTAAATTCTTCCACCGCCAGGTTAATGCTAGGAGGAGAAAAAAATCATATCCATTGAATCAAGAACGAGCATGGTTGGGTCACCAAGCATGAAGCCAAAGAGAAATTAATCCAAGGCCACTTCTCCCATGTTATGAAGAAAGGAGCGAAAAGTTCAAAAGATTTCAATTGGGAGGAGCTCAATATGGAACGCCTTGACATGCATGGCCTTGACTCTCCAATGACCGAGATGGAGGTTCTTCAAGCAATCAACGACATGCCAAATGACAAGGCCCGGGGTCCATATGGATTCACGGGCATATTATTCAAAAAAGTGTTGGGGCACTGTCAAGCACGACCTCATGAGAGCCATTGCTCGTTTCGACTCCCTCCACACTTTGAACCTCCACTGTCTCAACTCTGCGAATGTGGTGCACTTGCCAAAAAAGGATGGGGCAGAGGGGATTGCGGACTATAGGCCTATTAGTCTTATCCATGCGATCGCCAAGATTATTGCAAAGGTGCTCTCCACTCGGCTCACTCCGCACATGACGGCCCTCATCTCCAATGCCCAAAGCGCCTTCATCAAAACGAGAAGTATTCATGATAACTTCATGTATGTTCGCAATCTTGCATGACACCTGCACAAGAGCAAGACCCCATCCCTCCTTTTCAAATTAGATATTCGCAAGGCATTCGACTCGGTCAAATGGGAATATATATTGGACCTTCTCCAACGGCGAGGTTTCCCAAGCAAGTTTAGGGATTGGATCACGGCACTTCTTAGTTCTTCATCATCAAGGATTATCCTCAATGGCATTGCCGGCAACCCAATCAAGCATGGTCGTGGTTTCCGGCAAGGGGACCCCATCTCCCCGCTTCTGTTCGTCATCGCCATTGACCCTCTCCAAAGAATCCTTGATGTGGCTACGCGAAAGGTCTCCTCCACAAAATTCGGGGTAGGGGTGCCATGATGCGAACCTCCCTTTATGCGGATGATGCGGCCATGTTCCTGGCTCCGATCAAAAAGGATGTTGACAATCTTGCTAATATTTTGAGAGGATTTGGCAAGGTCACGGGACTTTGCACCAACTTCCATAAGAGTTCGATGGTGCCCATTCGTTGCAATAATCTTGACTTGGATCATATCACTCAAAATCTACCGGCAACTAGGGCTTCTTTTCCCTTGAGGTACTTGGGGCTCCCCCTCTCTGTTTGGAAGCTAAGATTGGTGGATCTTCAATTTCTTGTGGACAAGGTTGCATCCAAGTTGACAACGTATGAGGGCCAAACCATCACCACCATTGGGCGCACGGCCCTTGTCAAGTCTGTTCTCACTTCCCAAGTGATCTACTTCATCACACTGTTGGTCATCCCACCAAGTATCCTCTTCAAAGTCAACCAGCTCGAGAGAGCTTTCCTATGGTCCGGCTCAGACAAGACGACAGGGGCGAAATGCAAGGTGAATTGGGAAATTGTCTGTAGGCCACTTGAGTATGGGGGGCTTAGGGTACTCAACATGGAAAAGTTCGCGCGTGCTATGCAGCTGCGATGGCCCTGGTATAAATGGAAGGAGCCCACCAAGTTGTGGGTGGGGATGGGCAACCCATGCAATGAGGAGGACCTCAACTTTTTCTATGCATCTACCACTATCACCGTGGCCAATGGTGCGAAGCCACCTTTTTGGGAATCACCTTGGCTTCTTGGGCGAAAGTCGAAGAACATTGCGCCACTAATATTCGAAGTCTCCTCGTGAAAGAAGTGGAAAGTGCGCGAGGCCATCAAGCACAATGCGTGGATGCTCAAGATCAAGCCTCCAACCATTATTTCCGTTGAGTTCATCACACAATTTTTCACCCTTTGGATGCTATTGGATGAGGTGCATCTTGATGCGCTCACCGAGGACGACATTTTATGGAAACACATGACTAGTGGGCACTACTCGGCGGCCATGGCATATAAGGCGCAATTCATAGGGATGGTGGTTTCACCCATGGACCAAATGGTTTGGAAGGTCTGGGGTCCCCCCAAAGTAAAGTTCTTTGCTTGGTTGGCACTTCAAGATAGAATTTGGACCGCAGACAGATTAGCCAAGAGAGGATGGCCAAATTGTGGTTTTTGTCCACTTTGCAAGAGGGTGCAAGAAAGTGGGTCACGCCGATGCTTCAAGTGCCGCTATACTCTAAGGCTGTGGGCGTTGGTCATTGAAAAATTTCACATCTTCGAGTTGGACACCTCTTCATGGCGCTTGTTGGACTCTGTCAACGCTTGGTGGACAAGCACTTGTGACGCCGGCACGCCAAACCGTCAAGCCAAAGCCTCCCTCACCATGCTTGTGACATGGACAATTTGGAATGAGCGAAATGCAAGAGTGTTTAGGTTTAAAAGCGCTCCACCGACTATCTTGCTTAACACCATCTCGACCGAGGCCAACCTTTGGGTCACCGCCGGTGCAAAAAAATTAGGGTCTTTCATATCGCGAGAGTAATAATCCTTGTGGTGTCGTGGGTGATTTGTAACAAACTCTATTCTCTCTTATTTAATGGATGAGGCAAAGCTTTTGCCTCCGTTTCAAAAAAAGTTTATTTTAAACAAGTACATTAGGGCGCCTGGGCCCATTGCTCAGTGTCACAGGGGGTGATTACCACCTAATTAAGTGGCCACGTCGGCCCGCCGGAGTTTGGCCGGCGGCGACCCTGGAACGCGGTGGCGTCCGCTCGGGAGGCCATGGGACGACCAGCCAGGGCATTGCGAGGCGGCTCTGGCTCGTCCACGTCTAAGGGGCTCGTGGGAGGCCGTGGGGTGGCCGGATGCGAGTAGGCGGCGGACTCGAGTAGCGGCAGCAGCATGGATGCGATGGCGACATGGCTACAGGGCACGGGGTAGCTAGCTGAGGGGCTTGGCAGCGCCCTGGGAGCTCCAAGAGCTTGGATTCGAGCTCTTCTTCGACCTGCACGGGCTCCAGCGGCGAGGCAATGCAGCATGGTGACGGCGAGCTCCAGCAAAACAAGGAGGCTAGCTAAAGAGCGGCAACGACGCGGAAAACTGAGGGGAAACGAAGGAAGCCTCACATCACGTCAGAAGGGAAGGTCAATGGGCTTGGGGGCGTCCTCGATGATGCGAATCGACGACCGGCAGTGGTGAGTACCGAGGTTGAAGAAGATGCTGATTCGGGCGATGCAGCATGGTTGGGGTTGCGTCCATTGGTGGGGATGAAGAGGACGTCGTTGTGCTTCTCTTTTGACACGGCGAAAGGTGAGGCGTGCATGGTGGCAGCGTCAGCGAGCGGGGGCACTCTCGGGTTCGTGAGGGCGAGGGCGAGGGAGAGAGACCGAGGAGAGGGTGAGGGCGGGGAAGAGTGTGAGGGGCTCCAAGGGGTGTGCGGCGCTCGTAGGGACCTCCAGCAGCAGCGCCAAGCAGGAGCTGGCCGAGCGCGTGCGCGCGCGCCGCGGCCACATGCCCTCCTGCCCACTGGCAGGAGGCTGAAGACAGTAGGAGGGAGGAGGAGGTGGGCTGGGCCTCTCTGGTGGGCTGCACATTGTTGGGCCAAAAGTCCAGGTAAGTTTTCTTTGCTCTCTTTTATTTTCTGTTTTGTTTTCTTTTGTTTAATATTTTTGCCACTGTTTAAAAATCAAAACAATTTCAAAACAGTGCCGAGAATTCCTGCAAATATTTATGTGACTTATATGGACTTTCCCAAATGCACAGGAATATCTCTGAGATATTTGAAAATATATTCTATATATTAAGAATATAAATCCAAATTCAAATACAATATGATTTAAAGTCAATGTCCCAAAATATTCCAGAAAAATGTTCCAGAAGTTTTGTTTGATATATAACTATTGCCAAAATTACCAAAACTATTTTTAGGGCATTTTGGCTTCACTGAATGCATTTTCAGGGTTCTTGCCCTTTATTTTAAATTTTGAGGCTTCCACTTTCCTCAATTCAAGTTTCAGGAATTAAAACATGATGCATGAAGTTTACTGGTGCAACTATTTACAGTCATCAATCTAGGGCTATGACAGCGCGCGCGTGCCCAGCCGAGGCACTGCCTAATCCGGCCGGCACCGTCTAATTAACCCCCGCTAACCCCCTGGTAGTGCTAATTAACCCCCTCTAACCCCATTGACCACTAGGCCCCACTACTTAGTTAGATTACTAACATCGTCTAAAACTCTTTTTAACAAAATGTCCCACTGATATATGGGTCCCACTTCTAAATAAAAATAATTAGTTAAAATAGTTTTAGCTAGTGACTATTGGATGTTGACTAGGCAGTCAACGGGGCCGACCTGTCAGTCACATAGTCATATATTTGGGTACACTTCTCTATACCATAGCATTTAGTATTTAATATATTTTTCGAATCAAATAACAATTTCAAAAAATGTTTAAAACTTTGAAAGTTAATATAAAATAATCTGTAACTCGGATGAAAATATATTGTACATGAAAGTTGCTTAGAAAAACATGAGAAATCCGAATACGCACTCCGTTCATCTGCCACACGTCCTTAGCATAGCGAACATGGAACTGTCCCCCTCCATTTCATCTATCCGAAAATGCCAAACACCGAGAATACTTTCTCGGATGTTTTCCCCCCTTCGCCTGTAGCACCTAGTACTGCGTTAGCTCGCACCTAGCACCGCTTACTGCCTTGTCATGTATCGTAATACATCTGTGTGCATTTTATTCATTGTTTCTTCCCCCTCTTCTCTTCGGTAGACTTCGAGACCGACGCCGCTGCTACCCACTTTGACTATGGTGTTGAAGATCGTTCCTTCTCAGCACAACTTACACGCAAGCAAACCCCCTTGATCATCTCGATATCGCCTACTCTTTCCCTCTACTGCTTCCATTAGAGTAGTGTTACTGTTTCATCGGTTTGATCATATACTGCTGCATAGCCTATCCTTGATACTACTGTTGATACCTTTACCTGCAATCCTACATGCTTAGTATAGGATGCTAGATTTTCATCAGTGGCTCTACATACTTGCCCGTCTACCATGCTATACTATCGGGCTGTGATCACTTCGGAGGGTGATCATGGGTATATACTATATACAATTACATTACTTATGTTACTATTCAGATAGGGGGCTGAAGGGACGGGTGGTTCCACCCAGGTAGTGGTGGGCCTGGGTTCCCGATGGCCCTCGAGTGTTACTTTGTGGTGGAGCGACAGGGCAGGTTGTGACCACCTAGGAGACCAGTGGGCCCGGTCCCTGGTCGGCATCCGTGGTTATTTCATAATAACACGCTTAACGAGATTGGGTATTTGATCTGAGTTGGTCATTGGCCTTATATGCACTAACGGTTGGGGAACGTAGCAGAAATTCAAAATTTTCTACGCATCACCAAGATCAATCTATGGAGAGACAAGCAACGAAAGAGAGAGAGGGAGTGCAACTCCATACCCTTGAAGATCGCTAAGCGGAAGCGTTACAAGAACATGGTCGGTGGAGTCGTTCATGAAGCGATTCAGATCGCGGCCAAATCCGATCTAAGCACCGAACAACAGTGCCTCCATGTTCAACGCACGTACAGCCCGGGGACGTCTCCTCCTTCTTGATCCGGCAAGGGGAGAGGAGAAGTTGAGGGAGAACTCCGACAGCACGACGGCATGGTGGTGATGGAGCTTGTGGTTCTCCGGCAGGGCTTCGCCAAGCACTACGGAGGAGGAGGAGGTGTTGGAGGAGGGAGAGGGCTGCGCCAGGGGAAGGGTGCGGCTGCCCTCTCTCTCCCTCACTATCTATAGGGGGAAGGGAGGAGGGGTGGCACCCTAGGGTTCCCTAGGGGAGGGGCGGCGGCCACATGGGAAACCCTAGATGGCTTTGGGCGCCCCCACCCCATAGGAAACTTGCCCCCCAAGCCGGGAGGGGCGGATGCCCTAGGGGTGGTGCCCCACCTCTCCTGGTTATGTGAGATGGGGTGGGAGGGGCGCTCAGCCCTGATGTGCCCCCTCCCCTTGGCCCATAAGGCCCCCAACGCTTGCCGGGGCCTCCGAAACCCCTTTTGGACACGCTGGTCATCACCTGGTACCCCGGGAACAATTCCGGACTCCAATACCCTTCATCCAATATACCTATCTTCACCTCCGGATCATTCTGGAGCTCCTCGTTGTGTCTGGGATCTCATCCGGGACTGCGAACAACCTTCGGTAACCACATACTATTTCCCATAACAACTCTAGCATCACCGAACCTTAAGTGTGTAGACCCTACGGGTTCAGGAACCATGCAGACATGACCGACACACCTCTCTGGCCAATAACCAATAGCGGGATCTGGATACCCATATTGGCTCCCACATGTTCCCCGATGATCTCATCGGATGAACCACGATGTCAAGGATTCAAGCAATCCTGTATGCAATTCCCTTTGTCAATCGGTTACTTGCCCAAGATTCAATCGTCGATATGCCAATACCTCGTTCAATCTCTTTACCGGCAAGTCACTTTACTCGTTCTGTAATGCATGATCCCGTGACTAACTACTTAGTCACATTGAGCTCATTATGATGATGCATTACCGAGTGGGCCCAAAGATACCTCTCTGTCATACGGAGTGACAAATCCCAGTCTCGATTCGTGCCAACCCAACAAACACTTTTGGAGATACCTATAGTGCACCTTTATAGTCACCTAGTTACGTTGTGACGTTTGGTACACCCAAAGCACTCCTACGGTATCAGGGAGTTACACAATCTCATGGTCTAAGGAAATGATACTTGACATTAGAAAAGCTTTAGCAAACGAACTACACGATCGTGTGCTATGCTTAGGATTGGGTCTTGTCCATCACATCATTCTCCCAATGATGTGATCCTGTTATCAATGACATCCAATGTCCATGGTCAGGAAACCATGACCATCTGTTGATCAACGAGCTAGTCAACTAGAGGCTCACTAGGGACATGTTGTGGTCTATGTATTCACACATGTATTGCGGTTTCCGGTCAATACAATTATAGCATGAACAATAGACAATTATCATGAACAAGGAAATACAATAATAACAATTTTATTATTGCCTCTAGGGCATATTTCCAAGAGTCTCCCACTTGCACTAGAGTCAATAATCTAGTTCACATCACTATGTGATTGTAATGAATCAACACCCATGGGGTTTGATCATATCTCGCTTGTGAGAGAGGTTATTAGTCAACAGATCTGAACCTTTCAGATCCATGTGTGCTTTGCAAATCTCTATGTCATCTCCTAGATGCAGCTACCACGCTCTATTTGGAGCTATTCCAAATAACTGTTCTACTATATGAATTCGGTTTACTACTCAGAATAATCTGGATTAGTGTCAAAGTTTGCATCGGCGTAACCCTTTACGACGAACTCTTTTACCACCTCCATAATCGAGAAAATTCCTTAGTCCACTAGTTACTAAGGATAAGTTTGACCGCTGTCCTGTGATCCATTCCTGGATCACTCTTGTACCCCTTGACTGACTCATGGCAAGGCACACTTCAGGTGTGGTACACAACATAGCATACTATAGAGCATATGTCTGAAGCATAGGGGATGACCTTCATCCTTTCTCTCTCTTATGTTGTGGTCAGGTCTTGATTCTTACTCAATACTCATACCTTATAACACAGCCAAGAACTCCTTCAAAATCTTGTCACGGTATGTATTCATTTGAAAGTACTATTAAGCGTTTTTGATCTATCCTTATAGATCTTGATGCTCAATGTTCAACTATCTTAATCCAGGTTTTCCATTGAAAAACACTTTTCAAATAACCCTATATGTTGTCCAGAAATTCAACATCATTTCTGATCAACAATATGTTAATAACATATACTCATCAGAAATTCTATAGTGCTCCCACTCACTTCTTTGGAAATAAAATTTTCTCATAAACTTTGTATAAACCCAAAACCTTTGATTATCTCATCAAAGCGTATATTCCAACTCCGAGACGCTTACTCCAGTCCTTAGAAGGATTGCTAGAGCTTTGCATACTTGTTAGCATCTTTAGGATTGACAAAACCTTTTGGTTGTATCACATACAATCTTCCCTCGAGAATATCATCGAGGAACCAATGTTTTGACATCCTATCTGCAAGATTTCATAAATCATGCATTAACTGCTAATATAATTCGAACAGACTCTTTAGCATCGCTACGAGTGAGAAAGTCTCATCGCAGTCAACTCCTTGAACTTGTCGGAAAACATCTTAACGACAAGTCGAGCTTTCTTAATGGTGACACTTACCATCATTGTCCATCTTCCTTTTAAAATCCATCTGTACTCAACAGCCTTATGACCATCGAGTAGTTCTGCCAAAGTCTATACTTTGTTTTCATACATGGATCCTCTCTCGGATTTTATGGCCTCGAGCCATTCGTCGGAATCCAGGCCCACCATCGCTTCTCCATAGCTCGTAGGTTCATTGTTGTCTAGCAACATGACCTCCAAGATAGGATTATGTACCACTCGAAGCAGTACGCATCCTTGTCGACCTACGAGGTTTGGTAGTGACTTGATCCGAAGTTTCATGATCACTATCATAAGCTTCTACTTCAATTGGTGTAGGTGCCACAGGAACAACTTCCTGTGCCCTTCTACACACTAGTTGAAGTGATGGTTCAACAACCTCATCAAGTCTCCACCATCCTCCCACTCAATTCTTTCAAGAGAAACCTTTCCTCGAGAAAGGACCCGTTTCTAGAAACAACCACTTTTGCTTCCGGATTTAAAATAGGAGGTATAACCAACTGTTTTGGGTGTCCTATGAAGATGTATTTATCTGCTTTGGGTTCGAGCTTATCAGGATGAAACTTTTCCACATAAGCGTCGCAGCCCCAAACTTTCAAGAAACGACAGCTTAGGTTTCTCTAAACCATAGTTCATACGGTGTCATCTCAACGGAATTACGTGGTGCCCTATTTAAAGTGAATGTGGTTGTCTCCAATGCCTAACCCATGAATGATAGTGGTAATTCGATAAGACACATCATGGTATGCCCCATATCTAATAGGGTGCATCTATGATATTCGGACACACCATCACACTATGGTGTTCCAGGCGGTGTTAGTTGTGAAACAATTTCCACAATGTCTCAATTGTGTACCAAACTCGCAACTCAGATATTCATCTCTATGATCATATCATAGACATTTTATCCTGTTGTCACGACGATCTTCAACTTCACTCTGAAATTACTTGAACCATTCAATAATTCAGACTTGTGTTTCATCAAGTAAATATACTCAGTATCTACTCAAATCATCTGTGAAGCAAGAACATAACAATATCCACTATGTGCCTCAGCACTCATTGGACTGCACACATCAAAATGTATTACTTCCAACAAGTTGCTTTCTTGTTCCATTTTACTGAAAACGAGGCTTTCAGTCATCTTGCCAATGTGGTATGATTTGCATGTCTCAAGTGATTCAAAATCAAGTGAGTCCAAATGGTCCATCTGCATGGAGTTTCTTCATGCGTATATACCAATAGACATGGTTCACATGTCTCAATCTTTTCAAAAACGAGTGAGTCCAAAGATCCATCAACATGGAGCTTCTTCATGCATTTTATACCAATATGACTCAAATGGCAATGCCACAAGTAGGTGTCACTATATCATTAGTATCTTATATCTTTTGGCATGAACATGTGTATCACTATGATCGAGATTCAATAAACCATTCATTTTAGGTGCAATACCATTGAAGGTATTATTCAAATAAACAGAGTAACCATTATTCTCCTTAAATGAATAACCATATTGCGATAAACATAACCCAATCATGTCTATGCTCAACGCAAACACCAAATAACAATTACTTAGGTTTAACACCAATCTCGATGGTAGAGGGAGTATGCGATGCTTGATCACATCAACCTTGTAAACACTTCCAAACCATATCATCATCTCACCTTTAGCTAGTCTCCGTTTATTCTGTAGCCTTTTATTTCGAGTTACTAACACTTAGCAACTGAATCGGTATCTATGACCATGGTGCTACTAGGAGTACTAGTAAAGTACACATCAATATAATGTATATCCAATATACTTCTGTCGACCTTGCCAGCCTTCTCATCGACCAAGTATCGAGGGTAGTTCTGCTTCAGTGACTGTTCCCCTCATTACAAAAGCACTTCATCTCGGGTTTGGGTTCAACCTTGGGTTTCTTCACTAGAGCAGCAACTGATTTGCCATTTCATGAAGTATCCCTTCTTGCCCTTGCCCTTCTTGAAACTAGTGGTTTCACTAACCATCAACAATTGATGCTCCTTCTTGATTTCTACTTTCGTGGTGTAAAACATTGCAATTATTTCAAGGATCATCATATCTATGCTTGATAGGTTATAGTTCATCACGAAGCTCTAGTAGCTTGGTGGCAATGACTTTGGAGAAACATCACTATCTCATCTGGAAGATTAACTCCCACTCGATTCAAGTGATTGTTGTACCCAGACAATCTGAGTACAAGCTCAATGATTGAGCTTTTCTCAATTAGTTTGTAGGCTAAGAAACTTGTCGGAGGTCTCATACCTCTTAACGTGGGCACGAGCCTGAAATCCCAATTTCAGCCCTCGGAACATCTCATATGTTCCGCGACGTTTCAAAAACGTCTTCGGCGCCATAATTCTAAACCATTTAACATTACTGAACTATCATGTAGTCATCAAAATGTGTATGTCAGATGTTCGCAACATCCAGAGACGACGTTCGAGGTTCAGCACACCGAGCGGTGCATTAAGGACATAAGCCTTCTACGCAACAATGAGAACAATTCTCAGTTTACGGACCCAGTCTGCATAATTGCTACTATCAAGTTTCAACTATATTTTCTCTAGGAACATATCTAAATAGTAGAACTAACGTGCGAGCTACGACATAATTTCCAGAGACCTTTTGACTATGTTCAGGATAATTAAGTTCATCTAATGAACTCCCACTCAGATAGACATCCCTCTAGTCATCTAGTGATACATGATCCGAGTCAACTAGGTCGTGTCCGATCATCACATGAGACGGACTAGTCATCATCGTTGAACATCTTCATGTTTATCTACTATATGACTCATGTTCGACCTTTCGGTCTCTTGTGTTCCGAGGCCATGTCTGTACATGCTAGGCTCGTCAAGTCAACCTAAGTGTTTCATGTGTGTAAATCTGTCTTACACCCATTGTATGGCTCCTGCCGGTTGTCATACTCATCGACATGCAAGTTGTGATTCCTATTACAAGAATATGATTAATCTCATACATCACATATATTTCATTCATCACATCCTTCTTGGCCATATCACATCACACGGCATATGCTGCAAAAACAAGTTAGACGTCCTCTAATTGTTGTTGCAAGTTTTTACGTGGTTGCTATAGGTTTCTAGCAAGAACGTTTCTTACCTACGCCAAAACCACAACGTGATATGCCAATTGCTATTTACCCTTCATAAGGACCCTTTTCATCGAATCCGATCCGACTAAAGTGGGAGAGACTGGCACCCGCTAGCCACCTTATGCAACAAGTGCATGTCAGTCGGTGGAACCTGTCTCACGTAAGTGTACGTGTAAGGTCGGTCCAGGCCGCTTCATCCCACAATACCGTCGAAACAAGACAGAACTAGTAACGGTAAGCATATTGAACAAAACCAACGCCCACAACTACTTGTGTTCTACTCGGGGATAGAATCTACGCAATAGACCTAGCTCTGATACCACTGTTGGGGAACGTAGCAGAAATTCAAAATTTTCTACGCATCACCAAGATCAATCTATGGAGAGACAAGCAACGAGAGAGAGAGGGAGTGCATCTTCATACCCTTGAAGATCGCTAAGTGGAAGGGTTACAAGAACACGGTCGGTGGAGTCGTTCACGAAGCGATACAGATCGCGGCCGAATCCAATCTAAGCATCAAACAACGGTGTCAACGCGTTCAACACACGTACAGCCCGAGGACGTCTCCTCCTTCTTGATCCAGCAAGGGGAGAGGAGAAGTTGAGGGAGAACTCTGACAGCACGACGTCATGGTGGTGATGGAGCTCGTGGTTCTCCGGCAGGGCTTCGCCAAGCACTACGGAGGAGGAGGAGGTGTTGGAGGAGGGAGAGGGCTGCGCCAGGGGATGGGTGGGGCTGCCCTCTCTCTCCCTCACTATATATGGGGGGAAGGGAGGAGGGGGAGGCGCCCTAGGATTCCCTAGGGGAGGGGCGGCGGCCATAGGGGAAACCATAAATGGGTTTGGGCGCCCCCACCCCCTAGGAAACTTGCCCCCCAAGCCGAGAGGGGCGGCTGCCCTATCGGTGGCGCCCCCACCTCTCCTGGTTATGTGAGATGGGGTGGGAGGGGCGCTCAGCCCCTTAGTGGGCTGATGTGCCCCCTCCCCTTGGCCCATAAGGCCCCCCAACGCTTGTCGGGGCCTCCGAAACCCCTTTCGGACACACTGGTCATCACCTGGTACCCCCGGAACAATTCCGGACTCCAATACCCTTCGTCCAATATACCGATCTTCACCTCCGGATCATTCCGGAGCTCCTCGTCATGTCTGGGATCTCATCCGGGACTCTGAACAACCTTCGGTAACCACATACTATTTCCCATAACAACTCTAGCGTCACCGAACCTTAAGTGTGTAGACCCTACGGGTTCGGGAACCATGCAGACATGACCGAGACACCTCTCCGGCCAATAACCAATAGCGGGATCTGGATACCCATATTGGCTCCCACATGTTCCACGATGATCTCATCAGATGAACCACGATGTCAAGGATTCAAGCAATCCCATATGCAATTCCCTTTGTCAATCGGTATGTTACTTGCCTAAGATTCGATCGTCGGTATCCCAATACCTCGTTCAATCTCGTTACCAGCAAGGTACTTTACTCGTTCCGTAATGCATGATCCCATCTAACTACTTAGTCACATTGAGCTCATTATGATGATGCATTACCGAGTGGGCCCAGAGATACCTCTCTGTCATACGGAGTGACAAATCCCAGTCTCAATTCGTGACAACCCAACAAACACTTTCGGAGATACCTATAGTGCACCTTTATAGTCACCCAGTTACGTTGTGACGTTTGGTACACCCAAAGCACTCCTACGGTATCAGGAAGTTACACAATCTCATGGTCTAAGGAAATGATACTTGACATTAGAAAAGCTTTAGCAAACGAACTACACGATCTTGTGCTATGCTTAGGATTGGGTCTTGTCCATCACATCATTCTCCTAATGATGTGATCCCGTTATCAATGGCATCCAATGTCCATGGTCAAGAAACCATAACCATTTGTTGATCAACGAGCTAGTCAACTAGAGGATCACTAGGGACATGTTGTGGTCTATGTATTCACACATGTATTGCAGTTTCCGGTCAATACAATTATAGAATGAACAATAAACAATTATCATGAACAAGGAAATACAATAAAAACCATTTTATTATTGCCTCTAGGGCATATTTCCAACACTAACCACCACGTGGAACAAGATATGGGCAACCTACATCGTAGTATCATATGAAGCTCTTCAAACATCAGCGACTAAGCGACGCGCGCTGGATTGGACTGGGACGCCGCCTCTTGTATTAGGGGGGCTAGGTCTTCTTCCGGCCGTCCATGCAAGATGAAGGAGTGCAAAGAGCGATGGGCCCAAGACTCCTGCACACTTAGGATTTAGACCGGCGTGTTGACCTCTCCGTTGGGCCTAGGTAGGGCTGCGACATGTTGATTTTCCGAGGCTGGACATGACCCAGGAAAGTGTGCCCGACCATAAGGGTCGAGCGTATCGGGTAGTGTGGTGCATCCCTATAGGGAAGATTGATCTATTCGAATAGTCGTGTCCACGGTAACAGGACGACCTGGAGTTGTATTCCGACCTCATGACAACTAGAATCAGATACTTAATAAAACACACCCAGATAAGTTCTAGATACAACCCAATGATCGATCTCTCGCAGGGTGACAAGGAGAGGATAGTCAGGTAGGATTATGCTATACGCTTTTACTTGATGCTATACTTGCTACTCTCTTCTATATGCTTCAAGATGGAGGCTGCCAGAAGCGTAGTCTTCGATAGGATTAGCTTCTCCCCCTCTTATTCTGGCATTGTGCAGTTCAGTCCACAGATACTTCCCCTTCCATTGATAGCAATGCATATGTAGTGTAGATCCTTGCTTGCGAGTACTTTGGATGAGTACTCATGATTGCTTTGCTTCCCCCTTTTCCCCTTTGATACCCGGTTGCTGCAATCAGATGTTGGAGCCCAGGAGCCAGACGACACCGTCGACGATGACCCCTACCACACCGAGGGTGCCTACAACTACGTTCAGGTCGCTAAGAAGTTAGGAGGATCACCAACAGGAAGCCTGCACCTCTTCTATCTGTATCCCAGTTTGTGCTAGCCTTCTTTTGGCACCTCGTTTAACTTATGTCTCTACTCTGGTATTGTTACTTCCGCTGACTTGTTTATGTTTGAGCACTTGTATTCGAGCCCTCGAGGCCCCTGTCTTGTAATATAGAGCTTCTATTATTTTAATTTGTGTCTAGAGTTGTGTTGTGATATCTTCTCGTGAGTCCCTGATCTTGATCATACACATTTTGCGTGTATGATTAGTGTACAATTGAATCTGGGGCGTCACAAGTTGGTATTAGAGCCGACTACCTGTAGGAATCCCCCTTCCCAACTACTTGGTCGAAGTTGAGTCTAGTCATGGAAAAACTTTTACTAACATGGTTGTGCGGCTTACGGACCCACATAGCCATTGGGTGGTATTAGGATCTTTTATTCCTCGTCTATACTTTGGGACTCTGATCTCTCTTCTATTCTGGTTAAATGATTTTACTAACTCCTACTCTAGGTCTCGTAACTACTTGTTCCTGGAGAGCCCCTTATGACAGATGATCGCGTGCTGCACCAGAAGATTCCGCAAATACTCTTCGATGTGTTGCGAGACCCTTGTGCCCACCACCTTTGCAATTCCCTACCACTAATATATCCATAAGTATAATGACATACATTTGTCATGCATACAATCATTCACAGTTTGTCTTGTTATTACAAGATACATCGTAATATTCTCTGACTTTTTAAGAATCCTTTGTGCCACTGCCTTGCAGATCTTTGACACTTGAATACCCCTATGAATAATTCCTCGCACTTATAGAGGATTTTTTTCAGTCCTAGTTTTTCATGTGTTTCACAAAATTCTTCGAAATGCTATTCGATTTTCTGAAAATCCCAAACAGCCTATTGCTCCAGAATTACTTGCCTTCCTGCATTATGGTTAATTTCACATTTCTAATCATATTCGTTGACATCCTTTTTCTCTACCCTTTTGAGTCCCTTGACTCAATATGTTGCAAATGCTCGCAATCCTCAATCAGATCCTAGAATTCATCCTTCCAGCTCAGACGTCATTTTAGGCATAAGTTGTTTCTCGACCAATCAAATTACCATCGATTGTACCCCTAAGCCTATTCAACTTCTCCATCCTTAATCAGTGTGTTTGCTTCCGATCCCTTGATTTGGAAATCATAATTCCTCTACATTTGAGCTTTGAATCAGTCAGTTGTTTCTATAATCTGATCTCTCTACATTCTTTCTTCCTCTAGTTGTGTGCTGATGCTCATATCAGATCCCTTGTGGACCACCCAATCCTTTGTTGGATTTTATTCGATAGCATCCTTCATATTTGATCACTTTGGAAGTTCTTTTCCTGATACATAATGCCATTGGTAAATCCTATTCTATGATTTTGCCAACCATGCTCTGCTTTCAAGCTGACGATATTTACTCTTGAAACTTGTGGTATATGTTTTTAAGATACCCCGATGGGTTGAACCTATGCCTTAATTTGTGTGAACCTGAAAAAATTTCATGGGTCATACTCCTCTGTTAACTCACCAGGTAGGTTTTCACACTCAAATCATTTTTAATAAGAGCAGTGAATGAATGTTCATGCATTGGAGAAGTGGGAGTCGACCTTGAACTTTGTGTTCATGCCCATGGACACGATGTAGATCTTCTCATGGAAGCTTCTCTTAAATTAATTATTCCCTTGGTATAAGTTCATATTATCTCTAGGATCTGGTGTTTTGCAATTGTGTTTCCGACCTTATTGATATTCTTTCATTCCTTTCCTTGGACAAGTTAAAGTACTTGTCTTATACAAATCAATAGACTTGTCCAACCTTTATTCCGTCCTACTTTCTAGTCTTACCCTCTGGAATTTTGAAAATATCACAAAATCATGTTGCTTAATTATGAGCCTTCATCACGTACTAACTCCCACTGATTCCAACTTTTCCTGGGTTCTGAGTGGTTAGTCATTCGAGAACACCAATAACTAAATCGAGTCTGCACCATGATTAAGCAACTCTTTGTAATATTCTATACTTATGAGTTTGTACTCGATCACGTCATTCACTACTAGGGAAAAGCCTAGCAGTAGGGTGGGTATTACGTGTATCAGTAGTGCGGGCTCCCGCGCTACTGATATGATGCTATAGCTAACTTATAGAAGTAGCGCGTGTTGACCCGCGCTACTTCTATACATGGGTAGAAGTAGCGAACTTCACAGGAATGCGCTACTGCTAATAGTTGCAGCGCTTTAAAGTAAGCCGCGCTACCGGTAAGAGAAAGTTGATGCTAACTTTATTCCCCTCGCTACTGCTAGTTTTATTAGTTTCTAATTTTTTTTCCTACATATTTGTTTTGTATTTGAACAGGCTTTGTACAATAATCGCTAGCATATCATACACATACAAATGTAATCATAGCATACACATACAAATAGTCTCATCAAATCGTGTCATCATCATAATCATCATCTAACACAAATTCTCTCGTCATCATCTCGAAAATAGCAATAAAAGTCTCGAATACTTGCAACTACATCGTCATCCATCTAAACAATGATATACGCGAGAAGAGCTATCACTATGAGTAAGAGCGGAACTATGTAGTACATGAGGCGGCAGTTATGAGTTCTCTCCCGCGCTAGCATGAACCTCAAGTAACTAGCTTCTGATTATTGTCTACTTTTGAAGCCTTTATGGATGGCGCCCGAGACCCGCTCCACTTGCGCCTCACACTTAGGCCACTCATCATACACTCCCGGAACCTTCCCTTTGTACATGACATAGTATTGCTTCTTTGCCATCAAGAATCTACGTACTAATTAGGCATGCATCTTCATCAAGAGAATGTGCAATCATATGCAACAAAATATACTTGAGAAACACAAAAAAACAAAGGGTTAGCAACTAGATGCAGCATATAGTAAACATATAAAGAATCAACGCAGTTTCATCATACGCAAACTAACTAACTAGAGTTACACAGGTAATCATACCCAAACTAATAAAGTAGCATGACAAAAGTTCGGCAGGGACCGTGACATCGCAAAGTTTCGTCGCTACAGAAAGTATACAAGTTCAACCAACACATATTATCATAGGCATCATAAATCACTAGAACTTCCATCCTTCCGTATCATCAAGGATGCACCCTAGCTTCTTGAACAGTGTGAGGTCCTGACGTTGCATGTCTATGCGAGTTCGGACATTAGCTCACGGCATAGAGTTGTGATGGAACATCCCCTTCTCTTTGATGACTTCTTTCATGATGATCGTCGCAATGTCCCTCGAGATGCGAAAGAAGTCATCGCTAAGTTTATAATCTGCTTCTCCATGAGATTCTACCCACTTGCAGATATGATCATCGTTTCTGCTTGTCATGCGGAACTTTTGGTGATCCCTTCTGAACTCCATCATGAGATGGAGGAGGTAGAATCCATCGTTCCTACTTGGTTTTGGGACATGGATGCAGCAGAAGTTAGTTTTATGTGAGAAACCCGTCTTCTTGTTCCTTTGTTTCCTGATTTGCAGGTTGCCACCCCTCAAGATGAAGCCTTGGAGAGCATCATATGGAATATTCATTACATGGGTATAGTCCTTCTTCTCGTAGTTTCTGGTAGGGTCAAAATACACAGCGTGGGGGACTCGCGGATAAAGAACGATAAGGATGGCGCGCCCGTTGTTGTAGGAATAAAAACACCTCAAATTATTCTCCATATGAGCGAGAAGAAATGATTGAAATGTATGAAAGGGTTGTCCGGCACTGACTTACTTTGGATGATAAGGCAGGAGGATAATTTCCTGGTCCTTATTCTGTAGCAGTACTCCCTAGCAATTTTACGCTCAAAGTCGCCGAGACTCAAGAAGGACTCGTGCATGTAGTATGGATCTGCCACACAGATTTGCGAGACTTCTTCTCACTTCATGACGGAGCTCATATGTAGCACAAAAAAGCAGACGATTGTAAAATCGAGTCGCCTTGTTAGAAACATCTCAAAGATATGATCAAACCGCAGGAAGAACACCTCCGTAGGCCGTGTGTCGACATAGCACTTCCCCTCAGGCACACGAGTCATGTATGTCGGATATCCTGGATCCTTCGAGGCTAGTAGGCTTTTCTCAGTCGACAACACATGGTCGTGCAGTCTCCGGAGATCCCCTGATATTGCCTCCAGCGGTTTCGGTGGTAGCCTTGGCTCTCCCGTGACATGGAACATGGCGGCACCTTTGACGGGTATACGCTCTTCAAAATTCATTGTGTGGATGCTATGTGCTTTGGCTTGTTTGTAGGCAGCAAAGCCTTTTTTTCACCGGTCTCCTCATCTCCTTTTTCTTTGGCTCACCTTCCAGACCCTTCCTTAACCCCTGCCCCAGTGTTGTCGGGCTAAGCACTATATGACCCTCGACTAGTTGAGCCTGTGTTGAGGTGGCATCTTCAGGCGTGTCCTATGAGGATTGCATGAAGAGAGACTTCTTGCAATCACCCCTGCTAGGACGTTCCTGCCCGGGCAGATCATCCATCTCCTCATTAGCATGCTTATAGCCTGAGTCGTCATATGTCTGACTCATCATATCTAAGTCATCGACGTAGGCGCCTGTATTGAGGAACCGAAGAGGGTCATCCTCATCCATCTCATCATCCATTCTTTGTTCTACGGGGGCGATTACATCAGACACTATCGGACCCCATTCCTCGCGTCATCCGCCGCTCGCACCTAGCACTACAGGCGTTGGTAATTGTGTAGGCGGGGTGGTGGTATTCATACCTACTTGCTGACATGTGGTTATTGGTGTGCTCTCGGCCGGCTCCATACGAAGAAGATTCTTCGGACATAGCAGCACCCAACCCATGCAGTTTCCAAGACGCGGCGGGGTCTCGTCGTATTCTACCCCTAGCCATACTAGAGGAGGCAAATCCTCGTTCCCCGATTTCACACTCGACAAGGTAACCCTGAAGTGCCCACCGGGCATCGGCTGGCCGTGGAACATGAGTTCCAAGGGCTTCTTTATCACCGCCTTTCCCACGTCGACCTTCTAGCCTTTCATCAAGTAGAGTACGTTGCATGGGGTTTTGTCGGCCTCCAAACACATGTCTGCGGCGTAAAACATCAGAAAGCCAACAAAAATGGAATATTCTAGATATATGTTGGTGCGACATGTAATTACCGTGAGGGCGTCGAGCTCCTCCAAAGACGAAGGCCTGCCTAGCGCTCCAGAGACTGAGGACGGGCTGCTATAGTGGGTGCGGGTGCGGGAGCAGGCGTGGTTGCGTGAGCAGGTGATGGTGCGGTTGTGTTGTTCACCGAGTTGCTCCCGACGAAGCTAGGCATGGGGAAATCATCTACCGCCTGTCTGGATTTTCCTTCATCCAGTTGATGATAGCTGGGATCAAGTTAGTAGCGAAATCATTTCTGCAGGTATCTACAGCTGTAGCGACTGCCTGCTGTAGCAACTCATTTTTCTCCTCAGCTGCTTTTTTCGCGTCCTCAGCTGCTTTTTTCTCGAAAGCAAGCTTCACCTTCTCGTCGATGTCCACACGACTAAACTTCTTTTTCTGCTTCTTGGCCTCCGGGCCCTCATTGTAAAAGACCATCCACGCGGCGCCATCTCCGGTGTCGTGCACACGTCCATATTGTGGCCGCTTGTCCAAAGGGAGTCCCTTAAGTTCGTTCAAGGCCCGGTTGAGAGGGGTGTCCCACTTGGGCCTCATCGACGAAGACTAGCTTTCGGCTGCAAGCTTGTGTTGCTTGTCCTGTGGAAGGAACGTGAACCGTTTACGAATGTGTAGTCGACTTGACCAGAAGCTAAATGTAAGGTGGTAAAAGAATAATTACCGGTATTCTAATCAATTTCCTCGTGATCGGGTTAGTGTAAAAAACCTTCTTTTCCTTGTCCCACTTGTAGCGGGCCCTAATGAAGTCATGCTCCAAGGGGTTGGTGAACTTCGTGAAGGGGTCTAGGAGACCCGCGATTCACGTTCAGCATCCTCCTTATCCCATATGGGCCTTTTGCCAAGGTAGCCACGGCTTCCAAGGCATTGGTTCCCCGTGTTCCTTTGCTAAAGACTCTTGAATTTCGCAGCCTTAGCCTTTGCTACCTCGGTAATGCAAGTGTCCTTGAACTTTTGGAACTCCTCTTCCGTAAGTGTCGGATTTTCCTGCAAAATCTTGGACAAGGGTTCCTCAACCCCAATAGCTTGTTTCACCCTCCCTTTCCAGGAGGCCAAATCATTACTGAACATGCTCATGGTGTGATTTAATATTTTTCATCTTCGGATCATCCCACGTCTGCTCTATGCCCTCATCCGGTCGGGGACTTTGAATCTCTTGTGCAACTTCGTCGGGAGCAACTGCCTCAAATGTTCTTTACCCCTTAAGTCATCGTCATTGATGCACGCACATTCTCCTAGGATGTATCTGATACGTCTCCAACGTATCTACTTTTCCAAACACTTTTGCCCTTGTTTTGGACTCTAACTTGTATGATTTGAATGAAACTAACCCAGACTGATGTTGTTTTCTGCAGAACTGCCATGATGTTGTTTTATGTGTAGAAAGCAAAAGTTCTCGGAATGTCCTGAAAATGCATGGAGGGACTTTTTGGAAAATATAAAAAATATTGGTGAAAGAATCAAGACCAGGGGGCCCACACCCTGTCCACGAGGGTGGGGGCGCGCCCCCTCCCCCTGGGCGCGCCCCCCTGTCTCGTGGGCCCCTGGACCTCCACCGACCTCAACTCCAACTCCATATATTCGCGTTCGGGGAGAAAAAAACCAGAGAGAAAGTTTCATCGCGTTTTAGCCGCCGCGAAGCCCTAATCTCTTTCGGGAGGGCTGATCTAGAGTGCGTTCGGGGCTCCGGAGAGGGGGATTCGTCGCTGTCGTCATCATCAACCATCCTCCATCACCAATTCCATGATGCTCACCGCCGTGCGTCAGTAATTCCATCGTAGGCTTGCTGGACGGTGATGGGTTGGATGAGATTTACCATGTAATCAAGTTAGTTTTGTTAGGGTTTGATCCCTAGTATCCACTATGTTCTGAGATTGATGTTGCTATGACTTTGCTATGCTTAATGCTTGTCACTGTGGCCCGAGTGCCATGATTTCAGATCTGAACCTATTATGTTTTCATGAATATATGTGTGTTCTTGATCCTATCTTGCAAGTCTATAGTCACCTATTATGTGTTATGATCCGACAACCCCGAAGTGACAATAATCGGGATACTTCTCGGTGATGACCGTAGTTTGAGGAGTTCATGTATTCACTATGTGCTAATGCTTTGTTCCGGTTTTCTATTAAAAGGAGGCCTTAATATCCCATACTTTTCGCTAGGACCCCGCTGCCACGGGAGCGTAGGACAAAAGATGTCATGCAAGTTCTTTTCCATAAGCATGCATGACTATTTACGGAATACATGCCCACATTACATTGATGAACTGGAGCTAATTCTGTGTCACCCTATGTTATAGCTATTACATGAGGAATCGCATCCGGCATAATTATCCATCACTGATCCTTTGCCTACGAGCTTTTCATATATTGTTCTTCGCTTATTTACTTTTCCGTTGCTATTGTTACAATCACTACAAAAACCCAAAAACTATTATCTTTACTTTTGCTACCGTTACCTTTATTATCATATTACTTTGCTACTAAATACTTTGTTGCAGATACTAAGTTATCCAGGTGTGGTTGAATTGACAACTCAACTGCTAATACTCAAGAATATTCTTTGGCTCTGCTTGTGTCGAATCAATAAATTTGGGTTGAATACTTTACACTTGAAAGCTGTTGCGATCCCCTACACTTGTGGGTTATCAATACTAATTTCTGGCGCCGTTAACGGGGAAGCATAGCTCTATTCTCTGAGTCAGTTTGGATTTATATCTGTTGATCACTATGAAGAACTTGAAAGACGACAGAACCACGATTTTTTCCTCAACTACGAGGGGAGGTAAGGAACTGCCATCTATCTCTGCACGAGATTCTCCTTCTGTTTTGAGTAAGCTCGCGACACCTAAACCTGCTACTGCTATGAATTCTGATATGTCGCATGTTATTGATGATGCCACTTCTTCTATGCATGATACTTATGATGAAACTACTTCTGTGCGTGATACTACTTTGCCATTAGGTGAATTTCTTGATGAACAACTTGCTAGAGTTAGGGAGAATGAAATTATTGAAGATGCTATTATTGATGATATGATGATGAAAATTCTCCCAATGATTATGAATTGCCTATTGTTCCTGGGGGTTATGTTATGAATGAAGAAGTTGCTAGAACTATCTTTGCTTGCAATGATAGATATGATCTTAAGAAATTATTAGCTAAATGGAAGCAGTAGTCTCTTAATGCTAGAATGAAACCCGACCCTGCTTTTGCTACTTCACCTATCTGTGTTACTGATAAGGATTATGAATTCTCTGTTGATCCTGAGATAATTACTTTAGTTGAATCTGATCCTTTTTATGGCCTTGAATCTAAAGTTGTTGTGGCACATCTTACCAAGTTGAATGATATAGCTACCCTGTTTACTCATGATGATAAATCTCACTATTTTTATATCCTTAAGATATTTCCATTCTCGTTAAAGGGTGATGCTTAGACTTGGTATAATTCTCTTGCTCCTGGTTGTGTGCGTAGTCCCCAGGATATGATTTATTACTTCTCTGCTAAATATTTTCCTGCTCATAAGAAATAAGCTGCCTTGCGAGAAATATATAATTTTGTGCAAATCAAAGAAGAGAGTCTCCCAAAAGCTTGGGGGAGGCTTCTCCTATTACTTAATGCTTTACCTGGTCATCCTCTTAAGAAAAACGAAATACTTGATATCTTTTATAATGGACTAACCGATGCTTCCAAGGACTACTTGGATAGTTGTGCTGGTTGTGTTTTCAGGGAAAGAAAAGTCGACGAAGCTGAATTACTATTGAATAATATGTTGACTAATGAAAATAATTGGACTCTCCCTGAGCCAATTCCTGAGGAAATTCCTGAACCAATTAAGCCAACTCCTGAACCTATTCCAAAACCCACTCCCAAGAAGAAGGTGTTTTATTTCTCAGTCCTGAAGATATGCAAGAGGCAAAGAAATCAATGAAAGAAAAAGGTATTAAAGCTGAAGATGTTAAGAATTTACCACCTATTGAAGAAATACATGGTCTTAATATACCGCCTGTTGAAGAACCACATTGTCTTGATAACCCGACACAGGTAGTAAAGGTAAATTCTCTCTATAGATATGATAAAGTTGAAATCCCCTCTACTAAATTTCATAGCCCATGTTAAAATGAATTTGATGACTCTATGGCTAGACAAGAAAGTTTTAATGCTTATGTTGGTAGAGAGTTAAAGAATAATGCTTTCGAGGTAGGACGTGTGAGTGATAATATGGTTAGAGTTAAAGGTGAACTCAAACTCGTTAGCAAATATGCTTCTATGGTCGCTACTCAAGCTGAGCAAGTACTTAAAGCTCAAAATGATTTGCTTGATGAATTAAGTAATAAAAATGACTTTGCTGTTAGAGTGGCTAGTAGAACTGGTAGAATGACTCAGGAACCTTTGTATCCTGAAGGCCACCCTAAGAGAATCGAGCAAGATTCTCAGAGAAATAATTTAGAGGCACCAAGTTCTTATAAAAAGAAGAAAAAGAAAAACGATAGGACTTTGCATGCTTCTACTGAACCTACTATAGACCCACCTGAGAATCCCAATGATATTTATATTTCTAATGCTGAAACACAATCAGGTGATGAACATGAACCTAGTGATAATGTTAATGATAATGTTCATGTTGATGCTCAACCTAGCAAAAACAATGATGTAGAGATTGAACCTGCTGTTGATCTTGATAACCCACAATCAAAGAATCAACGTTATGATAAGAGAGATTTTGTTGCTAGGAAGCACAGTAGAGAAAGAGAACCATGGGTTCAGAAACCCATGCCCTTTCCTCCTAAACCATCCAAGACAAAGGATGGTGAGGATTTTGAGTGCTTTGCTGAAATGATTAGACCCATCTTCTTACGTATGCGCTTAACTAATATGCTCAAAGTAAATCCTTATGCTAAGTATATGAAGAATATCATCACAAATAAAAGAAAGATACCGGAAGCTGAAATTTCCACCGTGCTTGCTAATTACACTTTTAAGGGTGGAATACCATAGAAACTTGGAGATCCGGGTGTACCAACTATACCATGCTCCATTAAAAGAAATTATGTTAGAACTGCTTTATGTGATCTTGGAACTGGTGTTAGTGTTATGCCTCTCTCTTTATATCATAGATTTGAATTGAATAAGTTGACACCTACTGAAATGCCTTTGCAAATGGCTGATAAATCAACTGCTATACCTGCCGGTATCTGTGAGGATGTGCCTATTGTGGTTGCAAATGTCACTATCTTAACGGACTTTGTTATTCTTGATATTCCCGAGGATGATAGTATGTTGATTATCCTTGGTAGACCCTTTTTGAATACTGCAAGGGCTGTTATTGATTGCAACAAAGGCAATGTCACTTTTCCATGGTAATGGTAATGAGCATACGGTACACTTTCCGAGGAAACAGTCTCAAGTTCATAGCATCAATTCTATTGGAAAAGTTCCAACTATCATTATTGGAGGTTTTGAATTTCCTCTCCCTACTATCAAGAAAAAGTATGATATTCTTATTATCGGTGATTTTCATATCCCCGTTGAGGTAACTTAGTGTTATTTGAAATTTCTCCGGTTCCGTGTTATTCGGAATGAGTTTGTTAACAAGAGTTGATCAACCTTGTTAGTGGATTCATTTTCATGATCATGAGATGGATGAAACTAGAAGGCACAACCTTCTGTACCCTCTTTTCACTTTCTGTTATTTAGAATAAATAAAGCAAAAATAGTATTATCTGTCTGTTTTCTAAATTATCCGTGCATTAAAAAAATATCCCAAAAATAAAAGTGCTCTAAATGCCCTGCAGATTTAGTATGATTTTTTATGGAATATTTGAGGATTTTAGGCACTGAAATCACTGCAGGAGGGGCAAGCACCAGGCCACGAGAGCGGAGGGCGCGCCCACCCCCCTGGGCGCGCCCCCCTGTCTCGTGGGCCCTGGTGGCCCCCCTCCACTTATGCCAGCACCTACACACTTCATCTTCAACCCAAAAAAATCCCCATCCAGCTCAAGCACGACTTCTAGCTCATTTTGCTGCGATTTTCAATCTCCTTGCTCACAGCTTCATTCACAAAACTGCTTTGGGAGATTGTTGCTTGAAAATGTTAAGGAAATTTTTAAGGGGCTCTTCTAGCCAAGGCTCTCGGGAAAAACAAGCCATAGAGAAGGAAAAAGCCAAGTATAATCTTCCTCGCTTAGCGGAAGTACAGTCGCGTGTGGCCATGCGATGATTTCTTGAAAGAAGCTGGAATTCATGAAGATTTTTATTCTTTGATCAAGAACACATGCCTCACCAGTTTCCTCCATGACCGGATTTATCTGTACCTCTTACTCACCAATACTTTCATGCAAATTTTTTATTATTATCCTAAGAAGTCACCGCCTGCAGTATCATTTCATTTATATGATGAATTCAGAGAAATGTCTCTACGTAATTTTTGCACGGTGTGTAGGATACCTTATGAGGTAGAATTAGAGGAACCCCATCATAAAGATGTGGATGGCTTTGTTAACACTATCGCTGTAGAGGAGCCAAAGAAGGATTCCGAGGCGAAAATCTCTAGCATACACTTTCCTGTTTTATGCTACTTTGCCATATTTTCTAGTAGATGCTTGATTGGTCGCGGAAACAGTGGAAACTTTAGTGTTCCTGATATTATCATTCTTCAACATGCCTTGCTTGGAGACAATAGTTTTAGTATGGGTGCGTCGTTGCTAAACGGCTAGCTCTGAATCGTACAAAAGGCCCCATATTTGGAGGTATCTATGCTTCACATCTTGCTAGACATTTTCAGATACCCATTAGGCACCATGAGAAAGAGGAGACAAAATTGCCTCGTCACATTCTCGATTACAAGATCATGGTAGCACATAAGTTTATTGTTGACAACGAAGAGAAGATGCTCTTGTATAACCTTAGATTTAATAAGAAACACATTGAGACTATTATTCTGCCTGCGCCTCTGTTGTTTGATTTGACTGCAGATAATTTTCTTTATACACCTGAAGCGGTGTACAATCATCGAGCCCAAGCTTTCACTCCAGAACCCGAACCTGAGCCGGAACCTGCACTGGACCCTTATCGTGCATCATCTTTCCAGTGGGATCCGGAGATGGCCAACCAGTGCTATCCTGATTACACCTCCTAGTACACTGGGAGAGTAGCAGCGGTCCTTGGTACTAGACCAACTTAGGCCAAAAGCCTAAGCTTGGGGAAGTATGTATTTCTCACCGACTTTACATTCATGTTCACACACTAGTCATCTGTGCTCATACTCTTTCATTGTATTATCCATGCTAGTTTAAATTTATTTTTCTAGCTTTCTTCTTGTGTGTTCTGATAAACCTTAAGAAAAAACAAAAAAATAGTTAGTTTAATTTCCATGCTTGTAGTAGAAATTAAAATGAAAACCCAAAAATATTTCTCGTTCTTCTTCTTACTTGTTGGGAGCTTTCACGTGTAAATAGTTTTATTTTCTTTTCTTTACTTTGGGGGTCGAGAAGACCACATTGAAAATGCTTAGTGGCTCTCATATGCATGATTGTTTATTTAACTTAGAGCCCATATTACCTATCTTCTCTCTTGAGTTGAATGCTTGCAGATTCCAGCTTAGTCCTATGCACGTGCACTCTTATTATTATACACATCGTTCGGTCGTGCAAGTGAAAGGCAATAATGACGATATATGATGGACTTCTTGAGATGAGAAAAGTTGGTATGAACTCGACCTCTCTTGTTTTTGTAAATATGATGAGTTCATCATTTCTGAGTCAACATATTATGAAGTAAACATATTTGCAATAACATTTAGAGATTATAGTTGCTTGTGCCATGCTCAATTAGCCATGAGTTATAATGGTTTACCTTGCATGCCAACATGCTATTAGAATGATTATGATGTGGTATGATGGGATGGTATCCTCCTTTGAATGAATTGAGTGACTCAACTTGGCACATGTTCACGCATGTAGTTGAAAAAAATCAACATAGCCTTCATGATATTTATGTTCATGGTAGATTATATCCTACTCATGCTTGTACTCGGTGTAAATTAATTTTAATGCATGTTTATGACTGTTGTTGCTCTCTCAGTTGGTTGCTTCCCAGTCTTTTGCTAGCCTTCACCTGTACTAAGCGGGAATACTGCTTGTGCATCCACACTCCTTAAACCCCAAAGTTGTTCCATATGAGTCCACCATATCTTCTTATATGCGGTATTTACCTGGCGTTCCAAGTAAATTTTTATGTGCCAAACTCCAAACCTTCAACTGAAATTTTGTTTTGTATGCTCGAGCAGCTCATGTTACAACTAGGGCTGCCTATATCTTCCATGCTAGGTGGGTTATTCTCAAGAGGAGTAGACTCTGCTCCTCATTCACGAGAAAGGGCCGGTAACTGAGATGCCCAGACCCATGATCCAAAAAGATCAAAGCAAATCAAAATAATTAAACAAACTCCCCCAGGGCTGTTGTTAGTTGGAGGCACTCGTTGTTTCGACCAAGCCATGGATTGATGCTTGTTGGTGGTTGGGGGAGTATAAACCTTTACCATTCTATTTGGGAACTGCCTATAATGCTTGTAGTATGGAAGATACAGCCATCTCATAGTTGTTGTGTTGATAGCAAAAGTATGCCGCTCAAAATGTTATTCAATCTCTATTTTAAAATCAAGCTCTGGCACCTCTACAAATCCCTGCTTCCCTCTGCGAAGGGCCTATCTATTTACTTTTATGTTGAGTCATCACCCTTCTTATTAAAAAGCACCCGCAGGAGAGCACATTGTCATTTGCATTCATTACTATTGGTTTATATTGGGTATGACTTGACTGGATCTCTTTTACCATGAATTACAATGTTTAGTCAGTCCTTGATCTTGAAAGGTGCTCTGCATTTACGTTTTGCGGTCTCGAAAAGGGCTAGCGAGATACCCTTTTGTTATATCATTTTATGATTGTTTTCAGAAAGTGTTGTCATCCGAGTTTTATTATTATGGCTCGCTAGCTGATTATGCTATTGATATGAGTAATTGTGAGACCTAAGTGTTATTGTGAGTATGGTTAGTTCATAATATTTGCTGAAACCTGAATGCTGACTTTTCATGTTTACAACAACAAGAACAAACAGAGTTTGTAAAAGTTTTTCTTTATCACTTTCAGTTTATCAACTGAATTGCTTGAGGACAAGCAAAGGTTTAAGCTTGGGGAGTTGATACGTCTCCAACGTATATACTTTTCCAAACACTTTTGCCCTTGTTTCGGACTCTAACTTGCATGATTTGAATGAAAGTAACCCGGACTGACGATGTTTTCAGCAGAACTGCCATGATGTTGTTTTATGTGTAGAAAACAGAAGTTCTCGGAATGTCCTGAAAATCCACGGAGGGACTTTTTGGAAAATATAAAAAATATTGGCGAAAGAATCAAGACCAGGGGGCCCACACCCTGTCCACAAGGGTCTGGGGTGCGCCCCTTCCCCCTGGGTGCGCCCCCCTGTCTCGTGGGCCCCCTGGACCTCCACCGACCTCAACTCCAACTCCATATATTCACATTCGGGCAGAAAATCAGAGAGAAAGTTTCATCGCGTTTTACGACACGGAGCCACCGCCAAGCCCTAACTCTCTCGGGAGGGCTGATCTGGAGTTCGTTCGGGGCTCCGGAGAGGGGGATTCGCCGTCGTCGTCATCATCAGCCATCCTACATCACCAATTTCATGATGCTCACCGTCGTGCGTGAGTAATTCCATCCTAGGCTTTCTGGACGATGATGGGTTGGATGAGATTTACCATGTAATCAAGTTAGTTTTGTTAGGGTTTGATCCCTAGTATCCACTATGTTCTGACATTGATGTTGCTATGACTTTGCTATGCTTAATGCTTGTCACTAGGGCCCGAGTGCCATGATTTCAGATCTGAACCTATTATGTTTTCATGAATATATGTGTGTTCTTGATCCTATCTTGCAATTCTATAGTCACCTATTATGTGTTATGATCCGACAACCCCAAAGTGACAATTATCGGGATACTTCTCGGTGATGACCGTAGTTTGACGAGTTCATGTATTCACTATGTGCTAATGCTTTGTTCTGGTTCTCTATTAAAAGGAGGCCTTAATATCCCTTAGTTTTCGCTAGGACCCCGCTGCCACGGGAGGGTAGGACAAAAGATGCCATGCAAGTTGTTTTCCATAAGCACGTATGACTATTTACGGAATACATGCCTACATTACATTGATGAACTGGAGCTACTTCTGTGTCACCCTATGTTATAGCTATTACATGAGGAATCACATCCGGCATAATTATCCATCACTGATCCATTGCCTACAAGCTTTTCATATATTGTTCTTCGCTTATTTACTTTTCCGTTGCTATTGTTACAATCACTACAAAAACCCAAAAACTATTATCTTTACTTTTGCTACTGTTACCTTTATTATCATATTACTTTGCTACTAAATACTTTGCTGCAGATACTATGTTATCCAGGTGTGGTTGAATTGACAACTCAACTGCTAATACTCAAGAATATTCTTTAGCTCCCCTTGTGTCGAATCAATAAATTTGGGTTGAATACTTTACCCTCGAAAGCTGTTGCGATCCCCTACACTTGTGGGTTATCAGTATCCGACTTGGTTCCCATAGCACTTGTGAGGTTCTTCTGGCTCTAATGGCTCAAACTTGCCAGGGGCCATCTTTGTGATCACCAGTCGTCCAATGCCGAGTTTGTTCGGGTTTCATATCCTCTGCTTCTTATGCTTCTTATTTTCTGTAGCGGCTTCGGCGCTAGTACCTTCCCTGCCGGTATCTTCGCTTCCGGTATCTTTCCCGCTGGTCTCGGCGCCACCATCAATGTCGGTGCCACCGATGTCGATGTCGGTGTCAGTACCATCATCAAGGCCGCCCTGCAAACCTTGATTGTGCCTAGCAGACAAAAGTTGAGGTAGTGTTGTTCACCTGATAATCCATCTCGACTGCATCATGGTCAGAAGGCCCAGTTTCTTTGTTGTTCGACATGTTTCCTACGATTAAGTCTCCTCGTTTAATTCTAAAACTATAATAAAATGAGAAATGACATAAAAAGGTCTATGGTTTGCCGGAATGCCATTTCATTTCAGTTGCAGCAAATCCCGACACTCGATATGCCTACTTTCTAGCACAAGTCATGCCAAAATTCACGGGAAATTTTGGCATGACCTTTGCTAAAAAGTGGACATATCGAGCGCCTGAAATTTGGAACAGAAATGAATCAACATTCCGGCAAAAGATAGGCCACTCGGATCATTTACCCTCCACATAACCAACATTTTCCAAATATCACATGCCCACATCAAATATAAGCTAGCTAGTAGGGGGTTGCCACCACGGCCCTGTTTGAATCACATGTCCAAATCACATGTCGACATATGATATAGGGTTCATATAGCAACAAAAACTTTAACTAAAAAATTAAATAGCAACAATTCTGTTTTTTCTTTAAATACCAATAAAAATTCCTTGAATAAAAGTTGATACCTAAATTTCTGTCCTAGTTTGATACCTAGCTAAATACCAATAAAAATACCTTGCATAAAATTTCTGTCATAGTTTGAGACCTAGGTAAATTCATAACTAAAATTTGATGCCTAGGGTTCATAACTAAATTTGATAAATTCATAACTAGGGTTCATACCTAGCTAAATCAATAACTAAATTTGGTACCTAGATAGGGTTCATAACTAAATTCATCACCGCCAAAACAAATAACTATCTACTACCCTAACTAAATAGATAACCTAATTAACCTACTGCCCACTACTAGAAAAACCCCTACTAATGGCGCACCTAGTATGGCCATTAATGGCGCATCTGTGGTGCGCCATTAATAGCACGCCATTGGTAATTTTTACTAATGGCGCACCACCTGGTGCGCCATTAGTATCTGGTATACTAATGGCGCACCGCGGGTGCGCCATTAGTATAGGCCAGGGTGCGCCATTAGTATGCCTCCTAGGGGCCATGTATACCCAGGTGCTTTGGCATACTAATTGCGCACCACCACTGGATGCGCCATTAGTAACCACGGCATACTAATGGCGCACTACCCAGTGATGCGCCATTAGTATGCACTGTCATACTAATGGCGCACTGTCATGTGATGCGCCATTAGTATGAATATTAGGTTTTTTTTGTTTTTTATTTTCTGTTTTTTGCACAGGTTACAAAATGTATAATTTGACAAAATATAGACAGCACACATCAACAACAGATTCATCGAATACAATAGAAGATTAGTCTTTGAATACAATTCATCATATTAGTCTCCGAATACAATTCATCATATTAGTCTCCGAATTGAAAAGACCGAACAAAGATAGAACATTATATTACAAGTCTCGAGACCGCGAGTAGCGAGTTTGTCTTCACATTACAAGTCGATATCGATCATCTAAACTACCATCACATAGAAGAGAGCTGCGGTCATCACGGTGAGCATCATCACGATGAAACTCGTCTTCATCCGGTTCCTCCAACGCTCCCTCCCCTCTCCCGCTAGATAGCGGGCGTATCTAGATTCGGCCTCGGCCCTAGTGGTGTACCCTTTGTAACTGTTACCGCTGAATCGGTGAACCTGTCTCCGACACTCCTCCCAGTCATCGTAGACTCCGGGAACCTTACCCTTGTACATGACATACGTCGGCATCGCTATGCACTAGCTAAACGAAACGTTAGTACCAATTCACAGACAATACATATGCAATATATAAGTATGCAACAAAACGATCGGAAGAGAAAAGCAAGACATTAATAGCATCGATTACATCTAAGTTGAACGAATCTCAAAACCAAAGAGACATACTACAAGTTCATTAAAGTTTAATTACAACATGAGCCAATCGATGTTTCAGAACTAGACACAGCATCACTGCTTTCGACTCGACTCAAGGGACCGGAGCGTGGATGAAGCCGCCATCTATCGTGGGAGTCATGAAATAACGGTCGTTGTCAACCTGCATTTGTAGCATTGTGTCAATGTCACTGTTGGACGGTTGATTGTTGAGGTAGAACTGCCCCGAGGTATGAAGGACATCTTGATGGATGATTTCCGCAAACTCCGACTGGATGCGAAAGAATTCTTGTCGGAGGTCCGCGTCCTGGATTGCCGACACGCTCTTTGCCCAATCTTTGAGTTTACTCGGTAGCAGAAGTTGATGATGGTCCCGTACGATCGCCCGCATGTGATGGATTGTGTAGTAGGCACCCTTCTGACCGCCAGGCGGCTGCTTGACGCAGCAGAACGTCGTATTGTGGGAGAACATGTGCTTGCCGTACTTACGAATAGGCCTGGTGAAGGTGCCTCCAGATTTGGCGTAGCCGGGGAGAACATCATCAAGAACCTTCTTGACATTTGTGTAGTCTACGTTCGACTGACGGTCCGGGTCGAAATATGTGGCCATGGAATATTTGGGGCTTAGGAGGATGAGCGTGCAACGTGTGTCACTGCAGAAAACACGGAATGTTAAAAGAAAAACGATCAAAATGTAAGAATTCATATGTTACGGGCCGGTTGAGGGGAGGACTTACTCGGGAAAGTAAGGCACGAGGAAGTTACCCTTATCTTGGTTTGCCAGAATGACGCCTTCGAGGTAAGAACTCGCGACTTGCCGGTCCCCAGCGCTGCCCAAGATCTTGGCACGCATGTAGAAGGGGTCGACTATCACGATGTTCGGGGTCTTGTCGCGAATGATCCGCATCTCCATACTCAGCAAAAATAGCCGAACGAAGGTGTAGTGCAGCGGATGAAGGTTCAACATAGCATGGATGTCATCAAAATGCAGGACGATCGTACACCCGATGGAGTTATCCACAAAGCCCTTGCCCTCTGGCACCTTGGCCGCAAAAACCGGGTATGCCACATCCTTCTCTCTGAGACGCCGCTTCTCCAAAGCAAGAACACTGTCATGCAGACTCCGCATAGCACCGGTTGCAGCATTGAGCATATTTGTCGGTAGCATCGCCCTACCCGCCACATGCACCCTCCTCGAGATATCCTGCGGTGAAGGTGGCCCGTCCTGAGCACGGATCGTACTCGGTGCCGGCTGGCTCGCACCCTTCTTAGTCTTTCTTTTGTGTGCCTTCTTCTTCTCCTGTAATGGGACCGAGTTCTGCTCACAAACCGCCTTCTTGAGTGTGTTGGGGCTGATAATATTTCGCACCTCGCCTATCTGAGGCTCGGTGAAGTCGGCAGTTGGAGGCGTCTCCTGAGAGCTGAATGCCAGACGGCGCCTGTTGCAACTTGGCTTCTCCGCGGTACCAGCTAGATCGCACACGTCTTTTGTTGGGTTTGGTTCCTGAGAAGGAGGCCCCATGAAGTCGCCATCGTACCCATGATCGGCAAAGTACTGATCGACGTTGCCAAATGTATCATCGTCGTCATCGTCGTCGTTCTGATCCTGTGCCATATGCATGTTTGGATCCAGTGGCATAGGGATGTCCGGCACCGTTACGGCGGTCTTGCCATGGGGCCGACTTGGCGCCGGCACGACTGGCGGTGTTGTCTTTGGGGTGGTGTCCCCCGCCCCCAAACGAATCTGGCTCTTCGGCCAAAGCAGGGGCCAGCTCAGGCAGGCGCTAAGGGTCATCACGTCTTCATCATCGGCCCCGACGGGTCGAATCGGAGGTAACAAGTCGTCGCATCCTGGCAGCACCCGAACCAGTTGAACCCTAAACAAGTTGGGTGGCATCTGGGTACCGTGGAACAAGGGGTTGCCCGGTTGAACGATTTTGCCCTTGGCGACATCGACCAACTCGTTGTTCACGAAGTGGAGGAGAGTGCACGGAACGTCGGCGGCGCCCTGCGAGAACATGTAGGGCGTCAGGGATGCCCAGTCAAAGGCAAGGAGATGAAGTCCTCGGCCGAGAGAGGCTTAATTAGTTACCGTGATGATGGCGTCGAGCTCGGCTAATGTCGACGCACCGCCAACGGCGGGCGTGCAGTTGACGGAGGGGCCGCTTGCTGAAGAGGTGCCGGCCGGCGTACACCCGGGTGCATTAAGCTCCCGTGCCGGCGTCGGAGACACCAATGCCGCCTCCTCCGGAGGCACCAATGGCCCCACCATCGCATTATGCGAGTTGCTGGCCATGAAGCTAGGAATCGGGGGCGGCCCCTGTTGGCCGCCCGCAATCCACGCACTCAACCCCGAGATCAAGGTAGGCACAAGGGCGGTGATCGTCGCTCCGAGTCGTTGTTCCACTTGCTCTTGGACAATCTCTAGAATCCGCGCCACCTGTGCCTTGAGTTCTTGAACCTCTCGCGCCTGGCTTTCCGAGATGGTCTTTTTCTCCTTCCGCACACCAGCGGTATAGTATGACCCCCATTTTGTCGACAAGCCTTTGCCGGCCACACGACCAGCTGACGTCGGCTTACTGAGCTTATCCTTGTTCTTCATTACATTCAACGCCCTATTTAGAGTGGTGTCCCAAGGGTTGCTCTTAGTCGACCCCGCGCTACTGCTTTCAGTCGCCTACGGAAGGAATGTGAACCATTTAGAAATTTGGCTTCATTAATTAGAATGCAACCATATGGAGCTAATTACGCGGGGGTGTATTCCTTACTAGAACAAGCTCAAGCTGCCTGGTCTTCGGATCCGTGGTAAGCTCCTTTGTTTTCGGGTCCTTCTTGTACCGGGCCCTGACAAAGTTCCTGGTCTGCTTGTTACCGCTGTATTTCTCGAAGAGGGGCGGTAGGCCTTGCTCGGCACGGTCCGCCTCCTCCTTGTCCCATATAGGCTCCGCCACTCTGTAACCGCCAGGACTGAGTGTGTGTTCCCCTATGTTCAGCTCCCGCATTTGTTTCCCCCACTCACTTGATTGGGAGCTTGCGGTGCTCGAGCAATTGATCTTGAAGTCGTTGTAGTCATCTTCGGTGATCGAAGGATTTTTCTCCTTGATCTTCTGATAACTCTCACGTTTCTCGATCATTTTCTTCACATTGCTTTTCCAAGTAGATAGGGCCTTGCTCATCTTCGTGAGGGCAGCATTGTTCACTTTATTCCCTTTGAGGCTTGTGTTTGCAAATTCAGCGGGGAACTTGTATCGTTCGTGCAGCTTCGTGAAGAGGAGGTGGCGCAAATTACCTCGGTCAGGATGCCTCAAGTTCTCGGTGTTGATCGAGACGGTGCTCCGGACAATGCACCCGAGCTGAAGCGAGTACCCCTTGACTATTTGTTCGGGCGCCGTTGGATTCCCGTTGGAGTCCACTTCAGTAACTTCCTCCTTGAGGGTGAGGAGCACGATCGGGCGCCGGTCCTTCCGTTGCCTCTTCGGTTGGCTGCCATCTGTGCAGGCGCTGCCATCATCAGTGGTGGCATCCTCGGCGGCACCATCAGTGGTGGCATCAGTGTAGTCATCCTCGGCGGCACCATCAGTGGTCTCAGGATCGGTGGGGAAGGCGGCAGCCTCATACAAGTGAGGTTGTTCCTCCATCTCCTGGGACAGCTCCCAGAATGCCTTGCCGCCCGAACCCCCGGCCTCATCGTTGTGGGCCATGTTTCTCTCTAAATAGAAACAAAGTTTGGTCAAAAAGTTGGTTATTGTCAAGGAACAAGATCTCTAAGTTGACCAAATAACCTAATTCTCGAGGAATGTCGCCAAAAAGTTGGTTATTGTCAAGGAACAATTGAGAGATGTTTGTGATATTGCCTAGGTGTTTTGGGATAGAACCTGTTAGTGTGTTGTTGCTAAGGTCCAAGTCCACGTTCTCAGGGTAACCTAGTTCTTGAGGGGTGTGTCTAGAAAGTTCACTCTTCTTTTTAGAAGACAAGCGTCTGAAATGGCATTACCTTTCCTTAATTTGTACTATTTTTTCATTGTGTTGAATACTTATGTGGGTGAGTGTATCTGTAATAACTTTTTACTACACCGCAGGGTGTTCAAACACACGGAGCGGGCTGATCATTGCATATCATTCATAACCATGAATGAAGGCTCAAGGGACCAAGGAAAGAAAACCTACACAAACACAAGGATGACTATTGGAGACACTCAGGCCTGCTGCTTTGTGTTGATTGTTCAGAAGCTAGGGAATGTCCATTATATATAGATGGAGAGAAGCTTCGGCCGTGGTGAAGGTCAACCCCTATATTTTAATTGGAGGGCCAAGAGATAAGCTAAGCTGCAAATTATGAATCTGCATCGAAAATTGCACCACATTTAGCATAGGGAAGGAGACGCCTACCCTAATGAATATGTTATTCTCACAGCTCATCACTTGTTGAACTTGTAAATCATTTCCGTGAAAACAATCAAACAGTTTTTAGCGACAAGTGATACAAGGAACTAAACTGGGTTTCAGCTCTACATGGGCCGGAGTGGACTTGAGCAAATGTGTGTATGTGATGTGCCCCAACAGGGTAAACTTATTAAGATATACTCCAATCTTCATCAAGTTGTAGTTTTGAAACGTTGGCAGTTTTTCTAGCTGATGAAAGGAAACGATTTCCTTCCTGGACCATCGAGTCATGCACACGTTGGGTTAATGCGCAGTCGAACTCCAATGAAGAAAAATAGAAAGTATATGGCATAAAGGGGTCTAGACTTGTGCAATTTTGACATTTAGGGTTACCCAAATGCATGTGTTATGACTTCTGAAGCCAGACAGAAACTCCGATTATTTTTGGTTCTGTACATGATGCAAAATGGATGGATGGATGAATATAATGAAGCAAGTAATTGTCCTGCCTTGGAAATTAAGCTGGTGCCTACAGGTATATGTATGTATTGTTCGGTTGGTCCTGAAAAACAAAAACTATCTAGCTAGTATGCAATGCAAATTAAGCTGCAGATAGCTTATTGTCTCCTCTCACTATCTCTCTATCACACATGGCAAGCAATGGTGTCTGAGTGTGTGAATAAAATACTAAACTAATCCAACCACTAAAGCAAATTAATTTTTATTTCGGTTGAGAATCGGGCACCTTCTAGGTCAAGAAAATTGGGCATGACCTTTGCTAATTTTCTTGACCTAGGAGTGCCCCATTTCTCAACCGAAACGGAAATTAATCAACGTTTCAGGAGAAAGGGGTTATTTTAGAAGATCACAAGTAGCAGCAGCATCACTTGACAAAATCACAACTAGCAGCAACAACTCGCAGATAGAAGCAGCAGCATCACTTGACAAGTAGTACAGCAGCCGCGTGGGCTGGATTAGCAAGAAAGCTGATGTACAAAACCTCAAAACAATGCAAAGTGTTGTGGGCTAAAAAACAATTACAGTAGACTAAAAAACAGGAACCATTATCTTCTATATGAAGCTGCTGATGATGCAACTTTAGTCTTCACTAGATAGAAATACTGTTGGCTGTTAGTACGACAGTGCAAGATTAATTCAGTAATAGGTGTTGTTGTGTTCTCTGTGATTGTGTTGTTGTTAGCAAGAAACTGTAATTGCTTTACTATGAGCCCTAAGTGTGTTGTTGTGTTCTCTGTTGTTGGTGAAATAGGTGTTGTATCCACAACTTAACTGTAATTGGGCCCCTGGACATCGAACAAACATAGAGCAAGCAAGACTGAATGTTCCAGACTATGAACCAGTGTGATGCACACAAGAATCAAACTGGAGTGTACAACAAAAAGAAACCACCTTGGCTGCTCCTAAACGCAGATCTCATGTTCCATAGTTTGAGACAGCATATTCCACAAGTTATAATCACTCAAGAAACGTCAACCGCTGATGCAAATTTAGCACCGAAGCATGCAACCCTCAAACATTACTACTACTACATGTACCAGGGCCAAAATCAAATTGCAATGCTTGTTTAGAGAATTTTCAGAGAGAAAATACAGGTACACCAAGCCACCAAGAGCTGCCATTTCTAAATTTAATTGCAACAATATCTTACACTAATAATTACAGTGTAAAAACCATGGAAATACACAGTAATTCCACTAAAAATGCCAGTTGCAAATACAGAGCAAAAATCCACTAGAAGTACACTGTAAACCCACTAACATTTACAGTGTAAATTCCACTAACAATTACAGTGTAAATTTCACTAAAAATGCATAGTAATTACACTAAAAGTACAAGGGGGAGAGGGGGAGAGGAGGAGGGGGAGCTCACGGGGGCCAGGGAGTGGGGCGCGGGGAGGATGCCGGGGAGTGGGGCGCGGGGAGGATGTCGGGGACGAGGTTCGGGTGGTGGTGGTCCTCCTCCTGCTGCGAGAAGCAGCCGCGCTTGAGGTCGGGGCGGAGGTAGTAGATCCACCAAGGCAGCAGCTCTTGCCGCAGCGGTTCAGCCCGGCGAGTCTGGGGAGTAAGCTCCAGCAGCCGACGCCGTGGAGGTTGATGCGCAGCCGACGACGAGGGCGGCGGGGCGGCGGCGTCGGGAGAGGAGAGGGCAGCGTCGCGGGAGGCGGGGCGACGGACGGTGTCGGGACGGTGCGACGGCGGCGAGGCTTTCTGGGCTCTGGGGGAGAGGAGAGGGTGAGGGAGGGAGAGGGCGAGGGCGAGGGAAGGCGAGGAGAGGGCGAGGGAGAGGGAAGGCGAGGAGAGGGAGAGTGCGAGGGCAAGGGCGAGCAGTGGGTCAGGGCAGCGGTGGCGGCGGCGGTGGATCGAGAGGGAGAGGGAACTGGCGAGGGGGAGAGGGAAGGGGGGATCGGGCGAAGGGGAGAGGGAAGGGGGTATGGGGCACAATACTAATGGCGCACCTCACCGTGGTGTGCCATTAGTATATCCATACTAATGGCGCACCTCACCGTGGTGTGCCATTAGTATTTTTTTTTTCAACTCGAGCCAACAGGTTATGCACCACCAAAACTGATCCACATCAAGTCCCCTCTACTAGCTCGACTGGTCAGCAGCCAGTTCTCACACCAGGAGGTCCTGGGTTCGACTCCCAGGCTCCACAAATTTTTTTTAGCATTTAAAAAGCTGTTTGATACTTATTTGTGTTTAAATATGTTCAAACTTGTTTAAATAATAACAGGAGGTCCCCTCTACTAGCTCGACTGGTCAGCAGCCAGTTCTCACACCAGGAGGTCCCGGGTTCGACTCCCAGGCTCCACAAATTTTTTTTAGCATTTAAAAAGTTGTTTGATACTTATTTGTGTTTAAATATGTTCAAACTTGTTTAAATAATAACAGTAATATTTTTTTATAAAACAGTTGCATTTAAAAAGCTGTTTGGTACTTATTTTTTTTATAAGACGGTGCGCGGGGTGCGGGGGGTCGGCGGCGGTGGTTGAGTAGGGGAATCGAGGGTGCGGGGGGTCGGCGGCGGAGGCCGGTGGACTGGGGGGTGCTCGGCGGCGAGGGGGACCGGATCTGGCAAGGTGGGATAGCGATCGAGATGGAGGGGGATCGAGATCGAGTGTCCATGAAATTTAAAAATATTCATGATAGTTCAAAAAGTACCCATGAAATATAATCGAGAAATGAAGGCTACGATTTAAATACAATCGATCTTAGCTAGCTATCTGTTCACAATCTTCTTGCCCTTCTTTTTCGCAAATGGAGTTCTTCTGTGGAACGGACGTCCTTTAGGTAGGGTGGTCCTGCTTCTTCTTGTGGTGTATGCTGCTACTTCATCATCGTCGTCATGTTCGATCCTTGGGTCGCCGTACTTGTCGAAGTCTTGCTCATTGTCTACTCCATCCATTCCGATGATCTTCCTTTTGCCTCTCCTCACAACAACACGACTGGGCTTTGGCGGGTCGGTAATGAAGAAGCATTGGTCCACTTGGGAAGCCAGTACCCATGGCTCATTTTTCGTGGTGACGTTTGCGCCCGCGGTCTTGGATTTGGCTTCGGGTATAACCATGGTGGTGAAATACCGGTCTTCTTTTATGACGTTCTTGGCCCATCTGACACGGAACATCGGGACCTTCTCTCCAGCGTAGCTCAGCTCCCAGATCTCCTCGATCCTTCCGTAGTATCTATCCTTGTCGTTACCGGTGTAGGATTCCATTGTTACCCCAGAGTTCTGATAACCATCGCTCTTCATGTCCTTGGCCTCGGTGTAGAATGTGTAGCGTTGATATCGTACGCCTCATAGGTCATCAGGTTGTGCTCGGCGCCCTGTGACAAGGCGAATATGAGTTGTTCTTCCGCGGAAGAATCCTCATGTAAAGGGTACGACAGAAGCTTCTGCTTGAACCAACGCGTGAAACATGAGTTGTGCTCTTTGAGTATATCTCCGTCCATCCTCTGTTGGCCTCGGTCATTGTACGTCTTCTTAATAAAGGTTTTGTGCTCTACCACCCAAGGATCGACCACGTCTATGTGTTGTAGCGCGACTAGGTTTGCTCTTTCAAAGTCGGCAAGTCGACCCTCGAAGTCGACATGCATTTCGCGGCGACCCTCACGGTGACCCCATCCAGCGAGCCTGCCAAGGTGCCTGTTGACGGGAAGACCAACGGGGTTCTCGATGCCTAGATAATTCGTGCAGTAGGAGATGCACTCTTCGGTCAGAAAGCCCCTGGCTATGCTTCCTTCTAGACGTGACATGTTGCGAACGTATCCTTTGATGACACCATTCATCCTTTCGAACGGCATCATGCTGTGCAGGAACGTCGGCCCGAGTTGGATGATATCCTCCACTATATGGACTAGCAGATGCACCATAACGTCGAAGAATGCGGGCGGGAAGTACATCTCAAGCTCGCATAGTATCACCACGATCTCTTCCTGTAGCCTTCTGAGTTGGCTCACGCCAATCGACTTCCGAGAGATGACGTCGAAGAAGTTGCATAGGCCAAATAGCATTTCACGGACGTGCGCATCCATGATCCCACGGATTGCAACTGGAAGTATCTGCGTCATCAGCACGTGACAGTCGTGAGACTTCATCCCGCTGAACTTCTGCTTCACTGGGTCTAGGTATCTGCTTATCTTCCCCGCGTAACCGTAAGGAAGTTTTACTCCTAGGAGGCAGGTGAAAAACTGCTCGATCTCCTCCTGACTTAGAGTGAAGCACGCGGGAGGGTAGTCATTTCCGGTCTTCTTGGCCTTTTTGCCTTTGCGACGACTTTCTGTGTCCTGCTTCGCCTCATCATCATCATCATCATCATCATATATAGCGTGAAGCTCCTGCCTGATGCCCATTGATTTCAAGTCTGCCCTTGCTTTCGGCCCATCTTTGGTCCTCTCTGGCATGTTGAGCAGGGTACCAAGCAGACTCTCGCACACGTTCTTCGTGATATGCACGACATCAAGGCTGTGAGGCACACGGTGGATCTTCCAGTACGGCAAGTCCCAGAAAACAGACCTCATTTACCATACCTTCAGCAGCGGCTCTGGCGCCTTTCGCTTCTTTCCCGGCTCTGGCGCCTTTTGCTTCTTTCCCGGCAGTGGGCAGTCTTTCCAATTTTTCAACAGCTTGTCTATTTCCTCGCCGCTCCTCGTACACGGGCGTTTTCGGGGTTCGGTTTCACCATCGAACAGATCCTTGCGTTTCCTCCACGGGTCATCATCGCGAAGCCACCTTCGATGTCCCATGAACACGGTTTTCGAAGACCCGGGATCTCTATCTAGCTGGCGATACATTGTGTCATCCATGCACCTTACGCATCCAGAAAATCCGTGGACTACCTGCCCCGCAAGATATCTGTAACCGAGATAGTCGTGCACCGTCGTGAGCAGTGCGGCTCTCATAGGGAAATATTCTTTCTCTGCGGCGTCCCACGTATTGGCTGGCGTTTTCCACAGCGTGTCAAGCTCCTCTTTCAGCAGCCCCAGATACAGATTGATGTCGTTCCCTGGTTGTTTCGGCCCTTCAATTAGCATACTCATGTGAATGTACTTCCTCTTCATGCACAACCAGGGGGGAAGGTTGTACATCCACACAAACACAGGCCGGGTGCTATGTTTGCTTCTCTGGCTGCCAAACGGATTGACTCCATCGGTGCTCGTGCCCAGCACGATGTTCCTTGGATCGTTCCCAAATTCTGGGTATTCGAAGTTCAACGCTTGCCACTGGCTCTCATCCTTAGGGTGACTCAGCATCTTGTCTTTTTTATCTATCTCCGGATCATTTACGTCATCTTCTCGCTTCTTCTCCTCCCTATCTGCGTGCCAACGCAGGAGCTTTGCTACCTTAGGATCCGCGAAATACCGCTGCAGACGAGGAGTGATCGGAAAGTACCACACCACTTTTCGAGGAGCTTTCTTCCTCTTCTTGTATCGAGTGACACCGCACACCGGACATATGGTAGACTCCGCGTGCTCGTCCCGATAAATGATGCAATTGTTCATGCACACATGGTATTTCACGTGCGGTAAATCCAGAGGACACACGATTTTCTTCGCCTCCTCCAAACTGGTCGGGCACTTGTTCCCCTTGGGAAGACGTTCGTGCCAGAATGACATGTTCTCGTCGAAGCATGCGTCGGTCATTTTGTGTTTTACCTTCATCTCCAGAGCCGTGAGCGTTACTTTCAGGCGGGTATCCTCGGGCCTGCATCCTTCATACAATGGAGTAACCGCGTCTAACTCAAGTTGATCCATCTTGGCTTTCTCTTGGGCGGCAGCTCTTGCGTTATCCGTCTGCTTGAGAAGCAGCTCTTGAATATGAGGGTCCTGCACCCAGCCCATCGATGGTCCAGCGTCGTCTGCTCCGCCGGCATCATCATCATGTCCTGCATCTTCTACATGATGACTGTGTACAGCATCACCGTCGTGATCATCTCCTGGGGATTCTTCGTCTTCTCGCCCCCCCCCCCCCGAGCCACGGTGGTTGTCTTGCTGCCCTTCCTCATTTCTTGCCCGGCCCCCATGTACGACTTCGTAGTCATCTTCATCACCTTGCCGCCGATAGCCATCCATGAAACCACGCAAGAGCAGGTGGTCCCGCACCTGCCCGGAATCCGGGTCCGCAATAAGGCTATTTAGCTTGCATCTTCGACACGGACATCTTATCTCCGTCTCGTTCTTTTGAAGCATCTCGGCCTTCGCGGACCTCAAAAACCTATTCACGATGCCTTCGGTCATCGTGCGGACCATGGTCGCCTGCGGGGTAGAGCAAAACGATATTTTAGAACCAAGAAAAAATTTGGCATGACTTTCCCTAAAAATAGGACCAAAAAGAATGCTTAATGCCAAAATTCTCGCCGAAACGGAAATGAATCAACATTCCGGCAAAATATTGGCAACTATCGCATTTCAAATACCGGTACACCTCCAAACACAAACACATATGCAACACCACAAACATATGCAACACCACGAACATACATAGATCTAGCTAGGCCATAAAAAGTGCATGTGCACATTGTTGTAGGGAGAACAACATAAATATAGCTTCCCCCCTTACTTACCTAGCAAAACAAGGTAACTTAACCACTTAATTTGAATGGATCTATGGTGGAAATGAGGTGAAAAAGAGGAGGCACCCGAGACAAGGAGGAGGCGGTGGAGAGAATGAAGTGGGGAGAAAGTGAGTGTGGGAGGAGAGGCTGTCCAAAATATCTTGTTGCTGCCCACTTACTAATGGCGCACCAGCAACAAATGCGCCATTAGTAATCCAGGTTACTAATGGCGCACCCCCTGGTGGTGCGCCATTAGTAGTTTTGCAAAAAAAACACTAATGGCGCACTCTGCCACGGTGCGCCATTACTAGTTTGAACTAGTAATGGCGCACCGCGTGCGAGTGCGCCATTAGTACTTTTGCAAAAAAAGGAATAAAAACAATAATAAAAAAAATAACATTAGTGGCGCACCTTCTGGCTGGTGCGCCATTACTAGTTACAACTAGTAATGGCGCACCACCAGTGGATGCGCCATTAGTATGTTTGGACAGGCGCACTAGTTCAAAAAAAAATTGGTACTAATGGCGCACCGTGGGCAGGGTGCGCCATTAGTAGTTTCAACACTAATGGCGCATCAGAAGGTGGTGTGCCATTAGTATATACTAATGGCGCACCACATGTCTGGTGCGCCATTAGTGTCAATTCCATCTATAGCCCTTTTCCTAGTAGTGGCCATAACTAAAACCTAAGTAAATTAACCTAAGAACCTTAGCTAGAACTTTAATGGCAGAGTGAGAGGAGTGGTGGGGGGCTTACAGAGCATGTAGGGTGAGGAGGCAGGCCTAACGATGGCCGAGGTTGGGTGGGGAGGAACCAGAGGAGGGAGGCCTGCCGCGTCGGGGTCGGGGTCGAGGCCACACGACGGAGGCGTGCGGTGTCGGGGTCGGGGCCAGGGCCGAGGCTGGAGGCGTGCGTAGTTGGGGTCAGGCCTAGGGAACGACGAGGGAGGCGTGCGACATTAGGGTCGGCATCGGCACTCAGGCTCCGGCGAGGGCGAGGGCAGGGGCGACGAGGGGGAGAAGAGAGTAGGGGAATTGGGGGAGGAAGCAGAGGAGGCAAGCCCGTGCGGGGGGTTATGTGAAAATAGAAGTAGCGCTGTTCTGGAAAATGCTATAGCTGAGGTAGATACAACATGTTTCCTCCAACAGCGCTACTGCTATATGAAGTAGCTATAGCGGGCTTCTCGGATAGCGCTACTGCTACATCGTAGCTATAGTGCTTTTATTCAACTAGCGCTCTTGCTATTGTTTTCATTCTTTCCTTTCCATTTCTTTTTTGCTTACTTTTTTCCTTTCCTTTTCCATTTTTTTCTTCTGTTTTCTTTTCCTTTTCCTTTTATTTTTCTTTTTCGCTTTATTTTCTTGTTATTTTCTTTTTTGCTTTCTTTCTTTTCTTTTCTTTTTTGCATTCTTTCTTTTCTTCTCTTTTCCTTTTTCCCCGAGAGCGGGAAGGTGGTACAATGTATATAACTAAGGCGATATATATTGCATCATTTGACCCATAAAGGTTAAGTGTGCGTACAAAATAGGAACATATATATTACATCATTTGACCTATAACAGTCAAGTGTGTACACAAAATAGGAACATATATATTACATCATTTGACCAATAACGGTTTCTGAGTGTCAATGTTTTCGTTTTTGAGTGAGCTTCTATCCCTTATTGTTTGTTCATAAATAATTGAACCCCTCATTGTGGCTTTTCCTTTTCCATGGAGTATGATCTTTCTTAGGTAATGTAGTACTGATTCTTCTTTTGACGTATACTTCATCGTCATCGTCATCTTCCCTCATAGGGTTGCCGTACTGGTCGTAGTCCTCCTCGTTGGAGACTCCATCCATTCCAATGATGTTCCTTTTGCCTCTCCTCACGACAACACGGCTGGGATTGCTTGGGTCGGTTATGAAAAAGCATTGTGTCACATGCTTAGCGTGTACCCATGGCTCATTTTTGCAATGACGTTCACGGTAGCTCTCTTGGCGTCGGGTATAGTCATGGTAGTGAAATACCGGTATTCCCTTTCGACATTCTTATCCCATCTAACACGGGACATCGTCGCACTGTGCAGTCCAGAGTAGTCAAGCTCCCAGATCTCCTTGTCCCTTTTGTAAAATCTCTCAGTTGCATCATTGTCGCTGCCGGTCATGCATTCCATCATCACCCCTGAGTTCTAAAAATCACTGTTCATATCTTTGGCCTCCGTGTAGAGCGTGTATCCATTAATATCGTATGCTTGATAGGTCACGAGGTTGGGCAAGGGGCCATGTGCTAAGGCGTATATGAGCAATCTATCCTTGGAGCCCTCTTCTGGGGGATTTGCAAGAATATGCTCTTTGAACAGATGCAGGAAAGTGGAGTTGTGCTCTCTAGTAACTTCGGCATCTGTACTGCATACCCCCCGGTCACGATACTTCTTTGCGATGGTTTCTTTGTCCAGTGTCATGAAAGGATCTACCTGGTCTAGCTGATGTACCACTACTAAGTTTGCTCTGTCAAAGTCGTTGCATCGATCTGAATAGGCCACATGCAGTTCCCTGCGACCGTTGGAGTGACCTTCTCCTTCGAGCCTGCCAACGTGTTTCTTAACGGGCAAACCAACACCAGGCGGCCGTTCTCCGCCATATAGATAATTCTCGCAGAAAGAGATGCACTCTTGTGTAAGATACCCCTGGACGATGCTTCCATCTGGATGGGAAATGTCACGAATGAATCCTTTGATGATCACATTCATCCTCTCGAAATGCATCATGTTGTGCAGGAATGACGGCCCCAGGTCTATTATGCCATCCACAGTATGGACACACAGATGCACCATAACATCAAAGAACACTGTCGTGGGAAAACACAGCCACCTATGGGGCTATCAGCCCCTTGTGGTTTGGGGGGAGAGCACATTGCACAAAGAGCGAAGGGCACAGAGAAGCACGACAGAGATCACACGGGCAGTTTTTACCCAGCTTCAGGCCGCTGCGAGGCGTAAAACCCTACTCCTGCTTTGGGGGGTTGATGAGGGGACCGTGGTGGAGACGCAACGCTCTAGCCCAGAAGGTTGCCATGGGACAAGAGCAGGTACACACGTATGAGTGTACAAGGGTCTGAATCCTTTCTATGGTTGCCACGGCCCTCCTTTTATAGGTCAAGGGGTCACCATAATGGAAAATAAGTCATTGTGTACTAATTAGATAGCGAATAGTGCTATCATACCTAACTCTGCAGACAGGACGGAGCACATTAAATGTGCCGCTTAGTGTCATATCATAGCGTAGCCTAGCAAGCCTTGCCGGGCCGTTCGGCCACCTTTTTACCTTCCTACGTGATACGTCTCGAGACGGGTGTCATTTGGAGGTGATTTCCTTATAAAGTGGCTGCCACGTTCCAAATAACAGCCACTCAGCCACCTAGGGGCTAGACACCGCATCGATCGATGACTTGCGTTGCTTTGAGGTGGAGCGGTGGAGCCTTGGCGGGGAAATCCGCCGTTGTCATGCCCGGCAGGCCTGCCGGGGCAGTCTTGAGACTTGTCTGTGGGGCAACCTCGACCTTGCCAGGCTCGCCTACACGATAAGGGAGATTTTTCCTTGGTGGTATCTCGCTCCTTTAGCTTGGTCTTGGTCTTATGGATCCGCTCCTTGATTTCTCAAAGAGCTGATCTCTTCTGCTTGGTCTGGTCTTGGATGTTGCAACCTTGCTCTCTAAGCCTGTGTATAGTGTGGGCAACACACCTGAGATTTGTTGCACCTACAAGAGCCCCCGGGCCTGGTCCAAACGCGCTACTGGGTACCGTCGGGGTAGGCCCAGTCCAATACACAGGCGAGAGAGTAGTAGTAGCTTGTCCTTTGAGATCTTCTTTGCTTCTTCATTATCCTGAGTTGGAATCAGTTTTCGGTTTTCCCATGCATTGCGTAATGCCAATTGGAGTGGGGCCATATTGTAATGGCCCGTGAATGACCTTAATGAATGGGGGAGTAACTGCCAATTCACTCTTCCCAACATGCCCTTATCCTCGTGCTGCGGAGGGAGCACCATGGTAGGGACCCGGTCTTCTTGGGTTGGTGGAGAGGGGCGGCGGTTGCTCACTTAGGGAACAGCCCCCGGCCTCATTCCCCCTATAAAAGCGGATGTGGGCGGGGGTGCAGGCTCACAGCAATCTTCCCTCACTCGGTCGTCTGGTGTTGTGTCTCCATTATGGAGCGGGGAGGGGAAGAAGGGTGCGGCCGTGCCTTAGTTGGGATAGGATCTCCTTCCCGTCCTTGCACAAAGCACACGGCCTGGAGTGGTGGCCCAGTGTTCAGCATGGGTGGAATGGGCCGTAGGAGGGCGCACGACTGGCGCGGTGGAAGTGCCGGAGGTAGCAAGTCCAGCGCGCTCGCCGCCGGGCCGCCTGCGGCCCTAATCTTAGTGAGAGGTCACGCGAGAGACACCACACTGAAGTCCATAATGGGCACAAAGCGTGGTAGTCGACCGTGGCCTATCCATCCTTGTCCTGCGGTATCGAAGGTAGACCGTGATACGTCTCCAACATATATATAATTTTTTATTGTTCCATGCTATTATATTATCTGTTTTGGATGTTTTATATGCTATTTTATATTATTTGTGGGACTAACCTATTAACCTAGAGCCAGTGCCAGTTTTTGTTTTTTCCTTGTTTTTGAGTTTTGCAGAAAAGGAATACCAAACGGAGTCCAAACGGAATGAAACCTTCGCGATGATTTTTCTTGGACCCGAAGACAACTAGGAGACTTGGAGATGAAGTCGGAGCAGCCACGAGGTGGCCACAAGGACAGAGGGCGCGGCCAGGGGGTAGGGTGTGCCCCTACCCTTGTGGGGCCCCTATGACTCTCCTGACCTACTTCTTTCGCCTATATATTCCCAAATATCTCCAAACCACTAGAATCATCCATGAAAACACTTTTCCACCGCCGCAACCTTCTGTACCCGTGAGATCCCATCTAGGGACCTTTTCCGGCACCCTATCGGAGGGGGATTCGATCACGGAGGGCTTCTACATCAACTCTATTGCCCTTCCGATGAAGCGTGAGTAGTTTACCACAGACCTACGGGTCCATAGCTAGTAGCTAGATGGCTTCTTCTATCTCTTTGATTCTCAATACCATGTTCTCCTCGATATTCTTGGAGATCTATTCAATGTAATAATTCTTTGTGGTGTGTTTGCCGAGATCAGATGAATTGTGGATTTATGATCAACTTATCTATGAATATTAATTGAATCTTCTCTGAATTCTTTTATGCATGATTTGATATCTTTGTAATTCTCTTCGAACTACCGGTTTGGTTTGGCCAACTAGATTGGTTTTTCTTGCAATGGGAGAAGTGCTTAGCTTTGCATTCAATCTTGCGGTGTCCTTTCCCAGTGACAGTAGGGGCAGCAAGGCACATATTGTATTGTTGCCATCGAGGATAAAAAGATGGGGTTTTCATCATATTGCTTGAGTTAATTCCTCTACATCATGTCATCTTACTTAATGTGTTACTCTGTTCTTCATGAACTTAGTACTCTAGATGCAGGCAGGAGTCGGTTGATGTGTGGTGTAATAGTAGTAGATGCAGAATGGTTTTGGTTTACTTGACATGGACATGGTGCCTATATTCATGATCATTGCCTTAGATATTGTCATAACTTTGCGCTTTTCTATCAATTGCTCGGCAGTAATTTGTTGACCTACCGTATTATTTGCTATCTTGAGAGAAGCCTCTAGTGAAACCTATGGCCCCCGAGTCTATTTTCTGTGATATTAGTTTCTGATCTACTACTTTTGCAATCTTTTACTTTCCGATCTATAAACCAAAAATATTTACTTTACCGTTTATCTATCTTTATCAGATCTCACTTTTGCAAGTAACCGTGAAGGGATTGACAACTCCTTTATAGTGTTGGGTGCAAGTTGTTTGATTGTTTGTGCAGGTATTGGGTGATTTGTGTGTTGTCTCCTACTGGATTGATATCTTGGTTCTCAAAACTGAGGGAAATACTTGTCTCTACTTTGGTACATCACCCTTTCCTCTTCAAGGAAAAAACCAACGCAAGCTCAAGAAATAGCAGGAAGAATTTCTGGCGCCATTGCCGGGGAGATCTACGCCAAGTCAAGACATACCAAGTACCCATAATAAACTCTCATATCTTCTATTACATTATTCACCATTCGCCTCTTGTTTTCCTCTTCCCCACTTCTAAAATGATTTTCGAAAATATTTTCCTTTTCTTCGCACCTGCTCCGTTCGTCTTCTTCGTTTGCTTTTTGCTTTCTTGTGCGTTGGATTGTTTGTCTTGCCTTCATGGCTAGTCCTCCCATCATTGTTAGCACTCCTGATAACGAAGTTCTCAATTTAAAACAAAGGAAGGGAGAAAATTTATGCTTGGTATAGAATTTGCAATGCTCATAATAGATCTAGTGGAAAGCAATCTACTGTTGTTCTTCTTTGCAATTTTTATGTGGGCATTACTCTTTGGAATAGATATGTTCTAAATACCATTACTGGGTGGAATTTCTTGGGGAGCCACACTTTTGATTCTTACAAAGCTATGAAAGATTTGCTAGGCCCACCACCTCTTTTGATTAATGGAACTGTTTTAACCTTGGAACATGTGATGCAAAGGCTTGATATTATTGAGAATAAAATTGCTTCCATTGAGTTGATTGAAAATTTGGATAAAAAGATTCATAATTGGATTACTCAATATGGATCTATAGTAGGAGCTACTTTAAGGAATCTTAGAGAAAAGGAACCCATAGTCAATGAAAAGATAGATCAAGATTCTACTAGAATTGGCAAACTGGAAGACATTATTACCAACTTAGGTTTGGATTTTTCCTCTGTTAAAACTACTCAAAATCTTCCTCCTACTAAGGCCGCCAAGTTAATTTACATTCCTAAGAATAAGGGTGAATCTTCTAGTAAAGAAAATGAAGATCTCAAAACAATAAGTGTTCACACCAATTTTTTCGATATTATTAAGGAACCAATTGCCACGAATGAATTTCTTGATTTCTTGCCTAGGAGTTTGATCATTGATAAAACCAAAGAATCTCCTAAGGATTACAAGTGTGCAATAAAAGAATTGCATACCAAAGATGACAATACCTAGATCTATTCGTGTTTTTATGCCTAGCTAAGGGCGTTAAACAATAGCACTTGTTGGGAGGCAACCCAATTTTATTTTTGTTTTTTATTTTTAGGTTTTGTTTTGCAATAAATAATTCATCTAGCCTCTGGTTAGATGTGTTTTCGGGTTTTAATTAGTGTTTGTGCCAAGTACGACCATTGGGATGGCTTACGGTGATAGTTGTTTTGATCTTGCTGAGAAAAAAGAACTTTTGCACCCAGGAAAATAATTTTCATAATTCACAAAAGTGTGCTTTTGATCTGATTCTTTCTGCACTACAGTGGTACACGAATTTCCCAGGTTATCCTGATTTTTTAGAATTTTTGGAGTTACAGAAGTATTTGAGAGTTACATATTACTACAGAGTGTTCTGTTTTTGACAGATTCTGTTTTCTATGTGTTCTATGCTTATTTTGATGAATCTATGGGTAGTATCGGGGGGGTATGAACCATGGAAAAGTTGGAATACAGTAGATATTATACCAATATGAATAAAGAATGAGTTCACAACAGTACCAAAAGTGGTGATTTATTTTATTGTACTAACGGAGCTTATGAGATTTTCTGTTGAGTTTTGTGTTGTGGAGCTTTCAAGTTTTGGGTAAGGATCTGATGGACTATGGAATAAGGAGTGGCAAGAGCCTAAGCTTGGGGATGCCCAAGGCATCCCAAGGTAATATTCAAGGAGAACCAAGAGCCTAATCTTGGCGATGCCCCAGAAGGCATCCCCTCTTTCGTCTTCGTCTATCGGTAACTTTACTTGAGGCTATATTTTTATTCACCACATGATACGTGTTTTGCTTGGAGTGTCTTGTATGATTTGAGTCTTTGCTTTTTATTTTGCCACAATCATCCTTGCTGTATACACCTTTTTAGAGGTACACACATGAATCATGATTTATTGAAATACTCCATGTGCTTCACTTATATCTTTTGAGCTTGGCAATTTTGCTCTAGTGTTTCACTTATATCTTTTTAGAGCACATCGGTGGTTTTATTTTGTAGAAATTGTTGAACTCTCATGCTTCACTTATATTATTTTGAGAGTCTTTAAACAGCATGGTAATTTGCTTTGGTTATAAATTTAGTCCTAATATGATAGGCATCCAAGAGGGATATAATAAAAACTTTCATATAAAGTGCATTGAATACTATGAGAAGTTTGATTCCTTATGATTGTTTTGAGATATATAGATGGTAATATTAGAGTCATGCTAGTTAGAATTTGTGAATTTGAGAAATACTTGTGTTAAATTTTTTGATTCCCGTAGCATGGACGTATGGTGAACCGTTATGTGATGAAGTCGGAGCATGATTTATTTATTGATTGTATTCCTTATGAGTGGTGGTCGGGGACGAGCAATGGTCTTTACCTACAAATCTATCCCCCTAGGAGCATGCGCGTAGTACTTCGTTTCGAGAAGTAATAGATTTTTTCCATAAGTATGTGAGTTCTTTATGACTAATGATGAGTCCACGGATTATACGCACTCTCACCCTTCCACCATTTCTAGCCTCTCTAGTGCCGCGCAACTTTCGCTGGTACCATACACCCACCATATACCTTCCTCAAAAAAGCCACAAAACCTACCTATTATGGCATTTCCATAGCCATTCCGAGATATATTGCCATGCAACTTTCCACCGTTCCGTTTATTATGGCACATTCCATCATTGTCATATTGATTTGCATGATCATGTAGTTTACATCGTATTGGTGGAAAATCCACCCCTCATAATTCTTTCATACATGTCACTCTTAATTCATTGCACATCCTGATAAACTGCCGGAGGCATTCATATAGAGTCATATTTTGTAATTCTTGAGTTCTAAGTACATAAAAGTGTGATGATCTTCATTATTAGAGCATTGTCCCATGTGAGGAAAGGATGATGGAGACTATGATTACCCCACAAGTCGGGATGAGACTCTGGACGAACAATAAAAAAAAGAGGCCAAAAAATGAGAGAAGGCCCAAAAAAATGAGAGAAAAGAGAGAAGGGACTATGTTACTATCCTTTTACCACACTTTTCCTTCAAAGTAGCACCATGATCTTCATGATAGAGAGTCTTCTATGTTGTCACTTTCATATACTAGTGGGAACTTTTCATTATAGAATTTGGCTTGTATATTTGAATGATGGGCTTCCTCAAATTGCCCTAGGTCTTCATGAGCAAGCGAGTTGGATACACACTCACTTAGTTTTTTTTTTGAGCTTTCATAAACTTATAGCTCTAGTGCATCCGTTGCATGGCAATCCCTACTCACTCACAATGATATCTATTGATGGGAATCTCCATATCCCGTTGATATACCTAGTTCATGTGATACTATCTCCCTCTTTTTATCTTCTCAACAACCACCATATTCTATTCCACCTATAGTGCTATGTCCATGGCTCACACTCATGTATTGCGTGAAAGTTGAAACAGTTTGAGAACATCAAAAGTATGAAACAATTGCTTGGCTTGTCATCGGGGTTGTGCATGATTTGAATACTTTGTGTGATGAAAATGGAGCATAGCCAGACTATATGATTTGAATACATTGAGAACATCAAAAGTATGAAACAATTGCTTGGCTTGTCATCGGGGTTGTGCATGATTTGAATACTTTGTGTGATGAAAATGGAGCATAGCCAGACTATATGATTTTATAAGGATAAGATTTCTTTGGCCATATTATTTTAAGAAGACATAATTGCCTTGTTAGTATGCTTGAAGTATTATTTTTTATGTCAATACTAAACTTTTGTTTTAAATCTTGTGGATCTGAACATTCATGCAACAATAAATAAAATTACATGGATAAATATGTTGGGTGGCATTCCACATCAAAAATTCCTTTTTTATCATTTACCTACTCGAGGACGAGCAGGAATTAAGCTTGGGGATGCTTGATACGTCTCCAACGTATCTATAATTTTTGATTTTTCCATGCTATAATATTACCTATTTTGGATGTTTTATATGCATTAATATGCTATTTTATATTATTTTTGGGACTAACCTATTAATCTAGAGCCGAGTGCTAGTTTCTGTTTTTCCCTTGTTTTTGAGTTTCGCAGAAAAGGAATACCAAACGGAGTCCAAACGGAATGAAACCTTCGGGATGATTTTTCTTGGACCAGAAGACAACCAGGAGACTTGGACATGAAGTCGGAGGAGCCATGAGGCGGCCACAAGGACGTAGAGCGCGCCCAGGAGGTAGGGCATGCCCCCACCCTTGTGGGCCCCCAGTGACTCTCCTGATCGAATTCTTTCGCCTATATATTCCCAAATATCCCCAAACCACCAGAAGCATCCATGAAAACACTTTTCCACCGCTGCAACCTTCTCTACCCGTGAGATCCCATCTAGGGACTTTTTCGGCACCCTGCCGGAGGGGGATTCGATCACGGAGGGTGATGTCTACTATGCAAATTTATTCTTGTAGACACGTGGTGGGCCTCCAAGCGCACAGTTCTGTAGGACGATAGCAATTTTCCCTCAAGTGTATGACCTAAAGTTTATCAATCCGTGGGAGGCGTAGGATGAAGATAGTCTCTCTCAAGCAACCCTGTAATCTAATACAAGAAATCTCTTGTGTCCCCAACACACCCAATACAATAGAAAATTGTATAGGTGCACTAGTTCGGCGAAGAGATGGTGATAAAAGTGTAGTATGGATAGTAGATATGAGTTTTTGTAGTGCGAACAATAAAAAACAGCAAGGTAGTAAATGATAAAACGGAGCACAAACGGTATTGCAATAATGGAAAATGAGGCCTAGGGTCCGTACTTTCGCTAGTGCAATCTCTCAAAAATGCTAATATAATTGGATCACATAACAATCCCACAAAGTGCAACGAAGAATCACTCCGAAGTTCTTATCTGGCGGAGAACATAAGAATAAATTGTTTGTAGGGTACGAAACCACCTCAAAGCTATTCTTTCCGATCAATCTATCCTAGAGTTCGTACTAAAATAAAAGCAAGCTATTCTTTCCGATCGATCTAATCAAGAGTTTGTACTAAAATAACACCATATGATACATATCAACCAACTCTAATGTCACCTTGATACCCCAATGTCACCGCGAGTACCCATGAGTAAATTAGACGATATGCATCAAACCATTTCAGATTCATAATACTCTATCCAGGAGAAAGAACCAAAAAGAGTGCCCCAAGATTTCTACCGGACAAACAAAGACAAGAACGTGCATAAACCCCTATGCAAAGGTTACCCCAAATGTCACCTCGGGAATCCGCGAGTTGAGTGCCAAAACATATATCAAGTGGATCAATATGATACACCATTGTTAGCACGAGTATACATTTGCAAGACATATATCAAGTTCTCTTAAATCCATAAAAGTATTCAATTTGATAAAACAAAATCTCAAAGGGAAAACTCAATTCATCACAAGATAGAGAGGGGAAAACACCATATGATCTGACTATATTAACAAAGCCCGTGATACATCAAGATCGTGAAATCTCAACAACACGAGAGAGAGAGAGAGAGAGAGATTAAACACATAGCTACTGGTACAAACCCTCATCCCCGAGGGTGGACTACTCCCTCCTCATCGTGGTGTCCGTCGGGATGATGAAGATGGCCACCGATGATGATCTCCCCCTCCGGCAGGGTGCCGAAACGGGCTCCCATTGGTTTTCGGTGGCTACAGATGCTTGCGGTGGTGGAACTTTCGATCTAGGGTCTCCCTGAGGGTTTTTGGAATATTTGAGAATTTATAGGGTGAAGAGGGGGTGCGGAAGGCCACCGAGGTGGGAACAACCCACCGGGGCGTGCATGGGGGCCCAGGCGCGCCCTGGTGGGTTGTGCCCCCTTTGGGGCACCCCCTAGGTGCTGCTCTGGCCCATTGGTACTCTTTTGGTCCATAAAAATCCACAAAAAGTTTCGCGGTGTTTGGAGAACTTTCATTTTTGCACAAACAACAACACCACGGTAGTTCTGCTGAAAACAGCGCCAGTCCGGGTTAGTTACATGCAAATCATACCAAAACCATATAAAATTATTGTAAATATGGCATGAATACTTCATAAATTTTAGATACGCTAGAGACATATCAGCATCCCCAAGCTTAATTCCTACTCATCCTCGAGTAGGTAAATGATAAAAGAAATAATTTGTGAAGTGTGAATGCTAGCAAAGTGCACAAGTTTGATCAATGATAATTTCAATCACTTTTCCTAGCATCATAACATCAGTTCTTTCTTATAAAACTTCTCATGTTATAGTAGCAACCAATTCACATGTTAAGGTTCAAACAATGAATCCTCTTGAAACTCAACAACCTATGTTCTCAGTCACCAAGCAATTGTAATTCAACTTATTCACTAGAGTCTAAGTATGAGCTACACATACTCAACCATCATATGGTCTTCTATGATTGCTAACACTCATCGCATACACATGAGCAAAACGTTTCAACCGGACACATAGAAATATAGGGGCTTATAATTTCGCCTCCCAACGTATTCACCTGAAGGGTGATGTCAACAATAATAACTCATGCTACCCATATCCAACTGGATATATGTGCCTAGATCTTTCCTCACCACATGATGCTTGCCAAAAGAGAAAAAAAAGGAATAGAGAGACAAACTTTGACTCTTTGCATAAAAGTATATACTGAAAGGTAAAAGATAGGCCCTTTGCAGAGGGAAGCAGAGGTTGCCATGCGCTTATTTGTTTGTATGCTCAACCCCTTAGTGCAGAAGAATGCCACGTTATATTTCCCCTTGTGATAGCAACCTTTATTATGCAGTTTGTCGCTTTTATTCTTCACCATCACAAGTTTGTACACCGCTCAATTTTCTCTTACACTAAATGATCTAACACTTTTAGAACCATTTTTTATTGCCTTATTACACCGATGACAACTTACTTGAAGGATATTGCTCAATCCATAGGTAGGTATGGTGGACTCTCAAAACAAGATTTGAGTTTAAGGGTTTTTGGATGAACAAGTAGTATCTCTACTTGGTGCGGAATTTTTGGCTAGCAAAGAGAGGGGGAAAGCACCACATGTTGAAGGATCTATGACAATATAAATTCTATGTGAATATGAACAAACATAAATCATTAGGTTTTCTTCCTTGTCCAACGTCAACAATTTTGGCATATAATATTCTGGTGGGGTCTCACAATCATAAAAGATTTCCAAGATAGTGTATTTGCATGTGGAAGTTCTCTTCCTTATAGTAATCATTAAGGAATTGCTTGTATGACCAATATTGTGATTGTCAAGCTTCAAAAGATTTAACTTTCTAAACCCAATGTGAAGCTACCACTAGGAATGAAATGAACTTATAATCTCAACCTCATGGTATTCAGTTCATTCAACAATTTACTCGTAGGATATAAGTGAAGCACAAGAGTAAATGACAAGCTACTCCAAAAAGATATAAGTGAAGATCAAGCGAGTAGTTAAGTAAATAGGTAGCTAATTGTGGACTCTCTTTTATTTAAAACTTTTAGATCTAAGTATTTTATTAAAACAACAAGCAAAACAAAACAAAATGACATTCCAAGAATAGCACGACTCATGTGAAGAAGCAAAAACTTAGGCACAACCGAACCTAACCGATAATTTTTGAAGAAGAAAGGTGGGATGCCTACCGGGGCATCCCCAAGCTTAGATGCTTGATATTTCTTGGAATATTAGCATGGGATGCCTTGGGCATCCCCAAGCTTGAGCTTTTGTGTCTCCTTAATTCCTCTCATATCACGGTTTTCCTATTTCTCAAAAGCTTCATCCACAAAAAACTCAACAAGAACTCATGAGGTAAGTTAGTATAAACCAATGCAAAAAACCTTATCATTCTCTATTGTAGCAAGCCACTAAAATTATTATTCAACATTTCATACTAAATGCCTCTGCATATTTAATACTCTTATCCTCAAATAGAATCATTAAACAAGCAAACATATGCAAACATATCAGCAATCTGTCAAACCAGTACAGTCTGTAAAGAATGGAAGAGTATAAATACTTCTTAAACTCCAAAAATTGTGAAAACAATACCACACTGTAGAAAATTTATGAGAGCTTTTTTTGCCAAAAGTTTCAACATTTTATCGTATTCTGACTTTTCTAGGGAATTTTTGCAACATTGATAAACTTACTGTTTTAAAACAGCAACATGTAGACTTGCAAAATAAGCATGGCAAAGGCTATCATTGCCACTTTTATTATAATAAAAGATGCAAAACATTATTCTAAATAACATCAAGTAAATCCTAACAAAATACATTTACGCTCCAAGCAAAACACATATCATGTGATGAATGAAAACATAGCTCCAAGTGAGGTTACCGATAATGTTGGAGACGAAAGAGGGGATGCCTTTCGGGGCATCCCCAAGATTAGTTGCTTGTATATTCCTTGAATATTTACTTGGGAGTGCCTTGGGCATCCCCAAGCTTGGGGTCTTGTCACTCCTTATTCTCCTCATATCGACATCTCACCCAAAACATGAAAACTTCAATCACACAAAACTTAATGGAACCTTGTGAGATAGGTTAGTATGATAAAGAGCAAACCATTTCACTTTTGGTACTTTCAAAGAAAAGATTCATGATTTTTTACACACAATGCATACTGTAGCATATGATTTACACAATTTATATTGAGCAATATAAGCCATAGAAACAAGGAAACAAGCAAACTATGCATTGAAAACAGAATCTGTCAAAAACAGAACAGTCTGTAGTAATCTGTACTCAAATCATACTTATGCTACTCAAAAAATTAAGCAAAACGTAGGACCACATGAGAAATTTGTATATTAATGTTCTGCAAAAAGAGTCAACTCAAAATCACTCTTCTGTTAAAAATGAGAGCTATTTTTGTGAGCGCAAAAGTTTCTGTTTTTCAGCAAGATCAACAACTATCACCCAACATGATCCCAAAGGCTTTACTTGGCACTTTATTGAAACAAAAGCAATAAAACATGATTACTGCAGTAGCATAATCATGTGAACACACAAAAACAGTAGGCAAAAGTGTTGGGATGTCTCCCAACAAGCACTTATCTTTAATGCCTTTTTAGCTAGGCATGATGAGTTCAATGATGCTCACATACAAAATAAGAATTGAAACATAACAAGAGCATCATGAATCACATGGAAAGAAAATTTAAGTCTAACACACTTCCTATGCATAAGGATTTTGTGAGAAAACAACTTATGGGAACAAGAATCAACTAGCATAGGAAAGTAAAACAAGTGTAACTTATAAATAACTATGCATATGTTCCATTCTCATAATATTTTTCAATAGCATCATGAATGAATTCAACAATATAACTATCACATAAAGGATTCTTTTCATGATCCACAAGCATAGAAATTTTCCTGCTCTCAAGATAACAAAATTTATTCTCATGAATGGTAGTGGGAGCAAATCAACAAAATAACTATCATGAGATTGAAAATTAAAATCATGATGACAAGTTTCATGATTATCATTATTCTTTATAGCAAACATGTCATCACCATAATCATCATAGATAGCAACTTTGTTCTCATAATCAATTGAAATCTCTTCCAAAATAGTGGATTCATCACTAAATAAAGTCATGACCTCTCCAAATCCACTTTCATCATTGTGATAAGATTCAACACCCTCCAAAATAGTGTGATCAGTACCTAGAGTTGACACTCTTCCAGACCCACATTCATCATTGTAATAATCATAAATAGGAGCATGCTACCATTATAAAAAATTTGCACATCAAACCTTGAGGGACTAAAAATATCATCTTCATCATACATAGAATCCCCAAGCTTATGGCTTTGCATATCATTAGCATCACAGATATTCAAAGAATTCATACTAACAACATTGCAATCATGCATCATTCATGGCAAACATTTTATAGAATTCTTCTTCTATCAATTGAGCATAATTTTCCTTTCCATCATTTTCACGAAAGACATTATAAAGAAGAATAATATGAGGCAACCTCAAATCCATTTTTTTGTAATTTTCTTTTTACAACCCAAACTAGTGATAAAACAAAAACTAAAAGATTCGATTGCAAGATCTAAAGATATACCTTCATGCAGTCACCTCCCCGGCAACGGCGCCAGAAAAGAGCTTGATGTCTACTACGCAACTTTATTCATGTAGACACGTGTTGGGCCTCCAAGCGCAGAGTTTTGTGGGACAGTAGCAATTTTCTGTCAAGTGGATGACCAAAGGTTTATCAATCCGTGGGAAGCGTAGGATGAATATAGTCTCTCTCAACCAACCCTGCAATCAAATACAAGGAATCTCTTGTGTCCCCAACACACCCAATACAATAGCAAGTTGTATAGGTGCACTAGTTTGGCAAAGACATGGTGATAAAAGTGTAGTATGGATAGTAGATATGAATTTTTGTAGTGCGAACAATAAAAAACAGCGAGGTAGTAAATGATAAAACGGAGCACAAACGGTATTGCAATAATGGAAAATGATGCCTAGGGTCCGTACTTTCACTAGTGCAATCTCTCAACAATGCCAATATAATTGGATAACATAACCATCCCTCAAAGTGCAACGAAGAATCACTCCAAAGTTCTTAGGGTACGAATCCACCTCAAAGCTATTCTTTCCGATCAATCTATCCTAGAGTTTGTACTAAAATAATAGCAAGCTATTCTTTCCGATCGATCTAATCAAGAGTTCATACTAAAATAATACCATATGATACATATCGACCAACTCTAATGTCACCTAGATAACCCAATGTAATCGCGAGTACTGTGAGTTAATTATACGATATGCATCAAACAATTTCAGATTCATAATACTCAATCCAACACAAAGAACCTCAAAGAGTGCCCCAAGATTTCTACCGGAGAAACAAAGACAAGAACGTGCGCCAACCCCTATGCATAGATTGCACCAATGTCACCTCGGGAATCCGCGAGTTGAGTGCCAAAACATATATCAAGTGGATCAATATGATACCCCATTGTCACCACGAGTATTCATTTGCAAGACATATGTCAAGTGCTCTTAAATCCATAAAAGTATGGAATTCAATAAAACAAAATCTCAAAGGGAAAACTCAATTCATCACAAGATAGAGAGGGGGAAACACCATATGATCCGACTATATTAACAAAGCCCATGATACATCAAGATCATGACATCTCAAGAACACAAGAGAGAGAGAGAGAGAGAGAGAGAGAGAGAGAGATTAAACACGTAGCTACCTGTACGAACCCTCAGCCCCTAGGGTGGACTACTCCCTCCTCATCGTGGTGGCCTACGGGATGAGGAAGATGGCCACCGGTGATGATCTCCCCCTCCGGTAGGGTGCCGGAACGGGCTCTCGATTGGTTTTCCGTGGCTATAGAGGTTTGCGGCGGCGGAACATCCGATCCAGGGTCTCCTTGAGGGTTTTTGGAATATTTGAGAATTTATAGGGAGAAGAGGGGGTGCGGGAGGCCACTGAGGTGGGCACAACCCACCGAGGCACGCCTAGGCCCCCGGGCGCGCCCTTGTGGGTTGTGCCCCCTCGAGGCACCCCCAGGTGCTGCTCTGGCCCATTGGTACTCTTCTGGTCCATAAAAAATCCACAAAAACTTTCATGGTGTTTAGAGAACTTTCATTTCTGCACAAAAAACAACACCATGGTAGTTATGCTAAAAACAGCATCAGTCACGGTTAGTTCCATGCAAATCATACCAAAACCATATAAAATTATTGTAAACATCGCATGGATACTTCATAAATTATATATACGTTTGAGACGTATCAAAGGGCTTCTATACCAACTCTATTGCCCTTCCGATGAAGCGTGAGTAGTTTACAACAGACCTACGGGTCCATAGCTAGTATCTAGATGGCTTCTTCTCTCTCTTTGATTCTCAATACCATGTTCTCCTCGATGTTCTTGGAGATCTATTCGATGTAATACTTTTTTGAAGTGTGTTTGCCGAGATCCGACGAATTGTGGATTTATGATCAACTTATCTACGAATATTAATTGAATCTTCTCTGAATTCTTTTATGCATGATTTGATATCTTTGTAATTCTCTTCGAACTATCAATTTGGTTTGGCCAACTAGATTGGTTTTTCTTGCAATGGGAGAAGTGCTTAGCTTTGGGTTCAATCTTGCGGTGTCCTTTCCCAGTGACAGTAGGGGCAGCAAGGCACGTATTGTATTGTTGCCATCAAGGATAAAAAGATGGGGTTTTCATCATATTGCTTGAATTAATTCCTCTACATCATGTCACCTTACTTAATGCATTACTCTGTTCTGCATGAACTTAATACTCTAGATCCAGGCAGGAGTCGGTCGATGTGTCGAGTAATAGTAGTAGATGCAGAATCGTTTCAGTCTACTTGACACAGACATGATGCCTATATTCATGATCATTGCCTTAGATATCGTCATAACTTTGCACTTTTCTATAAATTGCTTGGCAGTAATTTGTTCTCCTACCGTATTATTTGGTATCTTGAGAGAAGCCTCTAGTGAAACCTATGGCCCTCTGGTCTATTTTCTGTCATATTAGTTTCCGATCTACTATTTTTGCAATCTTTTACTTTCCGATCTATAAACCGAAAATATTTACTTTACTGTTATCTATGTTTATCAGATCTCACTTTTGCACGTAACCGTGAAGGGATTGACAACCCCTTTATGGCATTGGGTGCAAGTTGTTTGATTGTTTGTGCAGGTATTAGGTGATTTGTGCGTTGTATCCTACTGGATTGATACATTGGTTCTCAAAACTGAGGGAAATACTTATCTCTACTTTGCTGCATCACCCTTTCCTCTTCAAGGGAAAAACCAACACAAGATCAAGAACTAGCAGACCGTGGAAGTGATTCGCCATTGGTTACATCGGATCTCCTCCTTCAGGGTACAACTCATATTGCGTCCGGGCGGGTTCCTTGTGCCTGTGCATGCTTCTTCAAGGGACGGCGTCCTTCTAGCTTCGGGGCGTCGGAGACGACCATGCTCCCTATGGAGCTTCCCGAAGCGCTCGATGCCTATCCTGGTCGTCCCGGGGAGGCTCGAAACGACCGCTCCGACACGGTATGATGCTGACAGCACCATCATCACCGGTTGGGCCTTCGGCAGCGCCACCATCTGCACCTACCCTCCGGTTCCTTCCTTCCAGCCCGGGACCAGCACCATCCTGATCCTAGGGTGCCGCCGAATCCCAGCCAGACCTTCCATCCGTCTTCTTCGTCTCCCCCTGCGGTATCAAGGTGGGGAGGGACAGAGCAAAGGCATCATGGGGCACTTATCTTTTTTTAGTCTAAAATATGTAGACATTTGCCAATTTTAGTCTAAATTATGTAATCTTCTTTACCCATATATTTGTGTTCTGTAAGATCTGTACTTTCTCGTCAGCATATTAATGAAAGAGACAAGCTTTGCCGGGTACTTGTGCATGTATCATATCCCTGCAGAGGTGAAATGCATCTATACATTCAAGTAAACAAGTTTTTCCCAGCAGGCTATCCTGCCGGTACCCTCAGTTTGTTGCCGCAGGGCTAAGCTTGCCGGGCACAAAACCACAAAGAGGGACCATCCCCCTAACACGTCTCCAATGTATCTATAATTTTTGATTGCTTCATCCTGTTATATTATCATTCTTGGATGTTTTACAATCATTTTATATCAGTTTTTGGGACTAACCTATTGACATAGGGCCAAGTGCCAGTTGATGTTTCTACTTTTTTTTGCATCGCAGGAAATCAATACCAAACGGATTCCAAATGCAGCAAAACCTTTTGTGGATTTTTTTTGGACCAGAAGCCACCAGATGGGCCAGAGAAGCACCCGGAGGGTGCCCCGAGGGGGGCACAACCCACCAAAGCGCGCCCAGGTGGGTTGTGCCCACCTCGGTGGCCTCCCGCACCGCCTCTTTGCTCTATAAATACCCCAATTTTCCAGAAACACTAGGGGAGTAGACAAAAATCAATTCCAGCCGCCGCAAGTTCCAGAACCACCATATTCAATCTAGACACCATCACGGAGGGGTCCATCATCCTTATTGGTGCATGTCCGATGATGAGTGAGTAGTTCATTGTAGACCTACGGGTCCGTAGTTAGTAGCTAGATGGCTTCCTCTCTCTCTTTTAATTCTCACTATAATGGTCTCTTGGAGATCTATTTGATGTAACTCTTTTTGCGGTGTGTTTGTTGGGATCCGACGAACTTTGAGTTTATGATCAGATCTATGTTTTTATCCATGAAAGTTATTTGACTTGTTTGATCTCTTTTATGCATGGTTACTTATAGCCTCATGTTTCTTCTTCGAATCTTTGGTTTTGTTAGGCCAACTAGATAGATTTTTCTTGCCATGGGAAGAGGTGCTTTGTGATGGGTTCAATCCTACGGTGCCATGGGAAGAAACACCAAACACACACTTCTCTGGGTTTAGCTTCAAGTTGATCTGGTGCCGATTTGCAAAGGTCTCATCCAAGTCCTGGATGAGAGTCGATCTGTCCTTGGTCTTGACCACTATATCATCCATGTAAGCTTCAATATTTCTGTGCAACTCGGACTCAAAGCCAATCTGTATTGCTCTTGCAAAAGTGGATCTGGCGCTCTTCAACCCGAAGGGCATTTACAAAGCAGTACATGCCACATGGGGTTATGAACACGGTCCTCTCTTCGTCTTCTTTGGACATGAAGATCTGGTGATATTCAAAGTAGGCATCTAGGAAGGAAAGCAGGTAACACCCGGAGGTGGAATCCACAATCTGGTCGATGTGCGACAAGGGGAATGGGTCCTTAGGGCATGCTTTGTTCAGATCCATGAAATCTATGCAAAGCCTCCATTTCTCTTAGCCTTGCGCACCACCACTGGATTTGCTAACCATGTTGAATGTTAAGGCAAACGCTTTCAGTATTCAAACCGTGGGTGTTTACATGCTGCCACGAGTCCCGCTTCTCATCGGCAACTGCCGTCCGAGCAAGTGTGTGAGTCGACGGGAGGCGTGCGAGTAGACCGCTGCGCCAGCTAACCGGGAGGCGTGTGAGCAAGCCGTTGTGCAGGCTCACCGGGAGGCGAGCCCTTTGACCAGGCTCCGCCGCCCACCTTCGTCTCAACTGCCCCCACTTTTAGTGGCGCCGGCGCTGCAGTTTAAAATCACCCCCGCACTACCCGGTATTGCTACAATCTTCTCTCTTCCTCTCTGGTTCTCCTATCGTCTACCTCCAACCAGCCTGAACTAATTGTATACTGATACGTCTCCAACGTATCTATAATTTTTGATTGTTCCATGCTATTATATTATCCCTTTTGGATGTTTATGGGCTTTATTTTACACAGTTATATCATTTTTGGGACTAACCTACTAACCGGAGGCCCAGGCCGTATTGCTGTTTTTTTCCTATTTCAGTATTTCGAAGAAAAGGAATATCAAACGGAGTCCGACGGAATGAAACATTCGGCAGCGTGATTTTTGGAACGAACGTGATCCAGGGGACTTGGAGTGCAAGTCAAGAAGAAGCCGAGGCTCCCACGAGATAGGAGGGCGCCCCCCCCCCTGTAGGGCGAGCCCCCTGTCTCGTGGGCTCCTCGGGTGGCCACCGACGTACCTCTTCCTCCTATATATACCTACATACCCCGAAAACATCCAGGGGCAGATGAAACACAATTTCCACCACCGTAACCTTTTGTATCCGCGAGATCCCATCTTGGATCCTTCGCCGGCACTCTGCCGCAGGGGGAATCGACCATGGAGGGCTTCTACATCAACATCCTTGCCCCTCCGATGAGTTGTGAGGAGTTTACCACAGACATACGCGTCCATAGTTATTAGCTAGATGTCTTCTTCTCTCTTTTTGGATCTCAATACAATGTTCTCCCCCTCTCTTGTGGAGATCTATTCGATGTAAACTCTTTTTGCCATGTGTTTGTCGAGATCCGATGAATTGTGGGTAAATGATCAAGTTTATCTATGAATAATATTTGAATCTTCTCTGAATTCTTTTATGTATGATTGAGTTATCTTTGCAAGTCTCTTCGAATTATCAGTTTGGTTTAGCCTACTAGATTGATCTTTCTTGCCATGGGAGAAGTGCTTAGCTTTGGGTTCAATCTTGCAGTGTCCTTAGCCAGTGACAGAAAGGGTTGCAAGACACGTATTGTATTGTTGCCATCGAGGATAACAAGATGGGGTTTATATCATATTGCTTGAGTTTATCCCTCTACATCATGTCATCTTGCTTAATGTGTTACTCTGTTCTTATGAACTTAATACTATAGATGCAGGTAGGAGTCGGTCGATGTGTGGAGTAATAGTAGTAGATGCAGGCAGGAGTCGGTCTATTTTTATGGACGTGATGCTTATATACATGATCATGCCTAGATAATCTCATAATTATTCGCTTTTCTATCAATTGCTCGTCAGTAATTTGTTCACCCACCGTAATACTTATGCTATCTTGAGAGAAGCCTCTAGTGAAACCTATGCCCCCCGGGTCTATCTCTTATCATATTTGCTTCCAATCTACTTTTATTTGCATCTTTACTTTTTGCATCTATATTATAAAATACCAAAAATATATTTATCTTATCTTACTATCTTTATTATATCTCACTTTTGCAAGTGGCCGTGAAGGGATTGACAACCCCTTTATCATGTTGGTTGCGAGTTCTTGGTTTATTTGTGTAGGTGTGTGGGACTTTTGAGGAACCTCCTAGTGGATTGATACCTTGGTTCTCAAAAACTGAGGGAAATACTTACGCTACTATTGCTGCATCATCATCTCCTCTTCAAGGAAAACCAACGCAAGATCAAGACATAGCAAGAAGGATTTCTGGCGCCGTTGCCGGGGAGGTCTTCGCTCAAGTCAAGACATACCAAGTACCCATCACAAACTCATCTCCCTCGCATTTATATTATTTTCCATTTGGCTCTCGTTTTCCTCTCCCCCACTTCACTCTCGCCGTTTTATTCGCCCTCTCTTTCCCAATCTCCTCTTCTCCTTTTTGTTTGCCTTCCCATTGCCATGGCCTTGGCTAACCCCTCTATCCTCTCTAAGCTCATAAACAATGATGCTGTGTAAAGACCCACCAGGGTCACCAATGAGAGCTTAAATGATTTTGATGAAGATGACTCCAGAATTTTTCGCTATTTGCTTGATGAATCTTTAAAAGATGCTTGGGATAGGTTATTAAGGATTCGGGCTAGCTATGTGACACAATATCAAATTGATGTTTACTTAAAAAGTTTCTATGTTGGCTTGCCCGCTTCTTTCAAACAAGTTCTAGATTCTATTTTTGAAGAAGGTTTTATTGAAGGGGATGCTATAGATACCTATGAAAAATGAAAACCATATTTGGGCACCCTTTAAATGATAAAGTTGAATCAACTACTCTCTTGTGCTTTTATCAAAATGAAATTATCAAAGAAATGAAGTCTAGCTTAGATGCAAACTTCCGTAACGTGCTTAATCTTACATCATCCATTAATGGCAATGTTCTTACCCTGAATAGAAGGATGAATGCCATAGAAAGGAGATCCTCCTTTTCCTTTTCAAGTGCCAATGAGGGCACTTGTTAGATCTATCTTCTCTTTTATGCCTAGCTAGGGGCGTTAAACGATAACGCTAGTTGGGAGGCAACCCAATTTTCTTTGTGTTTTTTGTTTTTGTTCCTGTTTAGTAATAAATTTTGCTTCTACCTTCTATTTAGATGTGTTTTTATCTTTTAGTTAGTGTTTGTGCCGAGTAGAACCTATAGGATAAACTATGATGATAGTTGATTTGATTCTGCTGAAAAACAGAAACTTTGCACTCACGAGAAACAATTCAGTAAATCACAGAAACGCGCTTTTGCATTGATTCTTTTTTATGATGATCAATAAACAAATTTTCCAGTACTTCCTATTTTTGTAGGATTTTTAGAGTTCCATAAGTTTGCGTTAGTTACAGATTGCTACAGACTGTTCTGTTTTTGACAGATTCTGTTTTTCGTGTGTTGTTTGCTTATTTTGATGCATCTATGGCTAGTAAAATAGTTTATAAACCATAGAGAAGTTGGAATACAGTAGGTTTAACACCCAAATAAATAAAGAATGAGTTCATTACAGTACCTTATGTGGTGGTTTTGTTTTCTTTCACTAACGGAGCTTATAAGATTTCCTGTTGAGTTTTGTGTTGTGAAGTTTTCAAGTTTTGGGTAAAGCTTTTATGGACTATGGAATAAAGGGTGGCAAGATCCTAAGCTTGGGGATGCCCAAGGCACCCCAAGATATTCAAGGATAGCCAAAAGCCTAAGCTTGGGGATGCCCCGGGAAGGCATCCCCTCTTTCGACTTCATTCATTGGTAACTTTACTTGGAGCTATATTTTTATTCGCCACATGATATGTGTTTTGCTTGGAGCGTCGTGTATTATATTAGTGTTTTCTTTTTAGTTTACCACAATCATCATTGCTGTACACACCTTTTTGGAGACTCCTATTTGATTAGAATTTGCTAGAATACTCTATGTGCTTCACTTATATCTTTTGAGGTTGATAGTTTTTGCTCTAGTGCTTCACTTATATCTTTTAGAGCACGGTGGTGTCTTAATTTTGGAGAAATTTCTAGTCTCTCATGCTTCACTTATATTATTTTGAGAGTCTTTTAGAACAGCATGGTTTTTGCTATGGTTATATTTTGGTCCTAGAATGGTGAGCATCCAAGTTGGGTATAATAAAAACTATCATAGGAAGTGAATTGGATGCTATGATCAATTTGATACTTGATAATTGTTTTAAGATATGGAGGTAGTGATATTAAAGTCATGCTAGTTGGGTGATTATGAATTTAAAGAATGCTTGTGTTGAAGTTAGCAAGTCCCGTAGCATGCACGTATCGTTAAAGTTATGTAACAAATTTGAAACATGAAGTGTACCTGGCTTGTGCATCCTTATGAGTGGCGGTCGGGGACGAGCGATGGTCTTTTCCTACCAATCTATCCCCCTAGGAGCATGCGCGTAGTGCTTGATTTTTTATGACTTCCAAATTTTTGCAATAAGTATATGAGTTCTTTTGACTAATGTTGAGTCCATGGATTATACGCACTTTTACCTTTCTGCAATTGCTAGCCTCTTCGGTACCGTGCATTGCCCTTTCTCACCTTGAGAGTTGGTGCAAACTTCGCCGGTGCATCCAAACCCCGTGATACGATACGCTCTATCACACATAAACCTCCTTATATCTTCCTCAAAACATCCACCATACCTACCTATTATGGCATTTCCATAGCCATTCCGAGATATATTGCCATGCAACTTTCCACCGTTCCGTTTATCATCATCATGACATATATTACTTTTGTCATATTGCCATTGCATGATCATGTAGTTGACATCGTATTTGTGGCAAAGCCACCATGCATTATTTCATACATGTCACTCTTGATTCTGTGCACCATCCTGGTACACCGCCTGAGGCATTCATATAGAGTCATATCTTGTTCTAGTTTCGAGTTGTAATTCATATGTTGTAATCAATAGAAGTGTGATGATCATCATTATTAGAGCATTGCCCAAAGAAAAAAAAAGAAAAAAAATAAAGGCCAAAAGAAAAAAAAGAAAGGCCAAAAAAAAGAAAAAGAAAAAAAAGAAAAATAATAAAAAGGGCAATGTTACTATCTCTTTTTCCACACTTGTGCTTCAAAGTAGCACCTTGTTCTTCATGTAGTGAGTCTCATATGTTGTTCTTCAAAGTAGCACCATGTTTTCCATATAGTGAGTCTCATAAGTTGTCTTTTTTATACTAGTGGGAATTTTTCATTATAGAAGTATATTCCTACGATGGGCTTCCTCAAATGCCCTAGGTCTTCGTGAGCAAGCAAGTTGGATGCACACCCACTAGTTTTCTTTTGTTGAGCATTCATTTATAGCTCTAGTGCATCCGTTGCATGGCAATCCCTACTCCTCATATTGACATCAATTGATGGGCATCTCCATAGCCCGTTGATTATCCTCGTCAATGTGAGACTTTCTCCTTTTTTGTCTTCTCCACACAATCCCCAACATCATATTCTATTCCACCCATATTGTTATATCCATGGCTCACGCTCATGTATTGCGTGAAGGTTGAAAAAGTTTGAGATTATTTAAGTATGAAACAATTGCTTGGCTTGTCATCGGGGGTATAGAAGTTGGGAACATCTTTGTGTGACGAAAATGAAGCATAGCCTAACTATATGATTTTGTAGGGATGAACTTTTTTTGCCATGTTATTTTGAGAAGACATGATTACTTTGATTAGTATGCTTGAAGTGTTACTATTTCTTTTATCAATATGAACTTTTATTTTGAATCATTTGGATCTGAACATTCATGCCACATTAAAGAAAATTACATTGAGAATTATGCTAGGTAGCATTCCACATCAAAAATTTCTTTTTTACCATTTACCTACTCGAGGACGAGCAGGAATTAAGCTTGGGGATGTTTGATACGTCTCCAACCTATCTATAATTTTTGATTGTTCCATGCTATTATATTACCCCTTTTGGATGTTTATGGGCTTTATTTTACACAATTATATCATTTTGGGGACTAACCTACTAACCGGAGGCCCAGCCTGTATTACTGTTTTTTTTGCCTATTTCAGTATTTCGAAGAAAAGGAACATCAAACGGAGTCCAAACGGAATGAAACCTTCGGGAGCGTGACTTTTGGAAAGAACGTGATCTAGAGGACTTGGAGTGCAAGTCAAGAAGCAGCCAAGGCTCCCACGAGATAGGAGGGCGCCCCCCCCCCCTGTAGGGCGTGCCCCCTGTCTCGTGGGCCCCTCGGGCGGCCACCGACGTACTTCTTCCTCCTATATATACCCACGTACCCCGAAAACATCCTGGGGCAGACGAAACACAATATCCACCACTGTAACCTTCTGTATCCGCGAGATCCCATCTTGGAGCCTTCGCCGGCACTCTGCCGGAGGGGGAATCCACCATGGAGGGCTTCTACATCAACATCCTTGCCCCTCCGATGAGTTGTGAGTAGTTTACCACAGACCTACGGTTCCATAGTTATTAGCTAGATGGCTTCTTCTCTGTTTTTGGATCTCAATACAATGTTCTCCCCCTCTCTTGTGGAGATCTATTTGATCTAATCTCTTTTTGCGGTGTGTTTCTCGAGATCCGATGAATTGTGGGTTTATGATCAAGTTTATCTATGAATAATATTTGAATCTTCTCTAAATTCTTTTATGTATGATTGAGTTATCTTTGCAAGTCTCTTCGAATTATCAGTTTGGTTTGGCCTACTAGATTGATCTTTCTTGCCATGGGATAAGTGCTTAGCTTTGGGTTCAATATTGCGGTGTCCTTACCCAGTGACAGAAAGGGTTGCAAGGCACGTATTGTATTGTTGCCATCGAGGATAACAAGATGGGGTTTATATCATATTGCTTGAGTTTATCCCTCTACATCATGTCATCTTGCTTAATGCATTACTCTGTTCTTATGAACTTAATACTCTAGATGCAGGCAGGAGTCGGTCTACTTGTTATGGACGTGATGCCTATATACAGGATCGTGCCTAGATAATCTCATAATTATTCGCTTTTCTATCAATTGCTCGACAGTAATTTGTTCACCCACCGTAATACTTATGCTATCTTGAGAGAAGCCTCTAGTGAAACCTATGGCCCCCGGGTCTATCTCTTATCATATTTGCTTCCAATCTACTTTTATTTGCATCTTTACTTTTTGCATCTATATTATAAAATACCAAAAATATATTTTTCTTATCTTACTATCTTTATTAGATCTCACTTTTGCAAGTGGCCGTGAAGGGATTGACAACCCCTTTATCGCGTAGGTTGCGAGTTCTCAGTTTGTTTGTGTAGGTGCGTGGGACTTTTGAGGAGCCTCCTACTGGATTGATATCTTGGTTCTCAAAAACTGAGGGAAATGCTTACGCTACTATTGTTGCATCACCCTCTCCTCTTCGAGGAAAACCAACGCAAGCTCAAGACGTAGCATATGCCATGCCGCAACACGATGGTTTGCCCTTAGTATTCCAGTTTCCTCGGGAAGACACCCCGCTTTGGGATGAGCTTGAAGTGGCCTTGCGGGAAGACGCCACGCCTGTCCCCGCTCCCGTCGCCCTGACTGCGTCAGCACCCATCCCCGTGGCATTGATGGGCTGGGAGCCACACATGGTCGCTGAGCTTGATGCCAGGGGGTTCCACGAGGTCCCCACCGACTTTCATGCGCCCGTGCACCTGCCAGCACATGCGCCTGCGCGTGCACTCACTACAAAAAAAATACACTTCCGTGATGATACGTGTTTGTCACAGTAGGTCGCGTTTTTTGTCATGCATGTACATCCATGATGATTTTATGACAGAATCAAGATAGTCATACCTGTGCTGTCGTAGAAGTGTTCCATGACATTACCAAAATTATCATCACGGAAGTGTCCACTTCCATGACGATAAATCGCGTGTCACAGAAGTGCTTTCGTCAAGGGTGACTGACACGTGGCATCCACCGTAACGGAACGCCGTTAAGTTATCGGGTCGGGTTTTGGATCCGATAACCCGTTAACAGCCTCGACCAATGGGGATTTTCCACGTGTAAAATCATCATTGGCTGGAGGAAACACATGTCGGCTCATCATTGGGATAGATGTCATCCACTCACTGGACAGAAGGCTCCTATGATACGTCGACACGTGGCATGGCCCAATAGTGGCCCATTCCTATGAAAAGGCCGGCCCGTTCAACTTGGTCAAAAGCTGGCAGGCCGGCCCATGGAAAGCCTGTTAACGGCCTGTTAGCATATAGCCCATTTACAGCCCGCTAACCCAAGGCTCGTTACGCCCTATGCGAATTAGGCCCAGTAGCGTCATCTAGGCCGTCCAATATGATTCCAGCCCGTTTTCACTTCTGGCCCATGTATGGCCCATGACGTCTTTCGGCCCATATGAGGCCCTTTGTAACTCTTGGCCCATTAGCGGCCCCTGCTGAAACTGGCCTGTAATGAACAGTGTATTACTTTACACCCATTAACCGCCCGCGGTGAAACTAGCACGTAATGAACAGTGTAACACTTTATACCCATTAACGGGCGGTTATTCCGTTGGGCCGTTTCCAGCCCAAGTTAACTTTCGGCCTTCTGAGGGCCCATTTATTCTTGGGCTCATTTGCAGCATTCGGTTACTTACGGCCCGTTACTGTCATTTTCTGCTTGTGGGCCAAATTCAGCCCGCATTACAGTCGGCCCGTTTGTGGTCCATTAGTCTGTTGGGCCATTTTCATACCATCACCAAATATGGCCTATTAACGGCCCGTTATGGTTAGCCCATAAAATGTACGATTTCCATTATAGGCCCGTCTACGGCCCATTAAAGGCCCGTACAAGACCCATAAATGAGTCAGTGGCCCATGGATCCTACGTGACGTAGAAGGCCCATGGATCCTGCGAGACGTAGAAGGCACATGGATCCTGCGAGATGTAGAAGGCCCATGGATCCTGCGAGACGTAGAAGGCCCATGGATCTGACGGCTCATGAAGGGCCATGGTCGGGCGAGTTGGCCCCCGTTTGAACGATATAGCATATTCAAAGAATTATCCTACTCAATACTATCACCTCTAAAAAGCATACACTATACAACAAAGAGATCAAGGCATAGAAAGGTAGAATAATCCTACACTATACAATAAATAAATTACAGCCGATTATACCCACTAGGCATTATGTTTCGGCACAGGTGATAATAAAGCGTACACAAACAGCAAATTACAGACACTAGGCAAATACAGCTCATACATCATGGACGCGCATCAACTTAACTCCATTTGAACTAAATCTCTTCAGAAAATAGGATTGGCCGGATTCAGATAGCACAAATTTCAGTCTGTAAAATCTCCAATTCCTTCATGGTTACCTCGGTGTCTTGTTTCATTTTTTGACTCTTGCATCTAATACCTGCATGTCCAGTCTCAACTTGTTGATTATACATTAACAATCATGTACACGTTGTCTTGCCACCTCTAGTTGATGCTCGAGAACATCAGCACATTCCAATTCCAATCCATAATCAATTGGTAACGGCCAAGCCGCACTGCTCGCAAATTTTTGTGTTGATGTCACTTCATCCTAAAATGTTTCTGTAAGTACACATGACTAGGACAAAAATATAGTTACAACAGTGAAGCGAACAAGACACTATTTTGTACTACATGGCAAAATAGGACTAACAATAATGTTACACATCACTTTCATAAAAAAATGTTACACGTCATGAAGCATAAGCAGGTGATATTTTAAAAATTGTAAAAAAGATAGTCTGTGTAGCCTGCATATAGAAATCCCTCTTAGCTCACCAGAGGAGCATGATGTTGGGGCCCAATCGAAAACACAGACAAGTTACAAATTTAGACAGCACGTTGCGTATAAGTAAGCAAGCAGTTGGCCATTTTGTACCTCAATTAAAGTCTTAGGGAGCATAATGAACAGCAGAGGGTTTCATACAAACATACTACAGCAGGCAAAACTATGCAATCATTAGCGTAGTATAAACTAGATTGTGAGCCTCATGCAATAATAGTTGGTTAATAGACTTCAAAGCTTCAGGCACACTTCGGCAGAGTAATTAAATGGTAACGCCTTTAATTATGTCAACTAATAGTGATACAAGTACCAAACATCAGGCATAATTATTTGGGCATCTCATTAAGTGAGGACAATTAAAGCAATTGAAAAGAGAAAATTAACTATGCCTGAAACAAACAAGGAATTGAACTGTTGAGTTGCATACAGTGACTTACCTTAGCAGGTTGAAGAGGCTTAGCGCAGCTCCTACTTCTCTTGCAAGGCTCCTTCCTAACATCTTGTACATGGAAATCCTCAATCTTATCTTCATTGCACCCCCTCTGCAAGGTGACACAAACTAGTTACTCATCTCCTTGGAAGATAAATATGCATACTTTCCAGTCTATGAACACAAAAGGATGAGATTATAACAAAACAACACCACATAATGAAACATGCCCCATCTCTTGCACTTGCACACAATGAAATGAGCATTTACTATGTCTGCACTATGTAAAAACTAGGCATACCTTCGAACTGGATCTCCAGGTACTCTTGGAGAGCCTACTATAGTGTACAGCCAAACCTTTATATGAGTTAGACAAGGCCCCACTACAGCAGCCCTTAGTGTTTAAATCATTGACAAGCTATGTTAGAGTGTTAGGTTAAGAACAGCAAGTAATCAAAGCAAATAGTCCTAGTATGGCTGGCTGATGCAAACAAGCAATTGAACAGATGTGTGAGCAAATCTTACATATCAAGAAAAGAAGCAAAGAAGGAGGCTTAAAGACCATCACTTGACTGACCAGATTTAAGGGGCATTTAAACATCATGTGCAATGTATGAACTAACATAAACATTGCATATTCCAGATTCTACAATGGAATGCACATGTATTAGGTTATGCCCTGTATGATGATGCCTAAATGTACAGATAGTAGGCAGGAGTGATTCATCATTGCACGCACAATTGAATTGCAGGTTAAGGGCCAGTTCGATTCCGTCTTTTCAGGGCATATTGTCGAAATAAGCCATAAAAGTTGTAAAGAAGTCATTTTTGAGTTATGGGCTTGGGCTTAACTAATTTCGCTTTGGAGGGGGGTGTTTCGAGTAGTAGAACCTCACTAAAAATTGAAGGGAAGGGGAATAGTGAAATGACTCTGTTGTCTGCCTATATTACACTCAAAATGCAACTGCTGACGCCCGTGACACACCTGACCCTCAAGTAAAAACAAACACGCAAGCATTCATTGCCCTGCCCGCTTGCATCTCCTCTCCCCTTTCCCTCTACCATGATCCCCTGCCTGCAGCACTAGGGTTCCTCCAGCGAGCCGTCGCCACTGGTCCCATCTGGCCTGGTCCTCGACGATGCTATGTCCAGCTAGGCTACATGGCCGGCGGATAGGGGCAAATCTCCCTGGCTGCTCCTCCCTCTGGCGCCGCCCCTCATTCTCATGGTCTCCAGCAGCTGCTCCACTGTGGTTCGTCCAACGCACTACTCCGGTGGGCGCTACACAACTACGGCTGATGCCACACTGCGGCAGAAGGCACCTTGTTCCTCCTTCCCTCCTCCCAGGCCATGGCCTTGAGGTGCTGTTGAAGGATGAGCTCATCCAACAAGGTGAGGATCTCCTCTGATTTTTTGCCAAATTTTCATTCTGATCCACTATACAATGAATTGCTATGAGCTACTTCTGCTGCTGCTATATGATGCATTGCTATGAGCTGCTCTTGCTGCTGCTATATGATGAATTGCTATGAGCTGCTGCTGATGGATGATGAGTTGCTATGAGCTTCTGCCCCTGCTATATGATGAATTGCTATGAGCTGATGCTGCTGCTATATGATGAGTTGCTACAACCTGCTCCTGTTGCTGCTATATGATGAATTGCTATGAGCTGCTCCTCCTGCTGCTATATGATGAATTGCTATGAGCTGCTCCTGCTGCTGCTATGAGCTGTTGCTGGTATATGATGAATTGTAGACTGCTGCTACTGTATGATGAGTTGCTATGAGCTACTGCTGCTATATGATGCTTTCAGGTGGTGCTGCTAAATGATAATAACCAGCGACTTGGACCATCGAATTTCAATAAATAATTGTTCTTCATTTAAATGTGGGTCATGCATTCTTCTTTTAAATTAGGCAATGGGATCTCTATGGAAAATATTGACCAAAGTAGATTGTGCCAAGTAGATGATCTTTGTATTTGCATTTTGAGAAAACAGTGATGGTCTGTTTTCCTATCATATTAATTACTGCACTGGGTTCAATTTGTGATGTTTGCAAGTCAAATTAATTTCCATATGGGCAGCAAAATGAAAAATATATAATGCAATCTAGACTTTCCACTGATCGTGCCAAAGATAAGCTGAAAACGCAATGAAAAGAACTGGTTGGCGTATTACATGGAGCTTATATTCACAGGTGCTTATTTTCTTAGGATAACTCGTAATAATTGTCCCTAAGAAGCTTGCCTAATAGAACTGGAATACAACTAACATGTCACGATGATTGCAATGGAGGAATGACATACAATAGCACACTGTATAGGCTAACCGCTGCCTCTCCTTTTTTGCGATGTTCCAAAATTGCCACATACATCTTGTACTTTTTCATTGTGTAACCCTATCTGCAAGTTGACACCGCTAATTTCAGACATCTCTACATGATACTACATTGCATATCCCTTGCGCATATTTAAACCACCAATTAACGATTGTGTGCGTACCATAAACTAGCCATGACTCTGTATGCTGGACTAGCAGGCACTCTAAGGGATCCTAATGTAGTGCACCGGAATTCCTACATGCCACCTATGATTTTGTGTAATGTACTACCCCTGTTCCTAAATTTATGTCTTTGTAGAGATTCCAGTACGGACCACATACAGATGTATATAGATGCATTTTCGAGTGTAGATTCACTCATTTTGCTCCGTATGTAGCCTATAGTGGAATATCTAAAAGACTTATATTTAGGAATGGAGGTATGAGGTAGTATCATGTATGACATCTACATATCTAATTTAGTAGCCAGTAGTAGAAATCATTGTCTGCACAAAGGGATTACTGGTCGAAAATCCTAGCAAAGCACGCTGGCAGGCACAAAACAATACAAGAGAGAGAGAGACGCGCTTACAAGATCATAGCAATGCCTCAGTCCAGGATCTTGGTTGGCCAAGCTGTCAGATCCAGAAGAAACATCGTCCTTGTAGTTTTTGCCAGCTGCATAACAGGTAACAGCGACCGGTTAGTATATTTGAAGTGCATCGGGCAGGTGATGCTGGACAGGTTTAAAGGTGACAAGTACCTAGGCCGTGGCGGGTGCTTGGCATCTCTCCAGACGGTGGGAATTAGGTTAGAAATGTCGAGGGTGATGACGCTGCGCTGGCTGTTGGGGTCCGGTAAGGAGATCTAGAACCGTCGAGTAGGGTGTTTGTGGAGCGGCTCCAGTAGGGTGGACTATGGTGTGGGCGAAGCGGATCTGTGGCCGTGGACGAGGGCGTAGGTGAAGCTGCTCCAGTGGTTGGTTTAAGGATGGTGTCGATGACGCGGATCTGCGGCCGTGGATGAGGCGTCAGAAGCTTCTGCGGTGGTTGGGTTAAGGATGGTGTCGACGATGCGGATCTGCGGCCGTGGACGGGGCGTCAGAAGCTGCTCCGGTGGTTTGGTTAAGGGTGGTGTCGGTGTCAAAACCGGCGGATCTCGGGTAGGGGGTCCCGAACTGTGCGTCTAGGCGGATGGTAACAGGAGACAAGGGACACGATGTTTTACCCAGGTTCGGGCCCTCTTGATGGAGGTAAAACCCTACATCCTGCTTGATTGATATTGATGATGTGGGTATTACAAGAGTAGATCTACCACGAGATCAAGGAGGCTAAACCCTAGAAGCTAGCCTATAGTATGATTGTTGTTCGTCCTATGGACTAAAGCCATCTGGTTTATATAGACACCGGAGAGGGCTAGGGTTACACAGAGTCGGTTACAATGGTAGGAGATCTACATATCCGTATCGCCAAGCTTGCCTTCCACGCCAAGGAAAGTCCCATCCGGACACGGGACGAAGTCTTCAATCTTGTATCTTCATAGTCTTGGAGTCCGGCCAATGATGATAGTTCGGCTATCCGGACACCCCCTAGTCCAGGACTCCCTCAGTAGCCCCTGAACCAAGCTTCAATGACGACGAGTCTGGCGCGCATATTGTCTTCGACATTGCAAGGCGGGTTCCTCCTCCAAATAATTTATAGAAGATTGTGAACACCAGGATAGTGTCCGGCTCTGCAAAATAATTTCCACATACCACCGTAGAGAGAATAATATTTACATAAGTTCAATCTGCTGACGTATTTATGGCGCGACGTCACACCACTACCAAGCCTTTACTCGAATTGTTTTTATTGTACCACCTCAGCGTGTTTAGCAAAGCGGTTTCCTTAGCACATCTTGTCGAAGCAGAGATCGTGTTCCCCTTATTTCTGGGATTCCATTCAATACGGACGTGGGTAACCCAACCGCGCCCGTTACCACGCCCCCTCCATCGAAGGCGGGTTCCAAACAGTCACAGGGATGGCTCTTGGTATTCTTCCTCTTTATAATGAGACCAAGGCATGTTCTTTTTCTTCAACCCTCAATCGAATCCGCCCCTCGCCCCGAGTTCCAACACCCAAGGCTCCAGATTCGGGTACTTTCAACCTTCGACAATGTCTGGCTCCGACCTACGAGGCCGGTGGATGCCCTCCTCCGTCACGGAAGAGGACGTGCTCAAGCTGAGAGACGCCAGGTACTTGACCTATGATATTTCGCACAGGTTGCCTACCCAAGGGCAAGTTATTCCTACTCCCGAGCCCGGCGAGAGTGTCGTGTTCGTGTCTCACCTCTGTCTGGGTTTAGGCTTCCCAATGGATCCCTTCGTGAGGGGGCTCATGTTTTACTATGGGCTGGAATTTCACGACTTGGCTCCGGAGTCCATCCTCCACATCTCATCATTCATTGTCGTCTGCGAAGCCTTCCTCCGCACCACCCCTCACTTCGGTTGTGGCTCAAAACCTTCAACGTGGAGCTGAAGATGATCGCGGGGCGTCAGGCAGAGTGCGGTGGGGCGGTTGTAAACAAGAGGGCCGATGCTCCATGGCCCGAGGGCTCTTTTCAGGAGGAGCTTGGTTTGTGGCAACAGGAGTGGTTCTACATCACCGCTCCCAGGGGCAGCAGGCAGAGGCCGCCGCCCGTCTTTCGCCCAGTCCCTCCACAACGGCTGACGTCATGGGTCAACAAAGGGCTTGACTGGGGGCCGTCCAAAGACGTACCCCTGTTGTAGGGACGGATTCGAGACCTCCAGGAAGGGGAGATCAATCTGGTCGTAGTGACAAAGGTTATGGTAATTCGGCGCCTTCTACCCTGCAAACGTCGCCCCCTCCACCTGTGGGAATTTAATCCGGAGGGACCACGAGCTCTCCAACACTTCATGGGTTGGACACCCGCGGAGATGTACGAACTGTTCTTCGGATCACAAGAGATGCGTCCGGACTTGACCGAGGACGCTGGCCTAAGCTGCATCGTCCGGATACTCAAGTAAGTAGCCCTGTGTCTGGACACGTTGTCCATTTATTTATCATGGGTTTGCCTTTTAACCAGCTATCCCTTGAACATGAGTGGATAGCGCAAGCAAAATTGATACGGTGTCCGGCCCCCCTCCCTGAGACCATGCCGGATCCCGTGCTAATAAAAATGTTGGAGGTTGCACCTTCGGAGGAGGGCAAAGGGGGCATAGGGAAACTACCACCTCTGCCAAGGAGGCTTTCAGTAAGGGGGGAATCGAGAGTCCCTCCCTCCAGGGGGAGAAGAGGACCGCTTCCGAAGACCCGGAGGCTAAGGCCTCGAAGCGGGGAAGGAAATCACCGGAAGGTCCCGTGCCGGGAAGAGCCCCGGCCGCACAGTCTTCCCAAAGGAATCAGCCCTCCAGCGAGCCGTAAGTGAAAAAGGGGGGTTTTGTAATAGGGGACATCCCTACTTTATTTCTAAGGTTAACCGAAGTTTTCACCTTGTAGTTCGGATCTCAGCCCTTCTCAGCAGAGCTCATCTTCGGGGGACCTTCGTCCGGAGATGATGGAGAGCGAAACGCCTCCATCTGCCGCCCCGTCAGGCGGGGCGGATGACCCTGAGGTGTCGTCACGGAGGGTCTCCCCGAGTCCGGCGGGGCCGAGGAGTTCGGCACCCACTGGAGTACGGCCGGTGGAGCTGCAGGATTTGCTCGAGAGGGCGTCTATCTCAGAAGATCACCACACGTTAATGAGTATGGTGATTGAAAGGATCTCATCCGCCGAGAGCGGGTTGTATGAGGCCGTCGGAAGTTTACTAACGGGGTTTGAGGTATGCAAAAAATGACATACCTTTTGACAGTTTTGCACATGGAGTGCGCCCTGTATAGATAGTAGCCCCTGAGACTTGGTATGCTGTCGAAAGTGACAGCGTGCCGATGATCATTATCTCAGTTATAGAATGTTGCCTTTCCTATGCAGGTGGTGGCACGATCGGTGGCCAGCCGAACTGATGGAGCTGCCGAGCTGAAGCGGCAACTTGACGTTGCGGATGCGGACATCGCGCTGGTCAATAAACGACTTGACGAGTCACAAGGTAAATGGTTGCTCCACGGTCACCGAGTAAGGGAGCTGATGCCCGTTTCTTATAATTTGTATGCTTGATGCAGATGGTGCCGCTGCTATGGAATACCTTCGAGCAGAGCTTGCTCAAGCCAAGGAGCAAGCCAGGAAAAGTGATGCGGCTGCCTCGAAGGAAGCAGAAGAGCTAAAAGCCGAAAAGGCTATTCACTGCCGAAGCAGGGAGGAGATGGCCGGAATGGCCGTGAGATTAAAAGATGCTACCGACTGCTATGAAGTTCTTGAAAGAGAACGCCGAGCGGAGCAAGAGGACCTGAAGAAAGCCGTCGCCGAAGCCAAGGATGCCCGTAGTGCGATGCGGGCTATGAAGGAGGAACTGCGTCAGGCTGGAGACATTGCGGCTGGAAAGCCCTTTCTGCTGTGTAGGAAGTTCACGGATCCGAAGTATGCTCAGTTGGAGCAATTGTGTGGTGCGGAGGATCCTTATCTGGATTTGGCGGCGAGTGCGGCGGACGCAGTCGTGCACTTCCGAAGCCAGAAGGATCACGAAATGGAAGAGCTTTTCTGGTCTCAACTCCATCGTCCGGAGCATCCACTTCCGTTGACTGATCGGTTGGCGGAGTGGGCTGAGCTGAATAGGTTGTCTGGACTTGCCATGACAGATGTGGTGGCTCATCTGTGGCCAGAAAGGCTCAAGCGGAGAGTTATTTTGGCTTGTTGCAGCAATTCCTTGGGGCGGTGCCGCATATCGAGGCGATGCAGCGGTCGGCATGCATAGAGGGTGCACGGATGGCTCTTGCCCGTGTTAAGACATACTGGCCGGAGATGGATGCCACCACTGTTGCATCCCGGGGTTCGGACAAAAGGCGATTACCCGCCGAGCACTATTTTGAGGAAGTCATGCAGGGCGCTCGTTTAATAGAGTCGCAGTGCTCGAAAGATGTTATGTTCAAATGACGTGTATGATTTGTGAGATCATGTTTATAATGCAACAGCTTTTTATACTTGTGCGTTCAAGTATTAAACTATCTCCTGTGCGGCCGTATATGTATGTATAATCTGAAAGATGGCAGTCTTTGGCTTCAGCCCCCACGCACATGGTGCGGGGGTGTTTGCAAAAGAAAGGCGCTTTTTCACACTTGATCCAACGTCTTGGTCCTTTGAAGGAGGTGATAGCATAGCAAACTAGGCAACCATACTATAATGCTTTATCACTTTCACTTAGCCATAGGACCTCGAAGGTGGGGCTACGATATAGCCCCTAGAGGCACCGCGCTCTCCGAACTCAGGGCGCGTATGTGCCTTACCGGGAAGCGGTCCTTCGTCAAAGCGGAGGAATTCTAAACATTCAAGTAGTCGATCGAGTGGTTGACCAGTCTCTCGCTATATCATGACAGTCAGTTTTCGGCTTTCTCTACTGAGGTGCTCTCCCGGCCGAACCGGGGCACAATCGCAGTAGTTCTCCTGGTGCCGCGTTAGCCGATGGAGCGGAACGTAAGGAAGCAAAACACAGGAGCCGGACAAACCCAACATTTGACCAAAGACATGATTCGGAGCTGATGCATATAAGGCCTAACTCGAGACGCCGAACACTCCCTGAGGTATTCGGTCTTTATGATACCGGGCAGAACAATGCCCTAAGCCCCTGGTGTCCAGGTACGGGCGAGAACTTCTGACGCGGCCCATGCCAAAACGCCAGCCTCCTCCTCGGTTATGGTAGGAAACTGGGGGGATGTGTATCAACAAGAGACAGTAAGAAAGGTTTACGCAGGGTCTTAATCTGAAGAGAATCCTTGCAACGGGTCCCTGCTGCACGTCTGTGCCTGTGTCTCCGTTGTGCTGTATCCTGGATGGGTGTAGCACGTGCTTCATCTGTAATAGAGAAGAACTTAGTTTGGAAAAATATCATGCAGAAGATGTATTTAAAATAAAGTATGATAAAGTTGAGCTTTATTGGATCTCATTGTTTATACGTGCAGCCCCTTGTAAAGAGGTGTGCGGCTGGGAAGCCCCTTGTTTGTTTATGCCGGACTGGCCAAACCGTGTCCGAGGTCTGAATGACCTGCTTTTTAGGGGCTTTGACCGGCAAGGTCGGATTAGTGTGCGGCTGTCAAAGCAGTCTCACGTTTTCTGTGGTCGAGGAACACTCAGGGTTACCTTTTAATGAGATTGTGCCGCGTGGACCAGGCATTTTAAGCGTAAGAGACGCGTAATGCGGTATTGCGTTAAAGCGGGCGAAAGCTTCGCGTCCCAGTAGTGCTTGATGGCTACTTTTGAATGGGGCGATATGGAAAATGAGATTTTCGCGACGGAGGTTGTCGGATGAACCGAACGTGACCTCTAGTGTTACAAAGCCTGTACAATTGGCGTAAAGGCCAGGCGTCACTCCTTTGAAGGAAGTGCTGCTATGGTGAATTTTGGTAGGGTCTATCCCCATTCTGCGGATGGTGTCCTGGTATAGCAGGTTTATATCGCTGCCGCCATCCATTAGGACTTGTGTGAATTGTAGTCCGTCTATTATGGGATCCAATACCAAAGCGGTCCCTCCTGCGTTTCGAACACTTCTGGAGTAATCCTGATGGTCGAAAGTAATTGGTTTAAACATCCAATTTCGGGACTCTGCTGGGGTGGACCGTGCGGCGCGCGTTTTAGCAAGTGCCGCACTATTTTTCCTTGTTATCACATGAAGTGAGTTCACTGTTTTGACTTCTAGTGGGAAAGTCTTCTGTTTTCCGGCGTGCTGCTTGTGGGGTTCGTCGTCGTCTTCGCTTGGTGTGTCGAGCCCCTTGTGTTCGGCGTTAAGTCGGCCGGACTGCTTGAAGACCCAACAATCTCTGTGGGTATGGTTGCAGGCTTCCCGGGGGTACTATGTATTTGACATATCCTATCCAGGATTTTGTTTAGGTTGGATAGCTCATCACTGTTGTCCTTAAGAGGCAGTGTTTTATTATTCGGCCGAGAGCTTTTGAATCCGGCGTTGACCGCCATGCTATTTGGGCCATTTTTCCTTATTCCGGCGCTGATCTTTTCTACGTCGTGATTTCCCGTTTCCATCCCTGACCTCGGATGTACTCGGGTCGCTGGTGCTGCATCTTGCCAGCCAGCTATCTTCCCCCGCGCAAAAGCGGGTCATGAGGCTTGTTAGTGCGGCCATTGTTCTTGGTTTTTCCTGGCCGAGGTGTCTGGCGAGCCATTTGTCTCGGATGTTATGCTTAAAGGCTGCTAAGGCTTCGGCGTCCGGACAGTTGACTATCTCATTCTTTTTGGTGAGGAACCTATTCCAAAATTTGCGTGCTGACTCTCCGGGCTGTTGAGTAATGTGACTTAGATCGTCTACATCCGGAGGGCGGACATAAGTCCTCTGAAAATTTGCTCGAAAGGCATCCTCGAGCTCTTCCCAACTTCCAATGGTGTTTTCCGGGAGGCTTTTGAGCCAATGCCGAGCTGGCCCTTTGAGCTTGAGGGGTAAGTATTTTATGGCATGGAGATCGTCTCCTCTGGCCATATGTATGTGTAGGATATAATCCTCAATCCAGACTCCGGGGTCTATTGTTCGGTCATATGCCTCTATGTTTACGGGTTTGAATCCCGCTGGAAATTCATGATCCAGTACCTCATCGGTGAAACATAGTGGGTGTGCGGCGCCCCTGTATTTGGGTGTGCCGTTGTCTTCAAACACTCGGCGGGTTGTGTTGCTTCCTGGAGTCTTCTTTTTTGGCCCATAGAAGGACCTGACCGGGTCATCCTTTTTGCGAGGATCCTTATGTGGATCGTGTGCTGGCTTGTGTGCGGCGCCCCTTGCCGCTCTTAGCCTTTCATCTGGTCGTCTATCCGGCCAGGTGGCCTCTTTCTTTTTTGACTGTGGGGGCTCTACGGCCTCCTCGTCAAATTCGGGCAACAGCTTGCGCTTCGGGTAGCTCTTTGCCTGGTAACTATCACCATATTTATCTGCGGTATTGAGTACTTTGCTCCATCTCATTCTGAGTGTGTCCTCTGCTGTTTTGACCTGCCGCTTTTGCTTCTTCAAACTTCTTGCAGTGGCGACAAGCCTTTTATGAAGGTTCTTATGCTCCGGTGATGTGTCCGGCATGAGATCGTCTGGACTGTTGTTTTCGCCGGGGATGGGTTGCTTGTCCAATTCATCCTGTTCGGATGGTTGCTTGGTGGCATGTTCGTCATCCACTGCTTCGCCCTGCTGTAAGGCCGGGTCAGTATGGGTGCCGTTGTTATCGAGGCGGGACTTCGGGCAGCGCTTGCGTCGCCGTTTTGGTTGTTTGTCGGGGGAGCTGTTCTTCGCCACGTCCCGTTGTTCCTTGTTATCGTTTCCTTTTGGCGTATCCACCATGTATATGTCGTGAGTTGGGGTGGCTTTCCAGTGCCCAGTAGGCGCTGGTTCTTGGTCGTCTCCGGCATTGTCATCCATACCATCGATGTCTTCGGAGTCGAAGTCTAGCTTGTCGGTTAGATCATCGACAGTGGCTACTAAGTGGGTGGTGGGTGGGCTTTGAATTTCTTCGTCGTCCGCATCCCAACCGTCCTGACCGCAGTCCGGCCAGGGCTCTCTTGATAACAATAGATACTTTAGCGAACTCAAGATGTCGCCGAAAGGTGAGTGTTGAAAGATGTCCGCAGCGGTGAATTCCGTGATTGGCGCCCAATCGGATTCGATTGGAGGGGGTGCGGGAGGTTCGGAGTCCGGCGAGGAGTATGGCACCTCGGAGTCACGAGCTTCATGAGGGACAAGGTCAGTGTTCGGCTCTATCGTCGTTGAGGTTGCAGCCCCCGAGGCGGTGTCTAGCCACCCGTCCTCGATCTGCGCAGCCGGCTCCGAATTGAGGATCGGAGCAGACTCGTGTGCGGCCTCCAGGGCATTGTCCGGCTGCAGAGCAAAATCATGCCCATCGTGACAGTGCGGCGCGCTAGGCTGTGGCTCAAATCCATCGAAGATCAGGTCTCCGCGGATGTCAGCCGTGAAGTTCAAACTTCCAAATCTGACCTGACGGCCAGGGGCGTAGCTTTCGATCTGCTCCAGATGGCCAAGCGGATTGGCCCGCAGTGCAAAGCCGCCGAATACGAAGATCTGTCCGGGGAGAAAGGTCTCACCCTGGACTGCGTCGTTGTTGATGATCGAAGAAGCCATCGAGCCTATCGGTGACGACACAGAGGAACTCTCAATGAAAGCACCAATGTCGGTGTCAAAACCGGCGGATCTCGGGTAGGGGGTCCCGAACTGTGCGTCTAGGCGGATGGTAACAGGAGACAAGGGACACGATGTTTTACCCAGGTTCGGGCCCTCTTGATGGAGGTAAAACCCTACGTCCTTCTTGATTGATATTGATGATGTGGGTATTACAAGAGTAGATCTACCACAAGATCAAGGAGGCTAAACCCTAGAAGATAGCCTATGGTATGATTGTTGTTCGTCCTATGGACTAAAGCCATCCGGTTTATATAGACACCAGAGAGGGCTAGGGTTACACAGAGTCGGTTACAATGGTAGGAGATCTACATATCCGTATCGCCAAGCTTGCCTTCCACGCCAAGGAAAGTCCCATCCGGACACGGGACGAAGTCTTCAATCTTGTATCTTCATAGTCTTGGAGTCCGGCCGATGATGATAGTTCGGCTATCCGGACACCCCCTAGTCCAGGACTCCCTCAGGTGGTGTCGACAATGCGGATCTGCAGCCGTGGACGGGGCGTCAGAAGCTGCTCTGGTAGGTTGGATGAGGTTGCGAGGAAGCGGATCTGAGGCCGTGGACTTGTGAGTTAGCAAAGCGGCCCCGGTAGGGTTGAGAATTGTATAGGCGAAGCTACTCCAATAGGGTTGACGATGGTGTCGGCGAAGCGGCTCCGGTAGGGTTGAGGAAGGTGTCGGCAAAGAGGATCAGAGGCCGTCAACGGGGGCGTCGGTGGGGTGGCTCAGGGGGTGTGGACGAAGCGTCTCCGGTGGGGAGTACGAATGAGCCGCTGCAGATGCGCGGCGGTTGACGAGAGTACCGGCGAAGCAGATCCGGCACCGTGGACAAGGCCGACACTGAATGGGCTGTGGTACAGTGGTGGATGAGCAGTCTACTTGTTTCTAGGGAAGGTGGGAGGGGTAGATGCGGCCGCAGAAGCAGATCCGGCAAGGTGGACGCCGCTGGCAGTGAATGGGCTATGGTACGCCGGTGGATGAACAGTCTAGGGTTTTGAGAGGGGAGGGGAGAAAGGGCGATGAAGTATGGATGGCGTGATGTAAGATGCTCTGGTGCTGTGGAGTTAGTAGTTTATGCGGGAGGGGGAGAGGAAATGGGGGTGCCGTGTAGTCGGGGGAACCGGAAGTTACCAAAGCAGCCCCGGCCTATCATGTAGATGAGGGCGGTATTGTAACTGTTGGTCTCCGTGCACCAAGGACAAAAGGGGGATTTCGCATGCTAAAGACTAAGGTGGCGGAAATTTTAGAAGGAGGCGGGAGATTTTGCCGCCCGCGGGACCGTTCGTATCCAGTTTCAACTAATTTTGGACCGTGCTAGCGGGAAGGTCATGCTAGACTGTGTACACGGGGCACGCATCAGCAGTTAATAACTGGTGTGAAGTCCACCCCAGAAAAAAAGACAATAACTCGGGATGATGCACCGATAACTTGGACGTTCACACGGGCGCGGCCAATCATACGGGTGTAGTGGAGCGTTCTCAAAAAAGGGATCAAACCCTCAGCCTATGTATTTCTCGTGTAAATAGATAATTTGGTGCCATTGGTTATTTACTTTAAACATAATGCATTGACGTGTTAGTGTAGAGGCACACAAAAAGAAATGGATATTGTAGTTAGCTACTTAAAATGTTACCTCATATGATTACATAGCCTCCATTTCATAAATTGCGTACCCGTTGAATTCATATATGAATATTACATATATTACTTCAAAATAGAAACTTAAATCATCCAAGACTAATGAATTTGAATGCAAGAGTAACAATGGTGCATGTGCATGATAGCTACATTGGTTGTTTGAAGAAACATCACTTTAACTTTGCCATGCACAACTGAAAAGGTTTATTTAAATAGAAAAAATGTGATATGTGAGTGTCCAATCTTTACAGCGTTGAATCGATATTGTACCTTTGGACACGATACGAAGTAGATATTGACTTATGTTCAAGCGATGCACGTCCACGATCGCTAGATAGTGATACGTGAATGAATTGTGCAATCTCTCTCACACGCATACATATCTCATTTCCCTGTGGGCATCGGAATCACACATGCGCACTTCGTGTATTTCTCTCCCTCCGTCAGGGTTAAATTCGTCTTTCTACCCCGTCCTACAAGTCTCTCACACAGAAACAAACACGCTCTCTATGTCTAACACGCCCACCCCTTTAGTTCCGCCCACCCGCAGCCACTAATGTCTCAAAGTATAATAATGTCTCTCACACATATGGTATCTACTTATCCCTTAATATAGCTAGATATGTGTCACACAAACTCCTTCTCCCTACTAGCAAGATGCCCATGCATTGCAAGGAACATCAAGATGAATTTGTATGAGAAGTTTATCTTGTGGGAGAAAAGGATGACCGAGGGAATGCCTTATTTGCAAATGCGGAGAGGGGTGTGGGTATCATTTTACAAAATTGCCATATTTTCCTTCCTGTCCGTCGGATATAAATCGGATGGCCTATATTGCAGGATGGCAGGAACACCATCATCACCAACTCTGTTTTTTATAACAGTAGAGATATGTGAGTGTCACTGCCCCCCCCCCCACACACACACTTCCCAACACCGAAGGAGTAGGGTGACACCTCAATCTTGATACTAATCTATCGACTGGCTTCTCTCCCAAACATACACACACACACTACCCGACACCGAAGGAGTAGTGTGACACCTCGATCTTGATACTAATCTATCGACTGGATTCTCTCTCAAACATACACACACACACTACCCGGCACCGAAGGAATAGGGTGGCACATCGATCTTGATAATAATCTATCTACTCCTCTTTCAAACATACACCCACACACACTCGCTAGTTGTGCCTCTGTGCCTACCGCGCACACTCTCGATACGTCTTTCTCTCACTCCCCCCCCCCACCACCAACAATGACAGCAGAAGGGTGACAACTCGATCTGATCATAATCTGTCAATTGGTTTCTCTCTCAAACATTGTGTCTCGGTGCCTCGCTCGGTAGCCCCCTCGATATGTAGACTTCTCGCACGCGCACAGCTGTAGTGACGATGACGCTGAACCCAGTGTGCATTGTTTTTACCGGCCTCATGTGATAGGTTTCACCCTGTTTTCTGTTAATTAACAAGGCAACCTTTTCTTTGTTACTACTAGTGAATCTAAAATCATTCGGGTAGACATAAAATATATCACTTCAACCCAATTATCGCAGCAACTATTTTAAAAGAAATTAGCTAGCTGCCCGTGCGTTGCATGGAACATCAAGATGATTTGTATGAGTAGTTTATCTTGTGAGAGAAAAGGCTGAATGAGGGAAGGCCTTATTTGCGAACGTGGAGAGACGTGTGGGTATATTTTTGCAAAATTGCCATAGTTTCTTTCCTATCCGTTAGATATAAATCCGACGGCCTATATTGCAGGATGGCACGCACACCATCATCACCAACTCTGTTTTCTACTCCCTCCATCCGAAAATACTTGTCATCAAATGGATAAAAATAGATGTATCTAAAACTAAAATACTTCTAGATACATTTCCTTTTATCAATTTTGATGACAAGTATCTCCGGATGGAGGGAGTATTTGTCTTTTTAGAGATTTCAACAAGTGACTATGACCGGACCTTACCAACATACTCAAAAAAGTAGTCCATAATTTTGATGTTACCCTCTTTTCTTGGAGGTGTAGTGCCATCTGGATACCTCATAAATAAATCAAGGACAAATCTGACCCCTTCCTGAAAAGACATACGTAGCAAAATGAGTGAATCTACACTCTAAAATATGTCTACATACACATCCATATATGGTAGTCCATTTGAAATCTGAAAAAGACAAATATTAAGGAAGGAATGGAGTATATATAAGAGTAGACATGGAGATATATCTCTAGCATGGTCTAGAACAAAAATGTGATGGGCTGGTTAGTGTCGGATGCTCGCAACGCGATGACATGAGTTTGAATTCTGTCTTTTAACTTTAGATTTTTATATTATATATTACTCTACTTATTTAATATATACTTCTTTCGCTACTGTACTGACAGTGGAACCCACAGAGTACTTAGAATATTAAGGATGGACTTGTTTCTTTTTAACTTTCTGTACGAAGCTGTAGCCACCCTGCAAGTCACGTGTACACTGTACATGCAATTAAGTTTTTATAGAGGGACAATCATACAGGAAATTAACTCAAATGGATTGGATGTCACTCTATTATTTCTAGCACAAAGAGCATCTCCAAAGGCAGCCGGCAAATTTCCTCCCGCTTCCTTCCGCGGAGAACGACATCAAACGCCAGCGGCATACATTTTTACAACTCTAACCAGCCAAATGAAATTCGTGCAAACACGGACTGATTTCATATAAGCATGAAGGATTTCGTATAAAAAAGCTGGATCTTCATATAAACATGATGGATTTCATTACATTTACATGAACTAAGAGTGCCAATCCGGCTCTCTTGTATAATTAATACTCCCTCCGTCCGGAAATACTTGTCCTAGAAATGGATATATCTAGACTTATTTTAGTTCTAAATGGCCGCCCGCAGATCCCTTTGTCTTCCTCATGTCCGTCAGACACTTGCGGGGTCGACGAAGGTCCTCGGAAGAGATGAAGCAGCAAAGAAACCACCTGAATCCACGGTCGTCGCCTCGGCGGTCGCCTTCATGGGTCCCAAGTGGCGGCGGCCTCCCGTGTTCTACTTCTCCTCGATGATGGCGGTGGACACGGAGAAGCTGGCCACCGACTCGTCGTTCTCCACGCCCCCGGCTTCTGTCTCTGCCTGCATGGCGCTACCACAGGCACGGGAGGCACGCCCACAGAAACGGGAGGCGCGGCCTCCGTAGACACTGGTGGCGCGGTACGACGCGGCAGCGATGGTGCCCGCACCAGCATGCTCGCCGCCGTGCCGGTGTGGAGCAACTCGCCACTCCTCATCGAGCTGAACTGGAGCGGCGAGTTGCTGAACCACGTGCCTGCTTGGGGCGGCAACTGGCTCCGTCGGGCCAAGCAAGGTTGGTGAAGCACCAAGCAGCCTCGCCCATATCCAGAGGGCTCGGCGGGCCACCCAGCCGGGTAATATGTCGGAGAACGGCTCATCGGAAGCCATCAGAAGAGTGGAGAAAATGGTGAAGGAGGAGATGGGGGAGCGGCGGAGGGGTGCGATTCTTGCCCGCTGTCTGTCTGGCCTCGTGTAAATAGAGGGTGGATGGTAGGAGCTTGGCCGGTGTTTTGCCTCGTTTAAACTGAGGGCGGATGGGAGGAGCTCGGCCGGTGTTGCGTTTAATTCCGGCCCGCTCATGAACAGACGTGTGGCCAGAGTAGGATTCTTTGTTTGCATGCGGGTTTAACGGAGGGATTTAATGGAGGCACCGGGCGTGCAGCGGGCGGCGCAGTACTATTCGATTTGACAGCATTAATGAGCCGTCAAATCACAAAGGCCCTCGCCTCTCGTGAAACCGACCGAGCTAGACTGCCCCGCCCTCTAGCCTTTTAAAAATGTATATACTCCACTTTTGTACAGTAGTAGTATCGATGGATTGCGCCATGGAGCAAAACTTGAAATTAAAAAAAAAGGTGGTACATATAGAGAGCCCTCGTGAACTAAGTGTCATGTACATGGCAATAAATAATGTACTACATGCCCTGTTAAAGAATTCGTTTGATTAACCAGTTAACTTGCTGATTAATCCCTACTTGTAGGGTCACCGAGTAGCCGATAAACCGATAAATCGTCCGATTAATTGATTAAATGGCCGATTAACTTGCCGATTAGCCTATTAATCCCCTACTCGCCAGCCAACCAAGCAGCTACCAGTTAACGATTTCCTCAACAATGACTACATGATACTAAGGCTGGTTGTAATGGCAGTATCATAGGTAGTATCATGCGTGCCAACTAAGCAATTTTGATGAGGTGTCATTGAATTAAATGAGGAAAGAGGAGCTTGAGTATCATATACTACTTTGTGTCATGCATGGCAATAAATGTAGTCCTATATGATACCAACATATGATACCATGCATTACGGATGTAGTATCATACACTAGTATCATATGCATACAAGCCCCACATCTCTTCTTGGTTGATTCCTCTATTTATGTCAAAAAATAAGAAACAACATGGGAGTTAATGCACCACGCCTATGTGTTTACTAGTACTCCCTCCGTCCGAAAATACTTGTCATCCAAATGGATAAAAAGAGATGTATCTCGAACTAAAATACATCTAGATACATCCCCTTTTATCCATTTTGATGACAAGTAGATGGAGGGAGTATTTGGTTTTCGTAAGATGACTTAATACTCACCTACTAGACGGAGGGAGTATTCCATTTGACAGCGGGCGGCACAGTTCCCGATACGGCTTTAATGCAGACGTGGGAGGGAGTAACGGTTCCCGATATGTTGAATGGCCAATGCATCCTCCTTCAATTAATGCATGAGGGAAGTAATGGGAGGAGGTCTGGGAAAAGAGGCTGCACGATGTGAATGCAACGCAGTTTGCCCTCATTGCCCTCATAGGCGCCCCTCCATTCCAATGCATCTACCACATCGTACGCACCTAAGCATTTGCCTAAGCACCTACACTAAGCGCAAAAGAGCTCGCTCCAGACCCATGGCGGCGATGTGCGTGAGCGGCCAGCGGCTGCGCCAGATGGTCCACGACGCCGGCCTGCGGCATGACGCCGAGGATCGTCTCCAGACGGTGTTGGAGACCGGCTGGTGGATGGCCGCCATCGACGCCAACTACGACTCTCAGTTGGACCAGATGATCGTTGCCACCAGCAACAAGTTCACCGTCCTCAAGAAGCTCGCGGACGACATCGCCATACTCCTCCAGCCCGCGCGCCCGGGCTCCTCATTGCCTGCCACCCAAATCGGCCTCCATGGCCGGAACCTCTTTCAAGCACGGGTGGCCCTGCGACTGGCCGCTGACGCCACGAAGAATGTCCACCTGGAGGTCGCGCTCGCTGTGAGGCGCCTCGCCCTGCAAGAATTAGTCGACCTACACATCCACGCGTATGAGAAAATCGTGTACATAGGTATCTACAAGGCCAGTGAGGACGCTATGATGTTGGCCTTCCTCAACCGGCTGGAAGCCTTGGATGCCTTTGTTGAGAAGAACCTCGACCTCGCCACAAAAGCCGCTGCTCCTTAGCCGCCGGTCGGTGGCCCGGCGCACTAAGTTGAGGAGGAGGAGGTCGTACGTTCGTGGATCCATCTTTCTTCTTGCCTTCTGTAACCACCACTGTGATCGCATCATCGTGGCCTTAATTCTTATTGTGCTCTTGCATTCTCGTTTCAGTCAATACCGACATGTGCGATCCCTTTGCTTAATTATATGCATCACTGTAACTAGTACTCCATCCGTCAATTTATAAGTTGTGCTTACTTTTTCCATCAACTTCGTGCAACGCGCAGGCATCTTGCTAGAAACACTAGAATATGTCTATACAATCCGTATGTGATAGTCCATTTGAAATCTCAAAAAAGATAAATATTTAGGTACGGAGGGAGTAATATATTAGGAGTATATCAAAACAATAGTGATTTCTTCCAAGTTTGTGAACAAATACTACTATTCTACTACTTTGGATCCGTCGCAATGCATGGGCACATTGCTAGTAAAAGGAAAAGGCCTGCCGCGTTCGCGTCGCACCCCCACACGCCCGGGAATCGGGAGTACAACACGGCCCGTCTGGCACGACACATAGCTTAGGGAAAGCGTGTTGCCTGCCTAGCATTTTCACTTTCATGTGGGACCGCCGTTGAGCAAACCGACACCCCGCCCGCCACCGGGTTGGAAAACAGAAACAAGGGGAAGATCTAGCTGTAGCACGGAAGCCAAGAATTTTTGTGTCAGACAGGGCTCGTTGATAGAGTAGGAGCATTCCATACTAGTACTACTCCTACTAGTACTACCAAGTTTGTACTCCTAATATTATATTACTAGTACTACCACTATACAACTACTAGTACATACGTGCACGGCACAACATCGAAGGAACAAAAAAGGGAAGATCTTGTTTTGGGTGATTTATCTCTTTTTCAATCAACGTAGTATGAATAATATGATGTGGGGGGCACCCATGAAGCTTATGTGGCTTGGTTGCATGGCTACGGAAGGTTAGAGAAAAATAAATAGATAATGTGTTTAGAGTGCACTCCACTAAATAGATATACTTTGGATCCATTGCAACGGACCGACACATCTATATCTATACCCCGTATATAGTGTGTGAAAAACTTTGAAAGTTGGTCGTTGGATGAAGCCAATCCGACGGTACAAAGATGGCAAATCCGAGCACTACTGGCCGTTGGATATCATCCACCAGATTCTGCCACATGTATAATCTAGAAGACTCCATGGTTGAACTTAATTCATGACTAACTTTGCCACAACTAAGCTTAGGCAAAGTTATTAGTTCTTCAAAATGAGAGCCACAAGTTGGCAAGCCTAAGGGAATATTGCCACATTTTTTGTGTGTATGTCATGTGGGGCCTTAGTGTGGCTTGCCTAAGGTGTGGCTTGAACCAAACACTCACCTAAGTTAATCAAACTTGCCTAACCTTAAATTTCACCAGATTTTGCCACATGTTAGAATCCAGAAAACTCCACATGTAGAAGCATAATGCAAAAACCACCAGAATCTCATGCGTGCAATGCACGTGTACCTTACTAGTACTAATTGGTAGTAGTAAGAAACAAATTCTAGTTTTGGCACGAGCTCGTACTGCGGGAGCACCACAAGGCCTGCCGCAAGAGTTACATTTCCCTCTCGGGGCCCACGGGACCAAACTTCAGTGGCTTAGTGCCCGGCCTATGAGTCAATGACATGCGGACCTTAAATGCGGCTGGCCCACATGTCATTCTCATGGTGGTGGCGTGGTTCGCGACTCACTCGTTCGAGATGAACCGGCCGGAGTACGGATGAAAATGTGTCACAGCCGCTGGATGAAAATTCGATGGTGCGGGAGTACGGATCGGAGCACAGCAGCGGAGCAGGCAAACCGCGTCCAATTGGGTGTGTCTATGGTAGAAAGTTAATGGTCACCGCAGTTCAGCTGGCCCGCATGTCATACACACAAAGGCAGAGGAGCGGTGGGGCTGAGAGGGATGAGGGGCACGAACAATCCTACCATTATGTCACTGACATGTGGGTCCCATAAGCGCGGGTCCCACCTGTCAGCGAAGGAAAGGCAGGGCAAGGCAGTGCTAGCCACGTCTGAGTGTCCATGTCCACGTCGGGGGACATCGTGCCGTGGGTTGGAGCGGCTCATGGGAATCGCGTGCGGGTGTGGCAGTGGTAGAAACAAGAAACGTGATGGTCGCCGTGGTTCAACTTCCATGGACAAGTTGTCGTGTCTGTTGACACATGTATATCAAAACTAGAGTGTTTATATTTCAAGCACGTGAACAAGTATTATTCTACTAGTTTGGATCCATTGCAACGCATGGGCCAGCACATTGTTAGTAGTAGTGTCCATCTCTATCTCTAGAGGCCTTCCCTCGTTCATCCTTTTCTCTCAGAAGATAAACTACTCATAAAAATGCATCTTGATGTTCCATGGAATGCACGAGGATGTTTCCTTGGGGGTCTCTCCAGCGCGGCATGGCCGTAGTTGCAAGTTGACGCCCCTTGAGATGCCGACGTTGAGGGGCACTCGGATTTCCTCCGATGAGCAGGTAAGATGAGTTTGATCACGTAGTAAATGAATTCTAAAGACTACTTCCATGCCAATTTCCTAATTCTCCCCCTGCCCACTGTTTCACAGGCTAGGCTCGGTGCGAGTGGATATTGGCTTGCATATGTATGGTAGGGTACCAACATCAATTTGCACAGCATTTACAACGGTGACACCGTTCCCGTAGAACCTTTGTTCAACATTGGGATCAGCCATGCAACGGGCCACCGCATGAATTGGTACGATGGAACCACGGTGAGATTGAATAAAAGATAGAACGAACCTTGTACATGGCGGTCAAAGGCGGACCATGCTGTCTGCGGCCGATTTGTTGCCGTACGAGTAGGAAGACGTTGTGCTCCTTTCTAACCGCATCTTCGCGGTGACAAACCAGGGGACTTATTTTGTATGGGACACATCCTATGATATACTCCCTCTCTCCCAGTTTATTTTTTTGAATCTTTTCGTTTTATAAGTTTCAAATTCAAATTTAGAGCTCCCCATCGCATGTTGAGATTACAATGTCCATTAAATCATTGCGTGCATGTATAGTAAAGAAACAAATATCGTGTTTGGCACGAGTTCGTGTTGCGGGAGCACCACAAGCCCTGGCGCAGGAGATACATTTCCCTCTCAGGGCCGTCGGGACTGAGGTTCAGCGCCTTACTACACCTACCTTTGAGTCAATAACATGTGGACCCGATAGGTGACTGGTCCACATGTAATGCTCCCAAAGGCATAGGGGCCGTGGGTCCAAGAGGGGTGAGCCGCAGGTCCGGGACGTGTGATTTCATGGGTTCGAGCGGCGTCGTGGGAATCGCGGGTGGCTGTGGTAGAAACTTGATGCTCGCCGCATTTTAGGTGGCCCACAGGTCATGCACACAAGGGCAGAGGGGCGGTGCAGCCGAGAGGGGTGAGGCGCATGTCGGGGGGCGTGGTGCCGTGGGTTGGAGAGGCGTCGTGGGAATCGCGAGATGAAACATGATGGTCGCCGTAGTTGAACTTCCATGGACAAGCTGTCATGTCTACGGACACATGCACTGCATACCGATCACTAGAAGGAGTAGCAGAGAAAGCTATATATGCGGATAAATAGTTCCTTATAGTCAAGCGGACCCACGCTACTACTCTGTTCCAAAGACATGCACACCATCGAAATAGTCCATCTATATCAATATACACCGAGAGGGAATAACTTTTTTTACAAGAGAGGAAATAGTTCATCCATCCATAATGCCCTCCTACTGGTGCAGCGTTTTCTTATTATTATTATTATTATTATTATTATTATTATTATTATTATTATTATTATTATTATTATTATTATTATTCTCATTCTCTGTGGGAGACGGCTTCGCAACAAGCTCTTTGGACCTTGCAGCTATCTCGAAACTCAGACGGGCATCGAGGGCAGCATATTTTATCCGCTTGTACGTCAAGGGATAATTCTCCCATCCAGACGACCTTAATGCCACCGTCTCATCACCCTTCTGAAGATTTGTACCGAGCACAAAATTTGCTACGTCGAAAAGGGATGGTGTCTGTTTAGCACAATCTTCTACAGGAATTTTGATTCTGGTTTGTAGGTCAGCGATGCTTTTCAAATCAAGGTTGTACGGCTCCAGCTTCTATTTGTCCCCTTCGATGGCTGCCCCACAGAAGTATACGTCCTCCCGAGACAAGAAATCGTGAAGCTCACCTGGTATGGAGGCCGAGTGTATGATGTGGTACACCAAAACATCATCTTTGAGGCACAACTGAAGGATGGCGGCGCGCTGGATCTTCCCAGGGGCACGCTCCGTGTACTCTGCGTCGAGACCGATGACACTCGTCTCTACCTTTTCGAGGGAGTTGGATACATTGTTGATCCACCGCCGAACAACCCTTGGGTTGACGGTGACGGTGGCAACTATGTGCATCGAGCCTTCGACGAGGACATGTTGGACGCTAAAAACCTGCATCTCGATCTCTTTCACCATTTGGAACCGCTGGAACAGAGGGCTATGGTTTGGAGAATTAGGATTAGATGGCTAGTCTAACTGAAGTAGTAGATGATTATTTAAGGAGGTTAAAACAATGTGAACGCAGTGGGTTTGGATGCAAATGAAGAGGAAGGGGAGGTGAAGAAGCCGAGGCGAATCGGTTCCTGATGGAGAAGTAAATGGGAGAAGTGGCGTGCAGGCAGTTGATTAGACGGCTAGGTAGACTAAACGAAAAGGCTATGTGGGTAGACTGAGGAGTCATACATGTTCGTGTACATGCCCATCCTTCCTGATATGTGGGACCTATGCAAACAGATAAAAAAATGTGTCGTAGCTTTTTTTTAGCGCGTGAGTGGGAGACACAACATTCTCTGGTTAAGGAATACTCCCTCTGTTTAGGTGAGTATAAGTCACCTTATGAAAATCAGGTTTTCCCAAAACCTTTAGGCGTGGAGCATTAACTTCCTGCTCAATCCCCTCCCAGCCTCATTAGCCAGCATTCTCTTCCTCTGCTGCCGTGTTCTACCTTTCCATTTTTCCTCTTCTCAAGTGTGGAACGATCTGCATGCCGTCCTTGGTGCACCAAAACGACCACTGCATGCATCGCGGCAGGGCGTTGATTGGGCATGCACGAGAATTTTGTTCTGCTCGCAATATGGATGATACCTGAACGATGAAGTGAACAGGCATGCTAGCACGAGAGACCTATTTCCGCTATACAATACTAGAGTACTCATGTTCCTACTACTACTAGTAGTAGTAGTAGTAGTAGTACAACTGTGGTACACTTGATGGTCAAAATACTATTCATCCGGTCCTCACAGTGAAGTGACAACACCCTGCGCCTGACACTAGTCCAGACGAGGCGGCGTGTTCGGGTTACCAAAGTCAGCCTCACCTTGTGCACTGTGCAGTCTGTCACCGCCGCTGTACAACACATTGGCGCCTCGCCTCGTCTCCCTCTCCGCTCCCATAGCACCACTCCATCTCCATATCCTTCTACGTCTCCGTCTCCGTCTCCATCTCACTGTGCCCTCATGTACCATCGCCTCACTCGCCTCCCCCAGTACCACTATTCCCTCGCTAGCCGCTCCAGCACCGACATCCTTCTCCCCCGTAAATCAAGCCCCCTTCCAAACTCCAGCATGGCCGAACGCAAACCGTGCAGCATCCATATGAGCTGCGATTGGAGCAATCTCTCCAGTGACATCCTCGACCTCTGTTGTTCGTGTATGCATATGTTGACCACCCTGCGGCTGGCTCCATGTTCGAGGGACATGCACACGACCATCGTCAAAGCAAGGCCTAAGCTTTTTCAAGACACCCTGCTTGCTGCTATCTGGTCTTGCGAGATCGGCTCACCATGATACGAAGGCGTGCATGATGCCCCTCGACTTCAATCCGATCTCCTTTAGCCGAAACTTCTTTGCACGTATGTAGTGTGTCGCCGTACATCATTTCCCTCGACATCGATCCGATCACCATCGCCCAAAACTTCTTGGCAGGTATGTACTGGGTCGGCATGAACTCCCATTGGATGGCTGCCTTTAGAGAAGACGGTAAAAAGTTGGTGCTCGTGAACTTCCAGACCTCCCATGAGATTATCCTTCCTCCGTTGGATTATATAGACTATTACCATCGCAGTCCAAGTCATCTAGATTAATACGTCAGTCGGATGGATCTTGTTTTGCAGAAGATTGTAATCCGCCAAGTACCCACACGACATGCGAATTACGCAAACTTCAAGCTAATTGCCTTGTTCGACCGCGGACTCGCCTATCTTTATGTCGGTGCCTTTTTTTAGCTGGAGACAACTCGGCTCACAGTGGATCATCGTCAAAGCTGATACACACTTCTATGATGCTATTGAACACAATGGCATCATCTACGTGATCGACAAAGCAGATGGCGCCATGTATTGCTGGGACGGCGCGTGTAAGTTGTTTCCGTCTCATGTTAATGATGACGCCATGACACTGTTTGAACTTTTTGTGTTGATTGGCATATCCCTGTTTGAGCAGAATTTGAGTACTATGGCAATATATTAGAGACGCTATAAATCAGCTATATTTGGAAAGAGTTAATTCATGTGATTGTGACCATGTCATTACAGCCAATTTGTACCCTGAATAATCAAACGGTTAGGAATATATGGATATTATCCTTATTTTACAGTAATCTATATACTACTACTAAATATGAGTGTGTATCAATGGCCATGTTAGTTTCCTCATTTTCATGATGTAGAAACATGCAACACACTGTTGGTTTCATCTAACCATACATTAGGGAAGTAAATGTGCATATGGAGAACTCTATATTTGAAAGTAGTGAAATCCTGCAATGCTTACCATGTGTACATACCTATATTCGCCCTTCAGCAATCAATGGCTAGAATAATATCCTCACAAAAAATTTGCCCATAGAACACGAGTATATAACAATGCATGTTCTGTTAGTTACCTTGAAGAATTTGTTTGTGAGGACAGAACATGATTACATAACATGCATGACATGGTAGTTTCCTGTGAAGAATTGATTGCGAGATAACATGAGTATAACCATGCATGGCACTTCTATATTTTTGAACCCGGTATACATTTCCCTGTATTTTCCTCCCAGTTCCAACAGGGACATATCAATGTTGTTTCTTGCATTATCCTACTCATACTCTGAACAATGCTGATCTTACATGAACAACGCTTGTCCTTTTTGATATGATGTAGTGTCCCTACAGTTACTGCCCTTTGTAATTACACCACCTTTGCGAAAAACAGGGAAGCACAACTGGTTCCTCGCTCGATCAGACGACGGCAAAAGACTGATGATCATTCAGACACATGAGCCGGAAAAGTTATATTGCAAAAACCCCACTGTATACAAGCACCATGTAATATGTGAGTATCCCGACAGTGGATGTTACATCTATGAGCAGGATACTAGCTTGTTGGGGCCTTTAGGATTTTTTAGTTGGAGGCGGGTAAACAGCCTTGGTTCACACTCTCTATTTCTTGGACTCAATTATCCGATTAACCAGGAGATCACCGTTGGCAAGGACCTTGATGGCAGAGAGGCTCTGTTTTCTATGGAAAACTATGTCTACACGGCGAGCCCTAGGAGTTCGGGAGCAAACTCCCCTGATTGTCAACGATACAGCCTGCAGCCAAAAGAAGGTGAGAATGACAAAGGCATCCGAATTAACTTTGATCCTTGGATGTCTCAATTACGACAGGCAGTGATGTGGTTCAAGCCTTTAGGTTGATAGGTAACTGGGCTGTTGCATCGAAAGGGTGGAGTACTGGTGTCTCCGGATCACTGGTCGCTGAAGCGGGGCTACAAATTATGATGGTGTTGGATCATCTCTTCGAATGACTTTGTTGTCTTTGCTACTGGTTCTGGATGGGTAGTTCTTTCTTTTGTTATGCATATTCCTTGTCATTTGGTCGTCCTCGTCTATGTCACTCTTTCTATGTAATAGTTACTTCTGTTTAGAATGTCATTCTCGTCTGGATCACGGGAGTCTGAGCGCTGCAGATAAGTACGTTTTGGTGGTGTAGCAAGACTTCTTATGAACTATCATGTCTTGTTGTTTATGTCCGTAGTAGTCACTAGTCAGTGTTTGAATGTTTTATATATCGTTGTTTCGAACTGTTTATTGTCTCGAACTACTGGTGGGCTAAATGAGGGCATCACCATTCTCCAGTGTCCAGAGTATATCTCCTTTTTTCAAGTTATATAATTTGGGCTCACTGCCTTTTCGATGATGTACACTTGCTTGGGCCAGTGAGGTGTCGTTGAATATGGGTCGAGTAGTAACGCAATGCCAAACAGGTCAATTCTGACTCTCGGGCCGGGCTCTCAAAAGATCCTGAAAAAAAAATGCCGGGCATATTGGCGCCACCGGTGTTTTCGTGAGCTTGCGCACCGAGAGCATATTGGCGCGTGCTCGAAATTCATGCTACCTTTTCATCCCCTGTCTCCCGCCCCTCCCCCACCTCTGGAATCTCGATTCCTACTCCAGTTCCCCCGAATCCCCCTCCTGTACTCCATGTACTCAAGTGCACTATCATGTTGCCGGTTAACGCAGATCTCCGAGCCGGAGATCCTGAGGTCCGTCCTACCTTCGGTCGCTGCGTGCTGTCGCTCAACAGTGGCATGGTGGCGCATGACGAACACTTTGCCGGCAAATTGCTGATGGTAACCATCAACGGCGACCGGCCTCCCATCTCGCTGGACGACCTTGTCAAAGCTCTTGGCATTGCGCACGACATCCAAATAAGTGACTTGCTCGTCGAAGTCTGTCCGCCACTGGCAGATTTCTCCGTCAGGTTCCGGAAAACTTCCGACTGCAGTCATGTGTTCGAATCTTCCCAGTGTTTGTTCTGCGATGGCGCACTGGTGAGCTTTGATCGGTGGCACCCAGGATGGGCTCAGTGCCCTCTGAGCTTGAGTTTTTAACAAAGCTTACCTTCCATGGCATGCCTCGACGTTCTTGGAACAACGAGTCCATGAACGAGCTTATCAACGACCTTGGAGGTGAGCTCGTAAGTATGTTTGTTCCTCCAGATAGCTGGGCTCTGACTGTTATGGCATGGATGAAGAAGTCGTCCACCATATCGAAGGTGATTGGTGTTGAGATACCGGTGCAGGAACCGGGGTTGTACTATTCGTCGCCACCAAGGCCGTCGCAGACCACGTTAGGGATGTACCTGTATCGAGTGTTCGTGCATGTCGAAGAAGTGGTCAATCCATCAATCGAAGTCCTGTCGCCGCCGCTGGTGCCTGGGTCCGTCGACGACGTCCATTACAGGTGTCAACGTCAGAGTTTCCCTGTGTTGCTCGGAACGATGGATGGCGCAGGGCCTACTCCATCGCGCGGCGGAGGCCACTGCTTCTTTGGGAGAAGAGGCAGGGCTGGCTGCCTAGATGTGCTCTAATTTGAGGTAACAACTGAATCTTGTCAGATAGTACTAGTTAAATCCGAGCTATGGGTCTGAAGCACTGATATGCCAGTACATTTGATTGTGACCTGTTCTAATTTTGTACCTAAACTTTTTTTAGAAAGGGATGTACGTCAACTTAATGTGCTAGCAGAACTTATTGTGTTGTCTGTCTGTTTTCTTTGCACAACATTCAAGATATTTCCCCGTCATTTATAAAGACGATGAACCATTGTGTATGACATCGTTGGTTTCAACATAGCCCTTCCCGTAGCGATCCACTGCTTCCATCCTGATTGTGCCGCCTGCGTGAATTTTTTGTATGCAAGTTCAGTGTGCTATGATGTCCTATATGATTGTGTCAACTATATAAGTTTTTACTGAGCATCAGCAATGCATATGGCTGAAAGATGTATTTATGAGCATCGACCGATGGGTCTCTCTCTCTCTCTCTCACACACACACACACACACACACAGGCACACACACACGCACACACGCACAAGTGGGACCCGTTGAATTATTTATTTGCTCGTGACAGCTTTTAATTAGGTTCCACTGTAATCTAACTTTTTTCTTAGGTTATTAATTGAGCTCGGTGACTTCAAAAAGTTGTACAGAAGCCTTGTTTGGGCCTTTCCGGCGTCGTTGAATGTGGGCTGAGTAACCATATTAGGTTGTACTGTACTACACAGGCCTTTTTTTCAACATCAGCAATGCAACTGGGCCGACAGTTGTACACAATATCCGGGTCAACTTGTTATCCGCCCCACTGGGCTGCAAAGTTTCCTTGGAGGTATGCATTAGGCTTAACAAGAAAATGTACTTTAAGAAATAATAAATGGGATGTAATTATAATAACTAGGCAATTACTATGCACCAACCACGTAATTAGTTTGAAAAATATATTATTTTTGGAATTTGGAAATTTTAATTTCATTACTTGTTGCGCGTGCAATATTTCGTTGGTTTTTAACGTGATACAAATTTATTTTGAAATTATATTTAACCTGACTAGAAATTTTGGATAAAAATATTTCAGATCCCATCAAAATGTGGGAATTTTTTTTTTGAATTATGTTTTGAGCGGTTGTTTGAAATTATTAATCGTTGTCCTAGCTAGAAGTTGGGTTGTACTTTTAACAAACTGTAAATGGGTTGTAGTAAATTCCATTATAATTGACAAATGGGTTGTACATTCTTACAAATCGCAAATGGGCTATATGTTCTCTGCCAAATCCGAGTTGTGGGCCTACTAAGTTGACGTGTACCAAGGTCTTTGTCAACTTAGTCAATATAAACGATTCTAGCTGCAGTGATCGTACGATGTCCATCCAACGGCCGTGGTGCTTCTTCAACCTCTGGTCTTCTTGCTCCAGCCGCCCAAAGCAACGCCGGCCGTGCCGCGTGCTCCTGCCTCCCGTGGCCGGCTGTGATGCCGCGGAGGCCTCACCGCCCCGTACTACTCCCACCGCTGGCCAGGCCATCCCTCTACTCACCCACACCCCCTGTTATTCTGCAGCGACGGCAGCCTCACACCGCAGCCGAAGCAGTGAACCCTCGTACTCCTCTCCACGCGGGCTACCACTGCTGCGTCTTCCCCGGCTCCACATTGTCCCCTTCCTAGGCCTCGCTATCATCCAGACCACTGCCCTAGTGCTCTCGGCGCAGCGTGGTCAACGTGGTCAATGACCGACTTCCATCGGAAGAGTACTGTACGTGGAGAGGCTGACAACTGGGTCTAGGCGGCCGCAAGGAAGTGCCTCCTTATTAAGCGCAAAATAATTATTCCTCCACCTCACAGCAGGGACCCACCGGACGGGCCACCTTATTTCACAAAAAAAATGTTTCCCCCCTGACTGCTGGGACCCACCGGACGGGCCAGCATATTTCGCGAAAAAAACGTTCCCCGCGCTGTCAGCTTGGACCCACCAGAAGTGCCTCCTTATTACGCACAAAAAAATGAATACTCCCCCTGCTAGCTGGGACCCACCATGGTGGGAGGCTGACTTGTGGGCCTACTAAGTTGACTGGGACGGGGGCCTTTGTCAACTTTAGTGCATATGAACAATTCTAACTCCAGTGACCGTACGATGTCCATCCAACGGCCGTACTGCTTCTTCAACCTCTGGTCTTCTTGCTCCAGCCGCCCAAAGCAGCGCCGGTCGTGCCGCATGCTCCTGCCTCCCGTGGTCAGTTGTGCTGCCGCGGAGGCCTCACCGCCCCCTACTATTCCCACCGCTGGCCAGGCCCTGCGGCGACGGTAGCCTCACACCGCAGCCGAACCAGTGAACCCTCGTACACCTCTCTGCGCGGGCTTCTACTGCCGCGTCTTCCCCGGCTCCCCGTCGTCCCCTTCCTAGACCTCACTGTCGTCCACCGCCCTGGTGCTCTCGGTGTGGCATGGTCAACGTGGTCAACATGGTCAAGGAACGACTTCCATTGGACGTGGACTGTACGTGGAGAGGCTGACAGCTGGGTCCATGGTCCCAGCAAGGAAGTGCCTCCTTATTACGCGGAAAATAATGATTCCTCCACCTGACAGCTAGGACCCACCTGACGGGCCACTGTATTTCACGAAAAAAAACATTTCCCCTTGACTGCTGGGACCCACCAGCTACATCTTCGCACACAAGGAAGTGCGTCCAGGAAAAAAACAAAATGATTCGCCCCCCTGACCGCTGGGACCCATCAGCGACACCTTCGCACGCAAGGAAGTGCGTCCGGGCAAAAATAAATGATTCTCCCCCCTGACTGCTGGGACCCACCAGCTACATCTTCGCACGCAAGGAAGTGCGTCCAGGCAAAAAAAATGATTCTCCCCCCTGACTGTTTGGATCCACCAACTACATCTTCACGGGCAAGGAAGTGCCTGACAGTCGGGACCCACCTGGTCGAAGCGTATGTAGCGTTGTCATTCTGGTTGCGAACGTGTACGTACATACTAGTTGATGTAGAGGCGCGCACGTGTCGTAGTAGAGGCGCGCACGTGTCGTAGTAGAGGCGCGCACGTAGCATGTACACGTACGTACAACGGCCAGGGTGCAAGAAAGAAAATACGGCCACGTACGTACATACGGGCAGGGTCTCGAATGCCTACTCGTGCATATGTACATGGCTGGGTCGGAATGGAGAAACAACGTCGTCGTCGTGTTCATGGGGAGCCAACCGGCTGGGTCGGAACGGAATGCATGGTCATGTTCATCGGGAGGGCTTGGACGGAACAGGCGATGGAAACGAGGCCTGGCGTACTGCAAAACGGAGGAAACGGACCTCCTACATTCGGAACGGGGTCCTGTTGATTGGGAGGGGTGTGGCATACCGCAAAACGGAGGAAACGGACCTCCTATGGTCGAAACGGGGGTCCTGTTGATCGGGAGGGTGTGGCGTACCGCAAAACGGAGGAAACGTACCTCCTACAGTCGAAACGGGGGTCCAGTTGATCGGGAGGGGTGTGGCGTACTGCAAAA